>NC_050573.1:490495507-490866932 GCF_011100635.1 Trichosurus vulpecula
GCTTCCTTTGATTGGCTGGTTCCTCCCAGAACCTCTATTTTAAGGGAAAAGCACAGGCCAGACACATCTTCCTTCTCCAGCCTCCACTCCTGAACTTTTCCCCCACATGTGTACTTTCCTCCCCAGGCCTTTCTCAGCTCTCTTTTACGTGTTATCTTCCCTTTTTAAAATGTAAGCTCCTTGAGGGCAGGGACCATCTAAATTCTGCTTGTATTTGTATTCTCTGCACTTTTAACAGAATCTGGCATGACGCAAGGACTTGTTGATTTGACTTGACTTTCTAATTTACCTTACCCTATTTTCATGAGGATTCATGTTTGTGGGGAAACTCAGCATATGTGATACAAACAGATGTTTATTGGTGAGGATAGAGATATAAGCATTATTCTTGTAAAAAAAATCTTTATTTGTAATATAATTAATTTATAATCATTTATAATGTTAATTGTCCCAGTAAATTTAAACCTGATACATCATTCAGCCTTAAAAGATTTATAATGATATCAGTTAAGTACCAATTATTTATTTTACCAAATAATTTTATTTGTCCTAACTCGGTACCAAGGGAATCACTGTAGAATTAATTCATTTAAATAGTCAGCTCTTCTGAGTGCTTTTAAAAGATGATTACACCTATAAAATTTCTATTTGCACATCACCTGTCACATAACCTTCATTAAAATGATATATTCTTTCAGAAACAGGTAAGTATGCAACCCGCTTTCCCCATGTGGATGTTTCTGGAATCTGCTTCCAGGTATGTGTAAGGGAGGACCCTGCTTGTAAAGGTATTCTTTTCTGTCTACCTATTGTGTGGCAAAAAATAGGCTTTTTGGTTGGCTGCTAAGTCAGAACTGAATGTGCATACAAAAGGCTCCAATGACATACATAACCTTGCTCCCTTTTTCCTGGCATTGAGCAAAGCAATAATTGTAGTAAGCCTCTGGGTGGGGAGAGTGCCAGCAGTCCATTCTTTCCACGCAAGCTAACATGAAGCTATGAACACATGGCGTGGCTGTTTGTCTTTGTCTTTTGTGTTTTCAGTTTTTTTCTTCTTCTTTTTAGGTGAATGGATGTCAGAGATGGAAAAGACTAGGTCATGACTTTGTGAGCTGTGAGAAGGGCAGAAGCGTCCCAGAGGTCCAGGAACAGGAGTCCATATCAGGGTCTCCTGGCAGCCCAGGTTTAGTGACAACTTCCCATAAGAGCTCCAAGAAGCGACCTGGCAGCTGAGATCACAAGCAGTGAAACAACTTATTCACGACTGTGTTGTATTTGAAAGTGAACTTGGTGCAGTGAATACTTTGTTGTAACTGCTTTAAGTTTGAGCCCATTCTCTGAGGTAGCAGAGTAGAAAGTGCACCCCTGGTTTGAGGGAGGTGTTGGTACTTCTGTCCTTGCTATATGTTCTCAGCAAATATAATTTTGTGTAAAGTTAATTCATGTTACTTTGGTCAAATTAATATTGGGGTGCTAATTATTGGGTCAATCAGTAATACAGTGGAAATATTAACTGTAACTGTTGACTGATATTGGAGAGAATAGAATGGAAACCTAAGCCTAGGAAGATACTTCTACCCCTCAAAGAGACCCCTAAAACTCTGAGGGAAAGATGTAGCTAGCTGCCCCTCTGGGAACCCCACTTGCTACTATGAATGATAAGGATCCACAGGGTCTATATAAAGAGCTACATTTAAAAACCGACAATTTAAATAAAGAAAGAAATATTCTTATTAGGTTTTTGGTACTATATTAATCTCAGTCATTTTAACATATATGGATCAGCTTCTTCTCCCCTAGCAAAAAGTTTATGAAGTTGGTAAAGAAAACCAGCACAAGAAACAGCAAATACATCAAAGCAAATACTCTGTAACTTATCATAATAGTCTCTGAGAATATTAAAATCTTTCATGTCAGCACATATAAATCCGAAATCAGCAAGAAATTTTCTTAATGAGTATGCTAAACAGCAATACATAATATTTATGGGGTTTATGTAAAGTGGCTTTGAATGCTATTCCCTGTGATTCAATACACTTTCTAATTTATTTCCTTTCTGAAATTTGGGTTCGTACACTGGCATCCTTTTCTTGGTACACTTTTCAATGAGCTCTGATATCTTGCATCATAGCCATTAAAATTTTTGATAAGTTCTGATGTGTTCAACCTAATGCTGTCATCCAACAGCAGTACTAATAAAGAAGAGCTTCCTTAAAGATCAAGTGATGCCATTCTAGCAGGATGAGAACTCTGTCTCCTCATTACTTTTTTTTTTCTTTTTAGCTGGACACTGGAGAAGGAAATGTAAGGTAGTATACCTTGTATATTTGACCTCATTTCTATGATTTTAATGATTAAAACTAAAGTGGACATTGTTATACTCTTACTTGACAAGGCTGAAGAAAGTCTATTTTAAACATCCTTCATTCAGATTAATTGTCATAAAATGTGCCCAGGAACACTGAACACCCATAATCTAGGATTTGGATACCATTTTCATGTCACAACCAAGGCCTCATACCAATGTGTTTTCAGCTCTTTTGCTACCTGTGAAATCCAGTTGGTAAGCCACATGGTCCCTTTTGCCTCTTCTGGTTCAGTTTCTATCCAGGTGTAGATGAATTCGTGATCAAGGACACTTTCAAAACCTTTGCAGTGCCTCAGCCCCAGATCTTGCAGGCACTGTTTGTTCCTCGCCTTCCCTCCCCTTTAAATCAAAGTTCACTTCTAGGTCAATCAGCTTACATAGACTCTGCAGCTGCTTCATCTATTTTTTTTAATGAAGCTCAAAAACTGCATGCAATTATTCATAAAAAAGCAATTGTGTGAGGGATTTAACATCTATCTTAATTTTCCTTTTTTCAGTATATGGGCAGGAATGAACCCACGGGGGCTGCTTGGGGGCACCTCTGACCAGAATAGAAAATTATACGTATCTGGGAACCAGAGAGCTTCTGATATGAAAACTATGCAAGGTCATTTTTTCCTTCTACAAGTTGGCTGCAAAAAGGAGATTTAAAAATATGTAATCTAAAACATGCAAACCAGTAACTTTTTCATGATTCACTGTCAAGAATAACATATTTATGATGAAGGGTCAGTAAGATGTGTCACCTGTGAGATGAACAAAGTCCTACAACATACTGTGCCAAGTATGTAAAAGGCTTGGGATGCTGGAATGTTACCGGAAACAAAAACACTTTCTCTTTCATTTCATACTAGAATAGCAAAAGAAATGACATTGCCGATCGTGATGAACTTTGTATCTAAATATGAGTTTGTTGAGCTACTTAAATCCAGATGTCTGAGCTTTCTGGAAATTTTTCAAAGCTTTCAGGAAAGATCATAAATATCCAAGTGTGGAAGATCTAGGTAGTGGTCCAGTCTTTGATTAAATAATCTAAGTATTAGCTCTGAGAAGGAAGTGAAGTTAGTGAGTGGAAAACACCAGAATGAAAAATAACAGAGAACCATGGCTGGGTAATAAATAATATGAAATATAGATAAGACTTGTCTGTAAATAACTTCTTGATTTTCCTAGTCATTTAAATTATTGAGTGGTGGTTTACACAAATCCTCCTGAATTTTAATGCATTGTTAAGCATTACTAAATGATTAAATACAAACAAATTCTAATAGTTTCACCTGATATTCTGAGATAGTTCCTTTCTCTTCTGCACGGTTTACCAGTGCTATATGTCTGGATTCAAAGCTCATACAATTCATTCAATTCCATTTTTCATTTTATTGTATTACTAGCAGCACTCAGGGATGGAGAAGGAGCAAGAATGGGGATTGTCAGGATGGAAGCTATTAATTTTTCTGAATTTTGGCATCAGAGTCTTTCACAAAAGAAAGTTACTTAACAGTCCTCATTTGATGATTTATTAGGGGAAGCTGGGAAGAGATACTACATAGCCCTGCCACCTTGTTATTATACTCATTTAAACAACACAAATTACTCTGAAATATAACATCTATATATACATAGAAGATACATACAAGATATATACATGGAATGGCATTTTAGAAAGCCAAGGTTGTTGTACTATGATGACTGGCACACCCAGAACTGTCTTGGAATTTCTGCATCCAATTTTAAATATGAATATTGGAGGGAAAGAGTTCCTTTTTTAACCTTATTTATGTATTGATTTATTTATTGCAAAGGGGTGGCACTCTCAAAATTTAATTTTATGGTTACAGTGGTTGTATTTTCAAGGAATTTTAAAGAGGGAAGGATACCAAAAGGTTGGGGGAAGGGAGAGGAGGTGGGAATCTGACCTCACTATTACCAAAAAAAGAAAAGAAAAAGTATAGAAACACCTATCATTCTATATCCTTACTTTCCTATGTGTACAAAATTTTATGCAAATAATCTACACATGCACTGAAGGTATCCTTGATGAAAGTAAGAGAAGGGAAGGCCATTCAAAATGATATTCTATGGTGGATCACATCTTGATAGTCATATAACTGACTAAAAGGTGTAGAGAACATGAGAACCCAAAAAAATAAATAATAAATAAAATAAATATAAAAAAAATTTGACTCATTAGAGAAAAACAACACTTTAAAGGATCTACCAACCTCTAGCACTTCAAATGAAACTGTTGTCTCACTGGCATACACATTACCTCCAAGGATGCAGATCTCAACCCATCCATTCCTCCTTATCTTGTACAATTCTTTTCTATATCCTTTCATAAATCTAACACAGAGGTCCACCCAGTGGCCTGAGGGGGCTACTTCATATTCTCTTTAATTTGTGTGAATATCAGAGGAGCACGTAAACTAACTCTCACTACCTAAACAGGCTATTGTTTTTTTCTGCCCTTACATTTCTCTGATGACACCTTTTTTTTCTTACCACTTTGACATAATTCCTCATTGGTAATACATTGTAGGCTATTCACAATTACCATGTACCTCTCCATAGGGATCATTTAAAACTACAGTTCCCCAAATTCCATGCAAACTACCCTCCCTTTCCTCCCTCCTGTTAATTTTTAGTGTTGATGCAAGCTCTAGAGGCTGTCCATTCAAATGCTACTTTGGCTCATCGACATTCGGCATCCCTTTGGTTTTTTCTGTGTGAATAGTTTTTAGGGCAAAGTCTCTTGAGTGATGAGAGAATCAATTATTAACAACCAATGATCTGGAGAGATCCAGAGTTCCCACATTCTCTAAAGTCTTTATTTCAATAATTCAGTCTCTGAGAGTTGAACTAACTTTCTCCTCTATCAGATCCCACTCAGCCTTACAAGACATCTCTAATCTAAGGTGAATTCCATTTAATTAAGCTTGGGTGGAGGTAGACTCTTTGTCTAGACTGTCCAAGACTGGGGGTGGTCTGGATATGGGGATAGTCTCTGTCCCAGAGTGACATGATGTCATTCTCAGTCCCTCGTTATAATATTCATTCTCTCACATTACTTGTTAACCAATCAGTGTTGACTGCCACCCTCTGGAACACCCACTTTTCCAAGGCCATGTAAGCCGTGAGCTCACTGCCATGTAAGCTGTGAGCCCACTGCCATGAGTGTCTTTGGCATTTAAGAGTACCACTAACCTTTTTTATTAAAATGGCAAATTACCCAGAAATTATGTCTGTGGAACTTTTTAAATGCCACAGTGATTATGAAATCTCAGGAAGCTCCGCAATATTTTGTGGTTTGCACCATCAGTACAATATCATTTACAAACAGAAACAGCTGGAGTACCTTCTCATCTACAGGAAATACTACTTTGCCTTGGACGCTATACCTTATCTCCTCTATGACGGTGGCAGGCATCTTTGATGAGTATGTCTCTCTAACTTATGCTTTGCTTGATCTTATTAATTTGCTGAACAAAGTTACAGCTATTATATACTTCAAGCTGCTATGTGTGATATTAACATATGCATGGGAGATACCACATTGGACGAGGGCTCTTGAAGTGGGATTTTGTTTTTCTAAATAAGTGCTTTTTTATAATTTAAAAAAAAAACCAACAAGCACAGTAGTCTTTTGTATTCTCTTTACCTTTCAATTAAATGACTGTGTAGCCTCTGGCACAGACTTTATGTACTATACTTGATTTATTATAGATGTTTTTTATATCTTTATTTTCAGGACCATTTCCACTTATAATCTGAGAGTCAAAAATGCTAGTAAAACTTTTGCTATTAAAAAGACACGTCTCTTCCATTTTTTGTTTCCAAGCCTTTTCATGAACCGCTTATTGGACATTTCAAACTAGATGTCTCATAGGTATCTTAAACTCAATGTATCCACGAGAAAAGTCATTGTATTCTCCATCCCCCAAGCTAGCCCTTTTTCAAACTTCCAAATTACTGTGAGGCCACCAGTGGCACTCTCCTTCCAGTCCATCAGGCTTCCTACTTTGATATCATCTTTTGACTTACTCACCCCATAATCTGTAATGGTAATTAAGGTGGGACTTTTTTTTTTTTACTGTTTCCTCTTTTAGAACGCTAAAGTAATCAAGTGCCTTTGATTAAGTTGTACTAGGTGCTAATCCCAAGGCCCACACACTTTTGCTAACTAGATGTGAAGCCCCAGGCCCACACCATTTTGCTGATTAGGTATAAAGCCTTAGGGCCCAAAGAAGGGTATATAAATTCAGAGGTTAGCATTTTGTTTGGGGCTCGCTCTTGCTGGAAAAGTGTCCTGTGATTTGACTAGACTCTGGGCAGCTGCTATTAACAGCCCCCAGGCTTTGGAAAAACCCAGATGTTGGTGCTTCTCCGGTAACTATGTATTGCTGTGGATAGACTGGTTTGTGTTATTTGCTCTGTTTACATAATGTATGCTTGTAATTTGTCTTTGTATTCTCTCTGTAGTTCATGGTGCTGGCTTTTCCCCCTGAACTATGTGAATAATATATGTATATTTGATTAAAGTGACAGTGTTAATTCCTTAAAGTTGTTTTCCTTAGAAAAGCAGATCAAAGAATCTGTGCTGGCAGCTCTTCTGTGTGCTGATGTTGTTGGTCTTTCACCCCCACAACAGCTGCTAGCAACATTGTTGTTACAACATCCAATCAGTTACCAACTCACACAATGTTCTTCTCCATGCTCTCTACAATCCAGCCATACTAGATAGACACACTACTTCCTGTTCCCTACACAGTATCCCATCTTCTATCTTCATACCTTTGCCCTGGTTAATCCATTGTTATACTGTCACACTTCTGTAACAGTTTCCTTCAAAACTCAACTCAAGTACCACCTTTGCATGAAGCCTTTCCTTGTCCCCTCCAGTTTCTAGTGCCTCCCCCTTCAAGGTTTCGTATACTTGAGTTCTACATATCAAACATGTCTCCTCAACTAGAATGTAAGTTCCTTGAGGGCAGTGGCTGTTTTACTTTGGTTATGCATCCACAGAACTTAGCACTATGCCTAGTGTGTAGTAAGCACTAATAAATGGTCACTGGGTAATTGATATGTTATCCTTGTTCCAGTTTCATCTTTAAATGCCTGAGTGATGGCTTTGCTCACTAAGTTTTTTTCAAACTTGTTTCTTTTTGTTTTGTCAATTGGTACTGCTTACATCATCTTCCACTATTCTTTTTCTCCAAGATTTTAAAACATGAATTTATATTCTAAACCTGTATTCTCTTTCTCTGCCAAATTCATGTCCTTGGGAAGCTGATCAAGGCTGAGTTTTTCAGGCTCTCTTGGTCTCTTTGTTACAGAATTTGATTTATAACAGTTAAATATCTGTATGAAATTGTTAGAATCAGTTTAAATGCCCTTTCTTCTATCTATTTCACATATTTCATCATTAATAATTTGTTTAAATAGGACAGGTGGGAGTTGTGCTAATTGTACATTGTATCTTTTACTCAATTTAATCTTTTTTCTAGGTCTTAAAATTAATTCTGATTTTCTTTCTAATAAGTTGGCGGTTAGAGTATACCTAGACAACTGATTTCAGGGATGATTCCAGGAATTTCTGGAGTACATTTGCACGTAAGAAGTGAGATGTGGATGATGATCCAGAAAGGAGCCTGAGAAGGTACACTGAGACAGATAAGAGAACCAAGATACAGAGGTGTCATGGAAACCCAGAAAGGAGAGAATATTCATGAAGAGAGAGTGGATAACAATGTTAAATGGTGCAGAAAAATATCTGATGGATGCAGACTGAGTAAAGGCTATTGGGGAAAGGGAATAAGCATTTATATAGTTTGTACTATGTGCCAGACCTGTACTATGCCTTTTATAATGTTATCTCATCTGATCCTCACAATAACTTATCCTCATCTTAGAGATGAGGAAACTAAGGCAGACAGAGGATAAGTGACTTGCCCAGGGCTCTGCAGCCAGTTAATGTCTGAGGCCATATTTGAAATTGCCTGACGGCAGGCCCAGTGTGCTACACCTAGCTGCCTAGCTCCTTTCTTCTCTCTCCCCACAGTAGAGATCTACCAACCCCTTCAACTTTGGAGGGAGTACCCACATTGTTAAAGTCACAGATCCATCAAAGCAAAGAGGATTTGACAGGATCAGCTGCTTATTAAATGACTATCCACTATTAAATAACTGAAGTACTATCATCGATAGACTAAATTTCATAATAGGATTTTTATTGGAGGAATGTAAAACTGAAAACCAATACCCACGTTAAATTACATGGAGCACTGGGAAAACAAAATAAAGAATGAATAGTAGAAATAATTCATATTTATATAACAAGTTAAGATTTATAAATCACTTTCTCAAAAACTGTTCTTTTTTTATGAATTACAGTATTACTGCCATTTTGCAGATGAAGAAATTGAGAATCAGAAAAGTTAGGTGACTTGTCCACAACCAGTATCAGAATTAGAATCTGAAACCAGGTTAATGTCGTGTTCAGTGTTCTTTCTACTATAAAATGCTATTTCCAGGATCTTTCCAGCAAGGTCCACTAATTAACTGGTATCTGACTGGACTAATTTGCATTTTATTGGGGGGGGCAATTCTTAATATGTCATGTTAATAGGGCTTTTTTTTTCAAAGAATCAGAGAATAATAGAATTTTCAACTTGGAAGGGCCTTCAGCAGCCATCCAGTCCAACCCATACCACCAAAAGAATTCCTACTAAAACACAGACAACTAGTAGTTATCTAATCTCTGCTTGAAGACCTCCAAGGAGAGGAGCACTACCACCCAAAGCAATTCATTCCACTGTGAGATATCTCTAATTATTAGGAAGCTGTTCCTTATATTTTCACCTACATTCGCCTCTGTAATTCCTCTTTGGTTCCATCCTTTACATGGCCAAACAGAAGAAGTTCACTTGGCCATAGAGGACAGAACTCTGTTCCACATGAAGGCCTTTCAAATCCCTGAAGATAAATATCATGCCCTGCCTCCATTCCCTAAGGGTGCTCTCCTCTAAACATCCTTCAACTTCTATATTATGACTCAAGACCCGTCAACATTCTGGTTTCCACCCTTTGGACACTTTCTAGGCTTTGTACACAACTCTTCAGGTATCGTCAGGCCTAGGGCATGGTAGATTCGGGTGATCACATCCTCATTCCTTTCTTCATACAGCTCGAGAGAGCATTCATCTAACAATCAGATTTATTCAACTTGTTGTCCGTCCAATCCCTGCATCTTCAGGCAAACTGCTGACTAGGCCGTCTAATCATGCCCCCCTCTTCTTGCCCTCGTGAAGCTGATTTTTGAACCCAAATGTAAGACTTGACATTTACCCTCATTAAAGTACATCATGTTAGAATTAACATTTGAAAAGAATAAGAACTTATTAAGTGCTTAATAAATGCACACTACATTGTGGTTTTTTAAAAAACAAATATTATCTCATTTAACCTTTACAACTACCCTGCAAGGTGCTATTATCACCCCTGTTTTACAGTGGAGGAAACCAAGGCAAACAGATTAAATGACTTGTCCAGAGCCATGTAGCTAGCAAGTGTCTGAGATCAAATCTGAATTCAGTTCTTCCTCACATCAGAGGTAGCACTCTATTTATTGTACCCACAGCTGCCTCCTAAGATTCAAGCTCGTGAGGATCTTTCTATATTCTGAGTCTGTCGCCTCATGTGATAGCTGTTACTTTCAGTTATTTTATCATCTGCAAATCTGATAAGAATCGCATCCATAACTTTGTTCAAGTTATTGATAAAAATGTCAGGTAGCACAGTTCTAAGCATAGATCCCTGAACTATTCTCTAGGTGATTTAGGCATGCTGAACCATTAACTGACTCCTGGAATCTTATGATTTAACCAGACTGAATCCATTTAGTTGTACTTTTGACTAATCCACATTTCTCCATTTTTCTTTTCAATGAGAACAGTAAAAAGTATTTTAATCAAACACTGCTGAAATTTAGGTAGACCTCATCTACAGCATCCTTTGATCTACCAGTCTAATAACTGAAAAAAAGAAATGAGTTTAGTTTGGTATGACCTGTTTTTGATGAAGCTGTACTGCTTCTTTTTAAGGAAAAATTAAAATTTTGATATTGGTAACCCTCTCTGTAACTGACTTATAGAGTAAGCTGAGACAAAATCACTGTACCTTTGTATGGCTCACATTTCCCATCCCTAAATGGAAACAATAAACTCTTTTACCTAAAAGGATCAAGGAGGTAAATTTGAGACAGCTTACTGTGGCTTTCCTTAAAGGATACTATGAAAACACAGGGAATGGTGGTTATTTTTTGAGATATGACCACAAGGATAGGGAAGCATGCAAAATTGGGTAATTAAGGCATTCAGAACAAAGCAGATTAATAATTCTGGATGTTTTTCTTAAATTGTTTATGTAAATGGATTGAATTAAAAAACTTAAGTGATGTTCATAACCACTAATTATTTCTTAATATTTCAAGTTTTAGAAAAAGATGAGAATTAACATTTGAAAAGAATATTATCTTGGGTTCCTGAACTTTTGGTGTATAACTATCTCACCTTAAATTCACTTGGAAAGTATTCTGAAGGCTCACATATTTCTAACTGTATCAGGCAAAGAAAGAGCTAGTCTGTCATTCTGAATTATCCATATAAAGCATGATTGACTGTTAAAGATATCTCTGGTTATATCTGTTAAAGGACACTTAAAATCCAAGGTTATTCTGGAAATGCCTTCACTGATAATTCATTTCCTTACATTTTTTGCTGGGGGAAAAATTGTCATGCCCTCAAGTTACAACTGCATTGTCTTGAATTCTAATGTTAACTATCAGGTATCCAAAATGGATCACAAATAGGACAAAGTGATCAAAGGCTAATTTTTTTTTCTAATGTTGCTTTGGGCAGAGATTATCCTAAACTTTCAACATTATAACTAATATAAGTCAAATTTTTTAATCTTAAAACTGGACAGCCATGACTAAATGATGTCCATAATTTGCTGTAAAAGCTCACTGGCAATTGCTCCAATATTAAATATGTACCTATTAATGAATTCTGTACTGTATACAGTGAAACATTAATTTAAACCCTGTGGAAAGGGAAAGTTAAATATAGATGGCAATTCAAAAGCTCTACGATGATTATAGAAGCATATTTCCAGTTTTCCCCTCCAAAACATGATCTTAAAACAGAAAATTTTAATATCTATGCTACCTTGTGCAACCCCAAAAGTCTCTCATTCACTGATTCCCCAAACAGCATTTATTAACTACCTACTATAATATGGGCAATCTCTGTGCTAGGAACTAAGGATACAGAGACAAGAAGCAAAATAATCCCTGCTGTTAAGGAGAATATATTCTGCTGTGGTGATATAAGAGGCAGTGATGAGGGTGGTTTATAACACATAACTAGCAAAATAAATACAATATAATTTGAGGAGGGAGAGAATACTAACAACCAGAGGAATCAGGAAAGACTTCCTGTTGGAGATGACACCAAAGTCAAATCTTGAAAGAAGCTAAGGGATTTTAAAGGGGGGACAAGGCAGTGCATCCTAGGCATGTAAGAGAGTCTGCACCAGGGCCCTGAGGCCCGGGATGGAATTGTGAGTTTGAGGAATAGCAAGTGGGTGACTCTAGCTGGAAGACAGATTGTGTGGGTGAAAGGAGGTCATGTGAAATGTCTATTAAGTTGGAATGGAATCAGATTTGGAAGAATTTTCAATTCCAAAATGAGGAGTTTGTGTTTTAGAGTTTGTATTTTAAGTCAGACTTGGAGGGAGGCGATATTGGAAGCAAAGCAGGCTTAAGACTCAATTAGGAGGCTATTATAATAGCCCAGGTGAGCGCTGATGAGGACCTGAACTATCTCTATGGCAACGGCTGAGTTGAAGAGAAGAGTATAAATGCAAATAATGTTGTGGAGGCAGAAATGACAAGTCTTGGAAACTAATTGGCTATGGGAGAGAAGAAAATGAAGAGTTGAGAATACTTGCCATATGATATCAGAGTGAAATCCTCAAACATTTATTAGCGTCTGGATCCTACTGAGACTGTTAACAGCAGCGAAGAAACTGTAGTAACAATTTGTAGTAACAAAACCAGCAGCAACCATGACATTCATTTTTATTAAGACTGACACCAGTCTTCTAGGAACTGGCCATTTGCCGAAGGAATTTCCATCACTTCCTTTAATTTATGCCACCTAAAAGTCAGCCAAGAAAAATTATGTGTGATGCCTGCAGACTAAAACTCGATACAAAGCAAAGCTGTAAGGGTCCATTATGCAATGTACTGTAAGTCTATCAACACACTTGAATAATGCTGTGAGGAGGGGGAAAGAGACAGATTCTCTGGTGAAGTCTGGGCAATATTCCAGTGCATACTGCAGTTTCTTCAACTTCCTGTGATTGAGTCCAAGGCTTAGGAAGGCACAGAATATATTTTGGTGGCCTGAGTGATTTTCATTCGTGTATTCTAGGAGGTTATAAATGAAGAACTCTGAAGCTTTCTGACTTTCCAGGAATGAAAGAGAAAGGATGGAATTTAATTTGGGTCAATGTGAAGGAAAAAGCCTTTAAGAGAGGCAACTGAATCATGCGCATCAGAAATTTGTTTTAAGTGCTTGAAATTGCCTATGGGGGATAATACTGTGGAAATATAAGAAGGGTCTACTGTATGAGTGCTGTTCTTAATTCAAAAATTTAATTTTGTCACCTCACTAAGGCAAACAAGTTGAACTTAGCCTCTAGGAATCAACACAACATAGAAAAATAGCTAATTTTTAAAACGCCATTTAAACAAATAGTCTAGTAGGATTCCTCACATAGAGCATCCTCTATATATTTTAGCTACTTTTCTATTTTGCCTCATCAACATCTGCAGTCCTGTGGAGATAGTGGCATTTAAAAAGACACAGCAGGTGGTTAATAAATAGAAGCAGTTGAAAGGGATTTAACTTAAACCTCAGTAGGATGGTAAAGTACTTTGGTTTTCACTTTAGGATAGTATCAAGTGAGAACAGCTGGAAATAACCTCATTTAAACAGCTGGAATTCTTCCTTAAAGAGAGACCAAACAACCTAGAGCAACCATCTTTGATTTTTAACATATTACTTGGCCAGAAACAGATTTAAAATTAAACATTGCTAGAATTTAAGTTGTGAGCAGGAAAGGCCATTTGGTTTAATGGCCCAATATTTCTGAATGACCCACCTCGAGGTTTAGCAATCATGTGTAGCTCTAAGCACAAAGCTCTGTGCTCAGCAGAACAGAAAATATACCTCTCTTTTTCTCTCTCAAAAGCACCTCAGAGTTAGTTTGCAATTCTCTAATGCTAGTTAATTTTTTAATAATTCTTAGAGTAAATTATGAGATTAATGGACATGTTCAAATAATTTAATTAAATGCTACCATTTATACTATACCAGTAATAAGTTCTTGCCCCCTCTTTTTTTTAGTACACTGCCATGAAATCTCATTGATCAAAAACAGATCTTTTATGGGTACCCAAATATAAATCATCCCTATCTACAGTGGAGGCGGGTAGGTGGTACAACGGAGGGAGCATTAGACCTAGATTCAGGAAGATCTGAGTTCAAATGTGGCCTCTGACCTGCACCAGTTGTGTGACCCTGGGAAAACCACTTATCCTCTGTCTACCTCAGCTTCCTCAACTGCAAAATGGGATAATAATAGGATCTACTTTGCAGGGTTGTTGTGAGTGTCAAATGGAACAATATTTGTAAAGTTCCTGGCACATAGCACATGCTTAATAACTGCTTGTTTCCTTCTTTCTTCTGAAAATCTGCAGAACTTAGAACTGCCAAGTATATTAAGATCCGCAAGCCTAAGCTACGGCCTGGCAAATTCATTCTGCTTTTCCTACTCTTGCTCTTACCTCAGTGCTGTTACTCAGTATAGGTCCCTAGATGGTGTTAATTTTCTCATCCTTAAAAGCTTGGGAAAGAGAGGATCAGCGTCACAACTGATGGGCATTATTTTCTTTACACGGGTCAGCATAGCTGCTGCTTTTCCATCAGAAGGTGCTTATTTCTGGTCCCGAAGGCATGTTAATTTGGAATTAAGCCCGGAGCTCAATCTAAATATAATGGGAATACCTCACAGTATATTAAAAGGCTTCATGTGAATGTATGCAGTTTAAATGCACATGCATATAATTAACGAGACACATTACCAGCAGGAGATACTAATTTGGAATGAGACAGAAAAGACGAGGATGTGCTTGGAATGATAAAGATAGAGATAGGACCTATGACTTCACTTATATCCAGAATGCTCATGTAAAGAAATTCATTTATATAAGGAATGATTTCATTTACATAAGGAATACCCACATAAAGAAATTCCCCCTACCAATTCATGTCAGCATCTTTTCTGAAACACAATCTTAGCTGTCTAGAGCAACAGGAGGGTAAGTGGCATGGACAGTTACGTGTTGGAGATCAAATATGAATCCAGGTCTTGTGGCTTTTCTGGACAGCCTTCTACCTCATTATGCCACTGTCTCTCATGTTCAGAAATGTATATTTAAGTTAAGATGCCTACACAATGAAAAACATTTCATGCTGTCTACCATTTTCACTTACACCTAAAATTCCTGAATATATATTCTAATGAATAGTAGAAAGAGGCAATTACAAGGAACAAAGGAGGGTAATTGATCTGTGAACCACAGAATAGCTCTTTGCATTCATGTTAAGAATGATTCTAGAAGACAGGGCCTCCTCATTTCCAATTAAAAAAACCTTTTAGATTAAATACATGTGCTTAATGTCAAAATCTGACAAACACAAATACTGAATCATAAGCAGAAGGAAAAATATGACCAACCAATACGAATGGAGTGGAATCACAGCTTGACATTTTGGTGTTCAGATATTCCATTACGTTATTCATCTTTCTCTCAAAACATTCTCTCTTTATGATTTCCCTACAACATGAATGAATCCTTGTTATTCCAAAGCATAACAAGCACATTAGTAGGAATCATAATCAAAATATTTGAGTTAAAGTTTTTTTTTTCCTCCTACTAGTGTAACCACATTAATATAACAAATGCCAAGACTTGATGCCTCTAGGAAAACAATGCATGACTTTTTTTTAACTGATAGATTTTTTTCTTCTAAATTCAGGTGCGTGCATAAGAGGCTAAACATTTGAACAAATTCTTCTGGTTATTATTAAACTGCTGTTGCAAAGGTGGATATTCTTGAGCAGAAGCTTAGCAACACACAAATCCAGTCAATCAGATTTTCTATGAATTAATTAATTCCTTAAGGAGTCATGAATATCTCCCTTTTATTAAGAAATAAAAAAATACTCCCTCTCTGCACCATCCCTGCCCCTGCCCCAAATAGAGTATCTTTGAAATGTAGATAGAAAGGCTATAATTTGAAACTCATGCCCCAAACTGTAATAATTCTTCTGTTTTACTGAGTATGTACTCTAGTCTCATTTGCAATTTCTAAAAACCTGGGGAGGAAATTTATACAGAGATGTGGGAACTTTAAATCAAAATGTGAATAATCACCTTTCAATTACTCCTCTTTCTGATAACTATGAAGAAAACTTGCAACAAAAATATGAAGTGGTTAGGTCACAGAGGTGGGGAACCTGCAGCCTCAAAGCCACATGCGGCCATCTAGGTCCTCAAGTGCAGCCTTTTGACTGAATCCAAATTTCACAGGACAAATCCCCTTGATAAAAGGATCATTGCATTAGGCTGCCATGTGGAAAGTGGGTATATATCCTACCTTTAATTTATCCCTCCCACCTACAGCCCTTTGCCTTCATTTTTAGGTTATGCCCTTCCCCGCACCTCTGCATCCTTCTTCCATCCTCAGGGGATCGTCTCTTCAGACCATAAGGGAAAGGTGATTTAAAAAGTAAGGAATGGCTGAGTGAATAACAATGGATAGACCATGACAGGCTGTGGCAGACACCTCAGAAATCACAGGGTCATGCTAAAGGAGGTATGGACCTTGGAGGCCTATTAGGTGGAGAATAAGAAACCCAATGGAAAGAAAAAAACCTGAATGCCACCTTTGAGGAATTCATACAGAAAATTTGCCTGGAGGAGTTAAGAAAAAGTTGTTAATGCCAGACTCAACCTGATGAGTCTATCTGTATCATTTGCTTCACAGGAAGCTGTATAGCCTCTCCTCTTGTTTTAATTACTTTATTTGTCATGCTTCTTATTATTTTATTTAGTGGGGGGTGGGGTGGGGAATAAGGATCAGACACAACCTTTTACTCATCTACCTTGGCAAAAAGTATACCATTAATTCTTAATGATACAGATTAGACTATGGTTTAATTTAAAATATCAATTTCCCTGCTGCAAATTACTTTATTATTTATAAAAATCATGACCTTTTGCTAACTACATAATATGATTTGGAGAGGTTCTTACTCTATATAGTCAGACAAGTGTAATGAAAGTGAACTTTTTTTATTAAGACAATTCCAAACATTGATCTATATTTTTCTATGCCACTGTCTTCTATCCTATGGACTGTGAATCAATGCAGGCAGAAGAGTTATTGCCCAGCATTTGTAAAATAGCACTAGTCATCTCATCAAATAACTCTGTATAATAAACACACAAAAATACTTTCTAAAGACTGAATAAATGATATGTTTAGCAAGGAACTAACATATGGTGGGTATTTGGTAAGCTCTTGTCAATTGGCTGGTACACATATTACTATTTTTCAAATACATGTAGAGTATCAAGAGATGGGGAACTCAAGGCCACATGTGGCCCTCTAGGTCCTCGAGTGCGGCCCTTTGATTGAATCTAAACTTCACAGAACAAATCCCCTTAATAAAAGGATTCGTTCTGTAAAACTTGGACTCAGTCAAAAGGTTGCACCCAAAGACCTAGAAAGCTACATGTGGCCTCGAGGCCACAGGTCCCCCACCCTTGTCTATTGATAGAGCCTGTTGGTTGGTCTCTCCCAGCTCCAGTTTAGCAAGTTGTCAAACTGTTCTTCCTAAACACAGATCTGACCATGTAACACTCCCCTCCTCCACCACTCCCCACTCAATAAACTTCAGTGGCTTTTTATTTTTCTAGGACCAAATATAAAATTCTATATTTGAATTTTGAATCCTTTCATAACCTGGCCTCTTCTTACCTTTCTAGTCTTCTTATGCCCTATTGTCCCTCCACATATTCTGTGATCCACTGATACTGACCTCCTTGCTATTTCTCTCACAAGATACTCCATGTCCTGACTCTGCATTTTCACTGGCAGTCCCCCATGCCTGGAAGTCTCTCCCTTCTTATTTCTGCCTCCTGGCTTCCCTGGCTTTCTTTAAGGTTTGGCTAAAGTCCCACCTCCTTGAAGAAACTGTGCCCAGTTCTCCTTAATATTAATGCCTTCCCTCTGAGGATATCTCCAATTTATCCTGGTAAGTTTGTTTGTCTCTCTTGTGAACTCTGTGAGAACAGGGACAAGGTTTTACCTTTCTTTGTATCCCCAGCCTTAGTACAGTAACTCACATATGGTAGATGCTTGACTTTATTTATACAATCCAAATTTATTTAAAAGCATTATTAAATTCATAATATTTTTGTCCTGTAGTTTCGCAATCAACAAATATTAATAGTATGACTATAATATGGTTGTACGTGAAACATTTTGCCATTTAAAAAATTATCCCCATACCACAAATTTGCCGTCTTCTGATCTATGCTAATAAGGTACAACCAAAGTATACCACCACATTAGAAAGAAAATGTTTCTCTTCTAGAAAACAAAACAAACTACTACTAGTATCCTTTTGTTATATAAATAGTATAAATGTAATTGTTAGTTGTAAATCATATGATTAAATATAATTTGCACATAATAAATTTTTGGCCTTACCAATAGTTTTCAGTGGAAGAAGGCATATTACATCCAAACAGTAGCATGTGATGGACAGTATCCATGCTGGCACGAGGCTTGAAATCAACTACAAGACAAAATGAGAAATGGGCATGAATGAGCCATATCTTTGACCTAACATAGCAATATGATGAAGACATTACAGTGCTCTCATTATATGGTTCCTAGCAGTGTAAAATATTTGTGTTCCCTATAATCAGTATAACCTGATAGTGTGATAGAACAGGGTAATAAACTATGAAACGGCAAGGAACAGAGAGGATCACTGGCCTCCAAGGACTCCATATGAAGTCATTTCTCAGCATATAAAAGGCAGGCTATTTTTAAAGGAACAGTACTACTACCTAAAACCTATTCTTTGATAATGTTTTCCCTGTCAGGTCACCATATAGGGCTGAACGACATAAAACCATATACTATGTATGCAAATAAAATACTGTAATGAAATAGAACTAAAAATGAGTGGTTAAAGCCCCATTAATGAAGCTAAGACAACATATCTGGAATTTTCATTTAACAATCAATCACAGGGATATACTCTGAAGAGGTGATTAAACAAGGAAAAAATACATATAGATGGTACCAATATATAGGTATAAATGTATGCCTATATATGTGTGTCATATAAACCTGAAGTAGTCCAGTATGGTTTCATGATTTTCTCCAGTTTTGTTCAGCATCACTTGAGTAGGAGTGAAGGCAGTAAATGGTGGAAGTAATCCAAGACTGAGGTTTGGAAGGAAGCAAGAGCTTCAACAGAATAAAGGCACAAGGAACTTGAGAGAAGAGGACAGTACAGAGTTGAACTTGTTCACCAGCCAGTCAAGACAAGGAAGGGTCAGCTCTTCTCTGGAGTACTGTGTTTGGTTCTGAGCACTATGCTTTAGGAGGGACATTGATAAAAAGGAGAGTTTCTAGGGGAAGGCAAAGAGGATGTTTACCTTGGTCCTTGAGACCAGAGCACGTGAGGATTTGTTGAGGCAATTTGGTATATTTCACCTGCAGAAAAGAGGCCTATGAGGGACATGGTGAGTGTCTTCAAATATTTGAAGGGATGACTTGTTCTCTTTGTCCCCAGAGGGCAAAAACAGGAGAATGAATAGCAGGTGCAAAAAGAGGCAAATGGGCTCAATGTCAGAAAAAACTTCTTAGTAATTGGCATTTTTCAAATGTAGCATGGCCTGACTTGAGAGGTAAGGGGCTGTCTCTGGAGGCAGGGCTTCAAGCAGAATTTAGTCGATCATTTATTGGGTATATTAGAGTATGGATTCCTTTTGTGTTTGGTTGAACTAGCTGGCTATCAAGATCTTTCCGAACTCTCAAATTGTGGGATTTTGATTCTTGAAGGAAACTAAGGATGATAACACTAACACTGATGAGAATAATGTTGATGACTAGCATTTACATGGTACTTTCACATTTGCAAAACACTTTTTCATACATTATTCATTTGAGCCTCACAATTAGCTTGTAAGTTAGGCAAGGAGAGAGTACATTCCAGGGACAGGCTATGCAAAGTCATAGAGGTTGGATAGGGAGTGCCATGTTTGAGGAATGTATGAAATAAGTCTGGAAAGGTAAGCTAGAGACAGATTGTGAAGGAATGGCCAAGATGTAGTGTTTAAATTTTATCCGAAAGGCAACAGGAGAGAGTTAAGTTTCTTGAACAGGGGAATGATACGATAAGCCCTTGCTCTAAAATGATGATTGGGCAGTTTTGTGGAGGATTGAAGGGGGCGGGGTGGGGGTGGGGGGAAAGAGTGGAGGTAGGTGAGATCTATTGTGATCATTCAGATCACATGATAAGATCCTTAATCCAAATCCAACATTCACTCAATTAAAGCATGCCTCCCATAGCAGTGGGTTACTTCTGTTTTGTTTTGTTTTTTGGTCTGAAGCTGTGATTGCTCATCATTTCAGTGAAGTTGAAGGATGAAAACTTCCTCTATCCGTGTAGCTAGGTGACTTGTAGATAACTTTTAAAATATCAGACAGTTGCCTAGAACACAAAGAGATTAAGTAACTTGCCCATCATCAACATAGTTGACCCTATGTCAAAGGCATGACTTGAATCCAGTTCTTCCTGACTCCAAGACTGACTGCTTATCTAGTACTCAGTACTGTCTTTTGCATAGTGGAAGACAGGCGAATATTGACTGAATTTAGGATTTTAAAAAAGGTCAGTAGATTTAGTCTGTCATGAAATGAAAGGATTAACCATTTTATTAGCTCCTCTCTCTATTTTTTTTTTTTTGCTCCTCTTTATTATGAAACAGAGATTTCTAAAGAAGGAATTGATTTAATTAAGTCTTTGGAACTGATACTGAAATGAACTCTGGGAATGTAAGATAACATACTTCAAAAACCAGGAGAAAGGCCTTTAGTATCTGAGGCACATCCATGACAAGATTCTTACATGATTTATGGCAATGTGATGGATAGGAATTTTATGGATTTTAAGGGCTTTCTAATCAGACAGGCTCTGAATTGGATGAAAATGAATGTTTGACATAGAGTTAATGCTTATAATTTGAGAAAGCAGCTCCAGCCATCCATTACAAATGTTTGACCCAGTTATTAGATTTCTGGCATCTTTACTCTGCAAGCCAATAGATTTCAGAGGGGACACAAAACCAGAGAACTGGGTGGAGCTAGTTGATTCATTAAGAATCTGAAAAGAAAGTAAAAGTAAATTTAGAAGAGGGCACAGCCCTATTAAAGACACAGGAGGAATCAAGGAAGCTGAAAAAAGGATCATATGGTACCAGTCTGGATCATAGTTCAAATTGCAATTCAAGAAGTACCTCTAATAAAAAGCAATTTCCAGATATCATTCTAAGGCAAACACTGACTATTATCAAGGTCATCCACATTCTTTGTTTTATTTGAGGCCAATCCTAAAATAAAGGATACTTTTCTATTCCCTTCCCCAATCCTCAAGCCCACTTCTTTTTTACTTAGACTTCTTCACAGAAAATTTTACTTCTACCATTTCTTTTTGAACGGTTGATTTCCTAGAGCACACAGAGGCAGTGAGATGTATGTATTTTCTTTTCCTCTCCTGCACCATCAGTCACCTGCTGCGAGAGGTCTTTCTCAAGGGACCTCATGAAAACCAGAGTTGGGAGCTGATTAAGATCTGTGTTTTCACCATATAATCGTATTGCCTTCATTTCAAATCTGTTAGTTTGGTTCTTTGTTTTGGTATAGATGAAGCAATTGAATCTTTACCAGTTAGTTTTCAAAATTAACTTGGATCTTGGATACATAATGCTCTTTCATTCACTAAAGGTTTATTTTTTTTAGAGAGGAGTACTATTTTCTAAATACACTAGTCTTTTCGATTGCATGCCGAAAGTGAAATGCTGGTTAGCTTTTGCATGGTAATAGAGCAGCTGGATTCTACCAGTCTTGGCATAAGTATTCTTTAGAAAATGGTCTCATGGAGTTTCAAATCCTGGCTCGTCATCAGCAGATTTCCATGTAATTCTCCATTCTTTCTCAAAAAATTCAGTAACTAGGTCTTGCTCTCCATCCCAATCTTTTCTTTATATAGATGTCCTTGCACTGTATTCTTGAACACCATGGCCCCTCAGTTCATCAACCTCCTTAACTCCATGACTTCCATTTTTGTTCCAATTCAGCCAAACACAGCAATGTCACACTTCCTGACCATCACTTGTGTTCTACCTCAAAGATTCATGACTCCTCTGACCATATTTTCCTATCCTTCAGTCATTGCTCCATTCCTCTAGAGCAAGGGTGAGGAACCTGTGGCCTTGAGGCTACATGTAGCCTTCTAGGTCCTTGAGTGAAGCCTTTTGACTAAGTCCAAGTTTTATAGAACAAATCCTTTTAGTAAGGGGATTTGTCCTGTGAAGTTTGGATTCAGCCAAAGGGCAGCACTTGAGGACCTAGAGGGCCACATGTGGCCTTAAAACTGCAGGTTCCCCACCCCTGCTCTAGAGTTTCTTTGTACTCAACACTGTCCAACTTTTCTTCTTCATGTTTATCATCTCTGCTCTGGCATCTCTTTCTTCATAATCTTGATGCTGGCTGACCAATTCAATTATACCCTATCAGCTATACCTTAATTAGCTCTTTGGCCTCCTCTCCTATCACTGGTTCTGAAATGCCTCTCACCCATGTAAATGATCTGTCGTTATGAACTAGTAAATCTTAATAGCTCAAGTATCCTCTTCTGACCCAAGTGCTTAAAGCCATCATGTAACACCTTTATGGCCATAAAGCAAAATGCCTTGGGTGGCACCAGTTTCTTCCTAGTACAATGTGTTAATTAGTTGCAGCCAGAGTGTGCAATTGCATAGATCCAGCTCAGCTACTGTCTCAGCAGTAAACTGTTCCTATGTAGAAAAAAGCTTAAGTTGCAGAGGCCACTAACTTGACTTTTGGTTTCTTGTGTTTTTTCATCACTCATCAGCTCTTGTCACAAATCATACAAGAATGACTGAAGTACAGAAGATTAATTAATACAAGAAAGTTCTCATATGTTGGTGGCATATCATTTTGTGAACATGTGAGACTCTTGGGTACACTTCCATTTGACCAAAGTTCAGCTCCCTGGCATCCCGGAGAATTTTCACTCATTCTTATGGTGTTGCCATAATTTCAGTGTCTCGTAGACTGAGACAGAGCATCTGCTTCTACCTTAGCTACTATTGCTATCCATCTCTAGCAGGCACCATCCAGTTTACTGCTTGGTTAAAATACAGGCTGGTGGATGAACCAATGGATGAACAATAATCCATACACGAAATTTAGCTCCAAACCCATAATCTTTAAACTTCTCAGTGGCAGTTCACCTTGACGCTACAGATTCACACAGGATTGCAGATTTCAAGCAGGAAGAGACCTTAGAAGCTAACTCCTAAAGCCTCACTTTACAGATGCTGGACTTCTTGACTACAGTGAAATCTATCATGAGAAGAATGGACTGATAAAGTTCTTTTAGTTTAAAGCCTAGAGTCTTTCCACAGCTTTTTCAGAAAAGAGGTAGCCATTAACACATTCAAGCATTGGACAAACTCAAGTCCTGCCCACCCACCCCCCCCTACATTCCCCAAAGGAAAATGGAAAAGTCTTGCTTGTCTTAAAGAAATAGGCTGCCTATTCCTTTGAGCTCTAGGCTAGAATAGACTTTTCAGCTCAAGTAGGTGATTCTTTCCCTGAGGCATCAAGCTCTTAAACCATAGAACAGTTATTCCTAGCTGTCTAGCTAGTGCCCTCAGGCTTAATTTATTTTTATGAAGATTTCTAGTTTTCTGGGATTTGACTCTTCGACAGAGACCTCACTCTAGCATAGGGTGGGAATTCTCTACGTTTCCCTTCTTTAATTTCAATTGAATATTCTGTGCTCACAAATTCATTTCAGGAAAGCTCTGTGATAGAAGCCCCATTTGAACTGACTGCACCTGATTCCTTGCAGTCTCTTCTTAGGCACCCAACACGCTTTGTATCTACGGTGCAAATGAATCTAAGCCAGAACAAAACTAAACCCAGGAACTGAAGAGGAGACAAGGACATAATTCCTACCTGATCACATTCCTGGGCTCCCATAAGCATCTGCAGCAGCTGAGCCTTTCTAGGCTTCCTCTTTTCTTACGCAGTTTTACTGATCTTTACAATAACTCTAAAATGTATTCCTTTCTCTCCATTCATCTCCAACACTCCAGTTCACACGGTCCTTACATTTTGCTTGGACTGTCAAAATAACCTTCTAATATATCTTCTTGCTTCTAGTCTCTCCTTTCTCTAATTTGCCCTCCACACAGCTGTCAAACTGAAATCCTTAAAACACAAATCTGACCACATCACTCTCCTTTTGCGAAATCTTCATTTGTCTCCCTTTTGCCTCTGGCATAAAATAGAAACTCTTCTGGCATTCAAAACCTTCCAAAATGTGGTTCCCACCTACTGGTTGAGTCTTACATTAGCACCTTTATGTACTCCTGTCCGGTAAAACTGATCTGCTAGCTATTCTCCATACTATAAATCTCATTTCCTGCCTCCATTCCTTTTTATAAGTGGTCTCCTATGTCTAGAAAATGTTATCTTCCTTATTTCTGCCCCATAGATTCTCAAGTTTCCTTCAAGGCACAGCTCAGATTCCTCCAGGGATTAGTACTTTATCTTTCTTAAAATTACTTAGTATACTTTGCATAGAGAAGAAGACAGGAAGAATGGTCAGAGAAGTAGAAGAAGGAACAGGAGAGCTGAGTATCACAGAAGTCAATGAAGGAAAGAATTTTTTTTGGAGGGGAGAAAGCAGGGCAATTGGGGTTAAGTGACTCGCCCAAGGTTACACAGCTAGTAAGTGTGTCAAGTGTCTGAGGCTGGATTTGAACTCAGGTCCTCCTGAGTCTAGGGCTTGTGCTTTACTCACTATACCACCTAGCTGCCCCGAAGGAAAGAATTTTTAAGGGCAGCATAATCAAACACTTGATATTGGCTTCCGGTTGTTCAGTCATTTTTCAATTGTGTCTGACTTTTCCTGGCCTCATTTGGGGTTTTCTTGGCAAAGATACTGAAGTGGTTTGCTATTTCTTTCTCCTAACCCATTTGACAGATGAGGAAACTGAGGCAAATAAGGTTAAGTGACTTGCCTAAGGTTACACAGTCAATAAGTATTTGAGTCTGGACTTGAACCCAGGTCTTTTTGACTCCAACCATGGCACTCTATCCACTGTGCCACCCAGTTGTCCTTTATTGACTACTATGAGAACTTAAAATGCCCACAGAGATGTGAAAAATTAAGTTCTTCAAAAAGAAAATCTGGTTTAGGAATAAAGGTAACAGAAATAGCTAACTTAAATAGAATTTCAAAATCCAGTTTTCTCAGAATGAATTCAGTCATTCATTAGGATGCATTTGCTAAGTTAGAATCCTCAGAGGATATGAATATTTAGGCTATATTTCTAGAATCTCTAGGAATTCTAAGATAACATCTCCTAGTACTGTATTCTGAAGAAACTTCAGATGATATAATTCAGGAGCTAATATATCTCTTTTGAGGGGTCTATAGCTTCTGCTACTGTACTGAAGGTCAAAAGAAAACCCAAATAGGACAATTTTACAGAACCTTTCCATGCTCATGCTTGATCTCAACTGGCAGATTATGCTCTTAGACTCTGGATACTTCCTAATTCCTCTGTTGATAGTTTCTCTGTTTTTCTCTTTTTGTCTTTTATTAACTGCTTGGAATAGTGATTTTTATCTACTTTACTTACTCCTCATTTTTTCTTCATAAAAAGAAACAAATCAGTCACTTTAAGTGGTAATAATACAAAGTTCTCCAAGTTTCTTCTCCAAAAAGCTTACCAGAACTGCATTCTGGCCAGAAATAAAAGCTAATTTAAATGATATTAATCCTTTATAGACATATAGCATAGGTCAAAACATACTTCACCCTAGCTATCTTCATTTTCCAAAGAAAGTGTGAAATACCTAAATATTTATGTAATCACAGGGTCAAGTACAGTTCATTGTATTTTGAATTGAGTTGAGAAATATCTCCAAGGAAAAGTACTGTCACATCAGAATGTAAAACTAAAATAATCCTAAACCCTTTAAAATAAAGGCAGTAGACAGATTTCATTGAACTGTATGCACTGATGGGAAATGAAACCTTGATAAAAGATGAGAATGACAGGGTCATTCTCTCGATTTAGCCCACCCTGATTTACCATGCCTTGCTTTGTAAAATAAGACCTTGCCCTTCATGAATAAGGTTCACTGAGCACAAGCTACATATAAGACTGCATTAAAGGCATCTATACCGCAGTGACCAAAATTTAGATAAAACTGTTTTTTTAAAGGAGTCTTGAAAGAAATTGTCATCTTTACTTTTTTCACATCATATGCCAAAGAAAGAAATGACAGACCCAAAAGGGAGAGGTCAGAGATAATAATGAAACGGACTGAATCTAAGTGTACGATCTGACAGTCAGAATAAACAAAGATTGCCTCAGAATGGTGACAGAAATGGTGAAAATCCTAAAGGATTAAAAATGCCATAGATGTTCCTAACTCAATAATAGGATATTAGTTGTTTAAAAGAAAATGGTTCTTCACTCTCCATGGGTGTTAGCAGTTCCAATTACCTTCTGGTCCAAAAGTGGTAAACATTTTCTAAAAGACTAAGCTGTGGAACGGCAGACCTAAAATTGTTGCCTGACAACCAATTATGCTTTGAAGACTCCAAAGTCAGGGGGAAAGCTGACTTAAAGTCACCTTAATTAAATAGAGGCTGCTGAGTCTTAAAGCGAATGGCTTAGGCAAAAAGAGCACCAAGTAGCCAAAAGGAAGAAGATGTAAATGTAGTTCTGGATGATGTCCAAGCAAATGGAGATGCTTATTTCTTGATTTCTAAAAGAAAATCTTGTTCTTAGCTGCACAGTATACTGAAAAATTTATATATTTTTTTATTCTGACATTAGACCATAACTTTATTCTATAGGATTATAAAAATTGCTACAAAAATGGTCTAGGAAAATATGTTCATTCCTTTGGCATTTCAATTTCAATCCAGTCTTCTTTTCCAAACACAAATATTTCCCTATTTCCTTTTTACCTACCTTCTTCATGTGGAAATTTACATAACCTGCCTAACCTGTGATGTGGTTTAATCTAAGAATAGTTGCAGCAGAACCAGGAGTTTAAAGTTTTTAGGATATGCATGGAACCAACTTAAAATCTTGTGTGTTAAATAAACACAAAGACAGCGCAGATGCCAGGAAGTGGAATTGTATATAGGTGTGTATATGAACACCTCTGCTTATGTAGAATGACATTTTGGTTCAAAGGCCAGCGACAGGGACCCAGTTGCCCATAAAAACAATCAGGTTTGAATAAATTAGACTTGGTAAGTGATAACTTTCATTTAGTTCTTTTATGATTAACATTATCTTATGTCTAGAACCCTGAAAAGTAATACTAATTACGGGTGGAATGAATCATAGAATCACAGAATCTAAGCACTGGATAGGCCCTCAGTCCAGCCTATACCTGATTCTCCAGCCCCTGCTTGAAGACCTTGACTGGCTGGATGGTGGTTTGGGGGAGGGAAGCTATTCATTCTACTTTTTGACATCCCTAAATGTTAGGAAGTTTTTCTTTTTATCAAACTTAACCTGGCATCTCTGCAATTTGGTCTTCTGCCCCTAATTCTGCTCTCTGGGGCAATGGAAAACAAGCCTAATTTGTTTTCTATATGATAGTTCTTCACACAGACAGCTATGATACTTTCCCTGAGTTTTCTTTTCTCCAAACCAAACATTTCTAATTGACATCTATCTACCAAAGGCAAGATACAAGCCTCCATCATGCCCTGGTGCAATAATTGGCTTGTTTTAATGACCTTTAAGGTTCATGGGTTAATGACGGGTTAATGTCTTCTGTTGCTTTAGGCAGCTTATTTTAGAGGAAAAGTTACGAATACAATCACAATGACTTCGAACCGCCTGTAAGAAAAATTCCTAACATTTATGCAGAGGTTTTGTTATCTGTTCTTATATCTGCCTTATATCTTTATATCTGTCTCTAGTTAACTTTTGTCTTCTTTATGTTTGAGGTAATATTCAGCTTGCCAGAAACATTTGGGTAACAAAGCAGAAGATTATACTAGTCCAAAGAGTCTGTGGACAGGTGGAAAGGGAAACTGGGAAAAGAGCAGATCTCTTTATTTGGGGGAGGGCACTTCACTCTGTTTTTGAGCAGGTGGGTATAACTGGTGGTATCTGTTCCAAGATGCCAATAGGCATTTTTCAGGAATTTACAATGGCCCTGCTTGATATTTATCCTTTATGCCACATCACATGCCTACCTTCTCTTGTTTTCCCTTTCACTGGCTGCCCCTGGGCTGCTGGTACTTCCTAGCTCAGCTCTGTGTGACCCTACTCTTTGCTCTCCTCTTCCAGACCTTTGGAATCTCTGTCTAGTTGTGAAATAGTTCTTTCTTTTTACACAAAGTTTATATCGTTCATTAGACCAAGTCTCTTATACTATGGCTTTGATTGACGCCAGTTGCTATACAGGCCCAGTTCAGACTCAGTTCTGATTGACTGATTCTCACAAAATAAAAAATATTAAGTGGAGTGGCATAATCAACAGGGCCCCATTCCTACAATGGTGAAATTCCTTTGGATGTGTTCAAATTTGTTTAAGTTTTTTTTTTCTAAAATATAGTGCCATAAACTCACTGAATATATGCTTCAGATAAGACCTGAAGAGGAAAGGATATAATCAAACTGTGTTCTCCCTTATTTTCCACCTCTTAATACAGCCTAGAATTATATTGGCTTTTTTTGCTACCATGTGAAACTATTCTTTCTTTCATGGAACAAGAATTTAGTAAAAGTCTACTCTGTTCAAGGCATTTTGCTAGATGCTGCAGATACAAAACCAGAAATGAAATAACTCCTGCCCTCAAGGAGCTTACATTCTCTATGGAGGAAACTATATATACACTGGCAATAAATACACTAGATAGGTAGGTAGGTAGGTAGATAGATAGATAGATAGTAATCTCAGGGTGGAGAGAGAATTAACAACTAAGGGTATCAGAAAAGGTACTACATAAGAGGTAAACTAGGCCTTCAAGGAAGCTAGGTATTCTAAGAGGTAGAATAAAGGAGGCAATTCACTCCAGGAGCAGGGGAAAGACTGTGCAAAAAATGGAAAAGTGAAATGGAATTTCCCATATAGGTAACAGCAAATAGTCCTGTTTGGCTAAAACATAGAGAGCCTGAAAGGGAACTGCAAGAAAAAAATGTATCTGGAAAAATAGGTCAGAACCAATAGTGAAGAGCTTTAAATGCCATACAGCAGAATTAGTTTTATCACAGATATAATGGGGGTGAGGAGGAAGTGGGGTAGCCAGAGCTTCTTGAATAGGAGTGTGATATGGTCAGACCTGTGCAGCTCTGATAGAGGATGAATTGTAGGGAAGGTAAATATTAGAGGTTGGGATGTTAATTGGGAGGTTGTTGCAAAATAATGAAGGTGATGAGACCCTGAACTAGCCATAGCAATTGAGTGAAGAGAGGGTAATAGATTCAAGAGATGTTGTAGCGTAACAACAATGCTGCTTGCAGCTGCTGTGGAGGTGTAAGACCAATAACACCAGCACACAGGAGGGGTGCTAGCACAGGTTCTTTGATCTGCTTTTCTAAGAAAAGCAGCTTTAAGGGGTTTACAACCTCACTTTAATTAAACATACATATATCATTCATTTAGTTCAGGGGAAAAAGTCAGCACCTTGAACTTCACAGAAAACACAAACAGAAATTACAAGCAGAAATTATATAAAAAGAGCAAATAACACAAATCAGCAGACAGGGCTTCTGTCTGTCCATAGCAATACATACATAGTTACCAGAGAGAGAAGCACCAATATATGGGTTTTCAAAGCCAGGGGGCTCCTTAACAACTAACCAGAGTCTTGTCTGGCCAAATCACATGAACACTCTTCCAATGAGTGAGCCCCCAAGGCAAAATGCTAACCTCAGAGTATATACACACTTCTTCAGGGTCAGAGGGTATCACAACCATGTGACACCAACTCATGTGGCTTAGGCTTTCTTGTGACTTAAGCAGGTCATTAAAGACTCTTGATTCAATCAAAGACTCCATTCAAACAAAAGCAAGACTCAATCAAAGGCACTTGGTTGCCTTAGTGCTGAGAAGCACTCCAAAAGAAAAAAAGAACAGCAAAAAGTCCCACTTTGCTTGCATATAGCAATAGAATCACCAAAGTATGGCATCAGACTGGCTATAGGGGGTGAGAGACAATGAAAGAGTCCAAGGTTTTGACCATGGTTTCCTGGAAGGATGGTGGCATCTTGGACAAAAACAGGGAAGTTATAAAGTGAATCTGGTTTTATGGGAAAGATGAGTTCTCTTTCAAACCTATTGAATTAGAGAAGCCTGCAGGACATACTTTTGGAATAGGCAGATTGCAGCTCAGGAAAAAGAATGGGGTTTGGATATATAGGTCTGGAAGTCAGCTGCATAGATATGATAATTGAATCTATGAGAGCTATTGTGATCAGCCAGAGAGAGAATACCAAGAAAGGAAATAAGAGGGTCCAGGACAAGGCAGTTGAGTTTGCAGCTCACTTGAACTATCAAATCTTTTTTTCTCAGGAACTGTTTTCTAGCCACCTCTCCCCACATCTTTTATTTTGACAGTGATTTGTAGAGCCCAAACATAAATCTTTATTTACATTTGCCCCTCCTAAATTTCCTAGCACTTAATTCAATCCATTATTCTAGTTTGCCAAGATATTTTTGGATTTGGGTTCCATGGGGTTAGCTATTCCTTCAAGTTTTGTGTCATATGTAAGTTTTACAAATATGTCATCTATGACTTCATTCAATTAACCAAGGAGAATGTCAGGCAGCACAGACATAAGGAAAGATTTCTAGGGTACCCACTAGAATCTTCCTCCAAATTATCAAGGACCCATTAGTGATGACTCTTTGAGTCCAGTCATTCAACCAGTTTGAAATCTACCTAACTAGACTATCACCCAGCTAGAATGGACCTCCAAATCCATCCAGTCCTAACAGTCCAGCAAGGCACACTGAAGATAAATGCATACTCTGACTCAGCAATTGACAGGCTGGTTAGTAAATACATAGGACAATAGAGGTATGGAATTTAGAACCTATGAATGTCTGTCTACCTTAAATCAACTTTGTCCAGAGCTGCATGGCTGGAATTTGAACCCAGTTCCTCTAACTCCATGTCCAGAATCTTTTCCCATCACGCTGTTTTGATTTTATTTTTATATTAGCTTATAATAAAATGTCTAATCCTATATATTAAAGTTGTCTAATGATATACATTATAAACTAGAAAATTTGTTTTCTAGAAATTTTTTTCTCATTTCTATAGTGCTCAAAGTACTTTTCTAACAACTTTGCAAGGCAAGTAGAAGGTATTACCCCCATTTTAAAGATGAGTAAATGGAGGCTTGGAGAGATGTTAAGTGAAATGCCCAACATCACAAGGTGGGTCTAATGTTGTAGTTGGCATTTGAACCCAGATTTTTAAATTTCAGGCTCAGTGCTTTATTATGCCATTCTGATTCTCCATAGGTTTTTTTTATTAAAACTGTATTCATAATACATGAATATCAATTAACAGAAAGATGGAATCAATATTTTAAACATGTTATTCAGTTTAACATTTGCTTCTGTATCTAGAATTATCCTGTCTGTTCAAATTTTATTGCTTCCCGCCAAAGACCACTGTAAAATTTACAGAACTACAATGAACTATTTAAGTTATAAAGATCAGGTCTGAGTGAGTGAAGGTTTTGATGCAGTAATATTTTAGAGCAAACCAATACACTTCCATGTAATTTTAGCCATACTTTCTAAAACGCCTTTAGTTCTGATTTTTGAAGTGACTAAAACAAAAGAGACTCTACTAGTTATATGTGTGTCTACTTTAGACAATTATAATAGTAAAAATCATCAAATGGTGATTCTTTCAAACATCTATTTCAACGAGGGAAATGGGAAGGAATAAAAAATGTGATACAGATAATCACGTTGAAAAATTGTTCTTATAGTTTTGAAAAAAACAGTACAAAGCCAAAATAAAAACCCTTGCATTCCCTTAAGCATTTCTTTATCTCATAGTTTCCCCCAAAATGAAGATATTTCAAGAGCTATAATCTGAATAGGAAGTAACGATACACTAAATTGTAATTTAAGTGTAGGATACGATCAAGTTTTATGTTCATAATCTTGCAGTTGAGCTAGAAAGGTTCAGATAAATGGGAAACTCAAAAGCACTATAATCCATTTGTGAGCATGTTAAAATCCCACAGAAATGGCATATTACATTATCTTTTGCCAGAATTTCCCATAACCATAAAGCAACTCTGTATTAAAACAAGGAACTTTTGCTTGAGCATTTATAATCAGAAATATTACTAGAGAAAATATTGCTGACTCTTGCCACTATAGGCAACGATGCCCAATTTATTAAGAATAACAACATAATAATGATAGGTAGCATTTATATGGTGTTTTAAAGTTGGCAAAGAACTTTACAAATATTACCTCATTTGATCCCCACAAACCTGGGAGTAGGTGCTATTATTAACCCAATTTTATATATGAGGAAATCAAGGTAGACAGAGATTAAATAACTTGCCCAGGTTTACACATGCCTGTCTGAGGCATAATTTGAACTCAGGTTTTCTAGACTTTGGGGGCCATGTTCTAAACACTGGGCCTCCTAGTTGCCTGATAAAGCTTTAACAGTGGTTTATAAAATTGCTTCCTAAACTCCCTTCCCAGTTACACAAATAATAGAATATCTGAGCAGGCCTTTAAGAGGAACATAAATTCAAAGTGGAATAATCCTTAGTTTATCTAACATAAGAACTTTGAAGAATTTAATATCTAACTAATATGAGAAAGAATAACATTTTCAAAATTAGAAGCTTTTTAACATTGAATTTTTGGTTCTATATTAAAACCAATTAAGTAAGCAATCAAATAATAGACCTTTTTCCTGACCAGGCTATGCAAGATGTTTTAACATGGATAACAATTTTCCTTAAACATTACTTTTGTCTACTGCCTACTGCATCAAATCCAAACAACTTTGCTTAGCTTTTAAGTTACTTCATAATTTGTCCCATTCTAATAATAGTAATGATAATAATATTACAATATTTTGTATCACATACTGAAGCTTGATCTATTGTGTATTTTGTTTCCAAGTAAAAAGTGAAATAGATATTAGTTATTTCTGTATTTGGGTTAATGTTGTGTTATAGTCATTTCCCAAATGTATGCAGGTAGATTATAAATATGGATGGTTGTTCCTTCATAATCTTCCTTCCTTACCCATGCAGCCCATTTGAGTTGTGGTTATGACTCATTAACATGAGAAGTGTCAATGTATCCTTTCATTAGCATAGGGTTAGTGGAGAGAAGTTGCTGGAATAATATTAAGGAAACACATAATAATGAGGCTAGTGTGTGAATCTTATTTATTATTTTCCTTAAGTTTCAAGATAATTGGCTTTGAATATGTGCTTACAGTGAAATCCCAAAGGCCAGGGGTTCGGAGAGGGACATAACACTTTTACATTGACCAGGCTGGGTTTTGTTTCCTATTTGTAAGTACTTTAAAGTGTAACTAAACATCGCTTTTACCAGGGAACTAGAAGAATCACTCTTTAGGGAAACAGGATGCCTAAGGGAAGGTACATAGCAGTCCTCTGGGAGAGTGAGGCTAAATAATTATCCTAGGAAAAGTGAGAAAGGTAATGTGATGTAACCAGCTAACTGGAAAAAAGAAATGAGATAGGAGGTGATAAAAAGGACCATTTAACAAATATTTATTAAGGAGTGCAATGTGCAATGGGCTTTGGGGATACAGAAGCAAAAATAGAAGAGACTGCCCTCAAGGAGCTTCTATTGTGAGTGGGGAAGAGGAGGTAAGAAAACAAGTACATAAGGAAGCATATTACAAGCTAAACTGAAGAGTGGAGAGAACATTAACACCTGTGGGAAGGAGGCTAAGGGAAGAGGTAGCCTTTGAACTGAACTGTGAGTGATTCTGAGAGGAAGAATGGACAGTGATTTTATGAAATCATTGAAATGATTTTAGAAATAAGATTGGAAGGTAGATGGAAGTCAGACCACGGAGGGCCTGACATGCCAGGCTGAGATATTCATATTTTATTGTACAAACACTAGAGATTTTTGAGCAGGGGAGAGGTCAGTACTTGTTGTCTAACATTGTGCCTTGTAAAGATTATTTTGTTAGCTCCAAGAAAGTTGGACTGGAGAAGAAGGAGACTTGAAGGAGAAGACTTAATTGGGAAATAGGGAGTGTTGAGAGTCTGAAATAGGGTAAGAAAAGTGTGTAGAACCAGACAGGTGTTGTGGATGTAAAATTGTCACTACTTGACAAATAACTGAATATGCAGTGTGAGGGAGAAGGAAGACTCAAGGATAATCCTAAAGTTAATAATCTGGGTGAATGGAATAATATCTTCATAGAAACAGGACAGTTTTGGAGAACAGGTTGGTTTAGGGGGGAGATAATGAGTTGTTTTGGACATGTTGATTTTGAGATGCTATGGGTTAAGTGGTACAGTTGATAAAGCACTAGACCCAGCATCAGGAAGACATGAGTTTAAATCTAGCCTCACTTATTAGCTGTGCAACTGGGAAAGTCACTTAATCTCTGTTTCTTAATACATAAAATGAGAATATTAACAGAAGCTCCCTCCCAGGGTTTTTGCAAGGATCAAATGGGGTAACAGTACCAGGCTCATAGTAAATACTATATGAATGTTAGCTCTTATTATTATTAAAGTGAAACTGAAAAGAAATAATCAGACAGACAGGAGGAGAGCCAGGAGACAGCCATTTCACAGAATCCAAGGGAAAAAAGTATTGCACAGGGGAAGATGGTCAACAGTACCCAAAATGGAACAGAGGTCAGTGAGGATGAGAACCTGATATTTAGTGGTCAGCCAAGTGAGTGAAAGTAAGGGGATGAAGATGACAGTCAAATTTGTTGGCTGAGTGGCTTTCTGTCAGAGTCAATTCTTCTGAGTATCAGGATTTGCTTGTTTCTTAACTAGCTAGACTTAACCAGACTGTTGGTAAAATTGAAGAAAACAGTTCAAGGTAGTGTTATAGTCAGAAGCCAAACTACAAAACACTGAGGGATGAATATGTACAAATTTGGACAATTCTTTCCAAGAGTTTTAAATTAAAGGGGAGAAGAGATATGAGGATAGTTTGAGGGTATGGAAGGGTCAAATGAAGATTTTTTTTTAAGGATGGGTCAGACATGAGTGAATGTAGAAGGATCTAGTAGGTAGGCAGTTCTTGGAAATGAGAAAGACAGAGGGGAGATGGGATGGAATGGGCTTGAAGGTACAAACAGAGGTTGTTCTTGGCTTGGAGAAGGTCTACCTCTCCATCAGAAGCTGGAATATAGGTGAAGAAGGAACTCAGGACAGATAGCCTTGATTTTCTCAGTAAGGTAGAAGGCAAGGGCATCTACTTAGAGAGACAGGGTGGGTTAGAGTTAGGATCTTCAGAGGGAAGACAAAGTTTGGAATATCCATTGAAATTAGTGGGACCAAGAAACAATGAAGGAAGAAGGCACCAACACATAGTGGAAAGAGCACTAGATTTGGAGTAAAAAGACCTTGGTTCAAAATCCCACAAATATGAGTGAAATTGGACAAGTCACATGGCTTCTTTGACCCTCAGTTCCCTCATCTACGAAACAAGGAGGGCTGAACTAGAATACCTGTAAGGTCTTTTCCAGTTCTAAATATCTGATCCTACTAATAAAGTGATTGCCTTACTCCAGTGAAGATCCAGTAGACATCAGACAAACCCTATTTAAAATACTCAGCTCTGTGACCCTGGCAAGTCTCTCAACTTGTTTGAGCCTTGGTTTCCTCATCTGTAAAACGAGGTTAGTAATAGTACCAACTTCATACAGTCACTGCAATGATTAAGTGAGATAATGTAGGCAAATATTTTGTAAACCTTGAAACACAAATAAATGTGAGTTATTGTTATATCAATTTGTAAAACTGGTACAAATGGATTATCTGGAGAAAGAGGTTTGCATAAACACATACATACATCTTCCCCATGTCACTGATGTATGTGGAAACAGTTGCTTATTTCAGTGATAGACCCTACTGTCTATGCTCATCTATCTGGTCACTTCACACATGATCCAAATTAAATTGTTCCTTCCGTACAAGGAAGAAATTGTAAATAACCTAAACCTGTTTTGCTTAGAAGAGGCTATTCTTTTACTTTCTTTTTTTCCCCCCTAAAATTAAATGTACCATCCTGCAGAAATAATTGTTCTCCATTTGGAGAAGTATGAGAAAACTAATAGCAATAAGTCATTTTATTAATTTGATCTACTTCTAAATGCGGTGGCTTCTATCTCACTTATATAGTGTGCTTTGATGGATAGGAGCCTACTATCATCCACAAGGAAGAAACACATTTATTTAATGGTCAGCCAAGTGAGTGAAAGCAAGGGGATGAAGATGACAGTCAAATTTCTTGGCTGAGTGGCTTTCTGTCAGAGTCAATTCTTCTGAGTGTCTGTAAAACACCCTTTAGATATCACTACAGTCCAGTAGTCAAAGGAAGATTGTATCAATATCTTCACTGCTGAAGGAAGAAAACCAATTTAAAATTCCACAATTTGCCCACTAAAAATATGAAAATTGAGGATGTTATCTCAAAGGAAACTTAGTAAAAGTTTTCACATAAAAATCATTTGTTGCCTTCAAAAATTCTTTTCCCACTATTGGCTTTTGTTCACTGTTTGCCCAATGCTACGTGTCAAGCACTGGACTGGGTGCTAGGGATAAAAAGACAAATGTGAAATAATTCCTGCCTCAAGGAGCTTACGTTCTTTCACGGAAAATAATGTCTCCTACTCCTTCTCCCCCTCCCCCTCCCTCTCCTCCTCCTCCTTATTCTTCTCCTTCTACTCCTATTGCTTTATAGTGCTTTAAGGTTTGCAAAGGGCTTTATAATATTACCTCATTTTATTTGCACAAAAACCCTGAGAAGTTGTTCAGTCTTTTTTTTTTTTGTTATATCTGACTCTTCGTGACCTCATTTGGTGTTTTCTTGGCCAAGATACTGGAGTGGTTTGCCATTTCCTTCTCCAGTTTATTTTACAGATGAGGAAACTGAGGCACACAAGTTTATATAAGTGACTTGCTCAGGGTCACACAGCTAGTAAGCATGTAAGGCCAGATTTGAACTCAGGAAGAAGAGTCTTCTGACTCCACGCCTGGAGCTCTATTGACTGCGCCACCTAGCAGGCCCAAGTAGGTGCCATTAGCATTCTCATTCCATAGACGAGGAAGCTGAGGCAGATAGAGTTAGGTGAGTTGCCCAAGGTCGTTAGTAAATGACGAAGGCAGGTTTTGAACTCAGGTGTTCCTGACTCCACATCTAATACTCTATCTGCTGCACCACCAATAAATGAAAGTGATTTTTTTTAGGGGGAGGGAGCACTAGTAGGGGGATCAAGAAAGGCTTCATGTAGTTGGTTACATTTTAATTGAGTTGTAAAAAGGTAGGTAGGAATTCTAGGAGGAGATCCTTGCCTGATGCAAGCACAAATAACTTCTGTCAATTAGGACTCTAGGGTCTGTATTTAGAAGGGGCAAAAACAAAACAAAACAAAACAAAAACCCTTTTAATTGGCCTTGGAGCCTGAAGTACTTATGACTCAGGGGTTACTGTGGAAGAACTCAGTGAAAAAATGAATGAAAAGAGCATTTTAAGCAAAAGAGCTGTTGTCAAAAGCCCTAGTAATACAAATAAAAAAAGCATAATAGTCCCTTTGCAAAAAGACCTATCCAAAAGAGTGAAAAGGAATACTAATCATTTATCCAGGTCACTGTCCAGCAGGTATGTTAGGAAACGTGTTGTGATTTGTGAATGGTGGAGGTAACAAATAACTACCTACATCAAAAGTGAGTCTAACTTTGTAATTTGATATTCTTGTATAAGATTAGCTAGATTGGAATTCCCTGTAAAATCCATTTTCTCTAGTTTAGAGATATAGTTCCTGAAGCACAAGCTGTCACTAGGGCAATATTACTTCAATATATATACATATATATATGTACACATATATATACACACATATATATGTATATATACATATTTCCCACCACTGTTTCAAAGGATTTGCTAAACTCATCAGAAAGGCTATAATCTTATGATCTCTAAACCTCTAGTTCATTCACAATTAGAAAAAAGGGGCATAGGCTGACTGTAGACCCCAAAAGCAATGCTAGTGGGCCTAAAAGCATTTTACATATTTAGAATTTGTGTTTAAGAAAGAAATTCGGCAATGTGTTTGAAATCAGGTTTCTTAAGAGTCACATTGTATTGTTTCATTCAGTTTTAGTCTCCTCTTGGCCCTGTTTCTGACTTTCTGGATTTTAAAACCATTCCCACACTCTTGATTTTTCATCTCCCTTTTTTGTGTTGTCTTTCCTCATTAGAAATATAAGTTCCTTGAGGGCAGGGCCTGTCTTTATGCTTGGTTTTATGTGTCCTGAGTTTAGCACAGTACCAGGCATCTAGTAAGTGCTTAATAAATGCTTGTTATCTTCTTTCTTTCCTAAAAGAAGTTTCTCAGTCCATGTAATTATGAGAATTACAAAATCAAGCTACTTTTAAACCCTCAAAATTAATCTCAGTGGTTATTACTGGTTAAATATCTATGCGTAAAATATTACAGACCAAGATAGAATTGTTTTCCTGGAGAAATAAACTCTAAGATGCTCTGACAATTTTCAGTACAATATTAGTTTCTTTTCTTTTTTCTTTATTTATTTTTATTAGTTTCTTTTCAATAGCTCCTTCTTTCCCCTTACTCCATTCTCTACTCTCACCTGCACACTGATGTCTCAATGCAATGCCTGGCCCATACCCATTTACATTTCCAACATTCCATTCTACATTTGTAACAGATTTTTGCTTAAAAATGGTCTAGTTCAATATTGTTATAGTATTATTGTACAAACATTTTTTAAACCAATCATGATGAAAGTTCCCAGATATGGTTACCTTTGAGAGGTGGTTCTTACCCCAGTTCAGAAACAGGACAATCCATTTGTTGGTTGGAAAGACAGCCCAATAGATAGACCACTCACTTGCATGTGCAACAGAAATTATGTAACATAAACAAGGCAAAATCATGCACTATGCAAAGTGGAAAGCAGTTCCATGTCCTCAATTCATTGGGAGAGCTTACTTTGTAGTTCCAGGGTTTGAAGTACCCAATAAATGGGAATGTTAAGTTTGAAGAAGACAAGATTTGCGGGGAGGGTCATAACAGTCTTCAAATATTTGAAAGTCTAACATGAAAAAGTAATAAGCTTAGTTAAGGAAAAACCAGGAGTAACTGGTGGAAATGTAAGAGGGAAAGATTTAAGTTTAATATAAGGAAAGTCTTCCTAACAATCAGAGTTGTCCAACAGTAGAATGGTCTGTCCTGGGAACCTGGTAGGTTCCTTGTGACTGAAAGTCTAAAATCAGATGCTGAATGAATAATCATTGTGGAAATTGTAAAAGAGATTCTTGGTCAGGTAGGGATGAGACTAGATATGCTCTGATATCCCTTCCAATTCTTAGAGTGATATGTGAAGACAGACCCACCCCTTTGCTGCTGTTTTTCCTTCCCTACTAGAAAAGAGGTAGGACTACTTTGAGCTGCCTCTAAGAGTCAGGACTAGGGAAGGGCAGCTGCATCTCACCCGATCTGCTAGCTGTGAGAATACAAATGCATCCCTCTGTGTTTGTTATTTCCTGATCTTAGGAGAGTATGTATTCCAAAATGGAAGTGTTTAGGCAACCTCAAGAGGTCCCAGTAATAGTTGGAATTAAATAGTTCCAGTAGCTACATTGCCCACTGGAACTGGACATTAGTGACTAATGGCAGTGGTAGTGCCTGCAGTAGATGTGAAAACAGTCACCTAAGGATGGAGGCAACTTCAGGAAGTGAAATTCCTCATGGCAGAGAGAAATGCCAGTTGTGAATTCAAGAAAGACAGCCCTGATGAAGACAATTAAGGGGAACTTCATTAGGACTCCAGAAAAGGATAAAAAGATTCCCAAGGCCAGAGTTGGGAAGTACCCTTTTGTCACAACTGTTTTTTATATATGCACCTCACCATCATTGTACTTTAAATTTGAGACCACTTTCTCCATGGAAACTATGTGTATTGGTGAGAAGGTATACCCCTAGATTGGGGAATGAATGATTTTTACCAACTGTTTTTAACATAACATTTAGTAAATATTTTTTAAAAAGGTTAATTAAGTATGGCTGACTGATTATTAATGAGGATCATACCAGTGGGGGCTAAGAAGCTATAAGACGAGACATACAACTTTTCAGGGTTGCCCCTCAAATCCTGAAAATAAGTTGAAGCCACCCTCTAGGGACCCAACCTGTAAATTCAAGTAGAAGTTTGGGGAATAGTCACAGGGTATATAGTGCTATAAGTCATAATTAAGTTCCGGTAATTGTTTTTGTTTGTTTTTTGAGATCTTTTCTCTGCCTCATGTTGGGATAAAAATCTGTGAAAAAGAGAAATTGAGAAACAAAAGTCCTAGCAAGATCTATTTATTAGCATGGCTTGCAAATATCAGTAAAATGGATCCAAGCATTCTAAGTAGCCAAAGATGCACCTGACAGTCAGAGCAGCCTTTTTACACAATTGAAAACATAGCAGGTTATATAGGGTACGGAAAACAGTCCAATGATGCAAATAACATCAGAGACTGATTAGTCTGACTCAGAGATGGAGGGTGGGCAATGTTTGGGTTGACTCAGAGGAGGGATTTCCATAACTCAGGGCAAAAGGAAAAAGAGAGTTGATTAAAATCACCTGGAAATTCCTCTGATAGGCACATCTTATCATGAGATTAACTCATCTTTCCTCATGGTCTAAATGTTTGTGGTTGGACTGTAGCCCATAAGAATAGGGGAGTTAAATTTTTACATATTCTACTAATAGGAGCCAGTTTGAATCTATCTAACAAGGCCTATATAATCAAGTCTGAATTTAATTCACAAATGTTGATTCTGATTAGATGCAATGATTAAATACAATTAATAAGTAATTTTAGCCTAAATGTCACAATTGGGAATGTTACCATCATTGCAACTTTGGCTCTTGTACATCTATTAAGTAGCACTGCCCACACAATTGTTCAAGCTCTTGAATTAAAATGATTGTAATTTAGATTTTGAATTGTTCAAGTTTTCATTTTAATATTATTTTTGATTCATTTTTTAATCTATAGCTTGAGCTTACAGTTGAATTTTGTTTGATATTGGCTGCTTTTGAGGAAGATTATAATAAGTTTAATCTTCTTATTTAGATTTTGAATTGTTCAAGTTTTCATTTTAATATTATTTTTGATTCATTTTTTAATCTATAGCTTGAGCTTACAGTTGAATTTTGTTTGATATTGGCTGCTTTTGAGGAAGATTATAATATGTTTAATCTTCTTATTTCAATGTTGCATTTTCCCTTTTCTTTAAATTGTAATATGTAACTTCTTTTCAAGGTATAATTTCACCTCTAGCATTGATGTTTTATTTTCTTCTCTTCCACATCATTTGGATTTTTTGCTTTGTACTGAATGTTAATTTTTTGTTTGCTTTTTATTTCTTCTATTTTTATTTTGGGATTTAATTGTCTTCAAAATTTACTTGTGAGTTAATTCCATTGAGCTTTCAAACAGCATGAATTACTTTATCACATATGAATATTAATACTGGCTATTTGACAATATCATCAAGAAAATCAACTTTTTAACGACTGCCATCAGAACTCTAGCTGCTTATCTACATTTACTTTGTTGATACTCACTATTATGGTACTAATTTGAATTATGGAGTTTTGGCCAAACTGTTTGGTTAATTATTGTGCTCTTATCTGGTAACTGGATAAATATTAGCATTATAGACCAACACTGTGAAAATATGAGGTGTATTACTTAGAAAATATTGTTAATTTATGAATGTTAATATTCATAAAGGATTACTGATAGAAGAGAATATTATGATAGTTTTGAAGGTCAGAGTAAAAGAATTGAAAGATTATGAAATGGCTCATATAAGGGTGAAATGAAGAGAATATAGTTAGAACATTATAAGTTAACAGTCATATGACCATTTTAAAATATTTGATAAAATTATGGTGGAGGAATGTACCTGACATTAGAAGCGTCCTCTCTTGTGAGCTTTAGGTGTCACTATGGAGTATTAGGTTCACTGGCTGGCAACTCACTCACCTCTCCCACAAATTGAGAAAAGAGATAGTGATATAAGGTAGGTTGTATCTATCTCTGACCAAGATGAGTTGGCTTAGGTTTGGGCCTTTCCTTTTGGCTATCACTCTCTTTTCTAATTTTTCCCCTTCCTTCCCTTAGGGCAGGGGCAGAGCCTTGTTGCCTTGGGGGCTTGATAACATGCTTGCTTCCCTTCTCCCTCCTCTCCCACTAGGATTGGGGTTGGAAAGTTTGTCAACCATTCTCAAGAGACATCATGGGCTTGTTTTTTTCAATCAATTAATATATATTTATTAAGTACCTATGTGCTAGGCATTGTGCAAGTCTCTGAATGACAGCTGCAGTGGCGTTGGCTTCAGATCCATGTAAAATTCTCTTTGGAGAGTTCCTGGAATTATTAATAAAATACTAACACAGCTCATTCACCCCCAGGATATAGGAGGGTTTTGTTTTCCCTCTAACAATTGGTCAGAGCTTGGGATCCCTATTCCAAAACAGGAAGAAAACCAAATTACTTTTGTGTAGTTGGACTCAAAGTTTCACCATTCCTTGTCATACATATTGATCTGAACCTCTATTTTTAGTCCATAGTCCCAGTGTCCATGGCAATCTCATAGATTACCAGCTACCATGACAGTCTCCACCTCCATCCATCTGTCTTTCACCTTGGTGGGAATGCCTAGAAATGAATAGGTGTCTGTTGCCACCTTTGCCACTCAGCACCATGCCCTGATTTCTGCTCCCAGTTGCTGCGGTGAGGAACCCAGCTGCTTCTGTTCCTGATTACTTTTAGTAGATGCTGCCCTTCCTGTCTCCACTCTCCTCACTAACTCTTTTTGCAGGGTTCTATAATCTTTAGGTTAGTCCTTGTGACTGTTCTTTAGATGGGAAGATGAACAAAAATTTCAAATCCCCAAATTCTCAGTGAGGGTTTAAACTAATTCTCAAGTGAAGTCTCTAGCATTTCCCTCTGCCTGTAAGGGGGTGAGGATGGGGGAGGATGTTATAAACCTAATCACAGAATGCATGAGAAGAAATCTTCCAAAAGTCATGTAGAAGTGAGATTGAGTGCCGTAAAGGGAGTTATTTATAAAAGGACTAGAAATACATGTCAGAGCCAGGTGGTAAAGAGCTTTAAATGACAAACAGAGGAGTCCACAGTTGATTTTAGAGGTAATGTGGAAACAATGGAGTTTATTGAGTTGAAGAATGACATGGTCAGTACAGTGCTTTAGGACAATCATTTCAGGAGCTATATGGATGACAGATTGTAGAAGGGAGTAGGGAGGCTAGTTAGAGGCTTTGAGAAGTGATGAAGGCCTGAACTAAAGTGCTGTCTGTAGGAGTACAGAGAAGGGGATGGATGTGAAAAGTGCTGTGGAAGGAGCATCAGGACTTGACAACTGTCTGGACACATGGACAGTGAAGAGAGGAGGATGACCCCAAGGATGCGAACGAGTGCGACTGGAAGGGTGATAGAATACTCAACAGAAACAGAAGAGGAGTGGGTGTGTAAGGAAAGCCAGAGTTCTCTTTTAGATATGCTGAGTTTGAGATTGCTCCAGGATGTACACTTTGAAATGTCCAGTAGGTAGTTGATGGGGGATTGAAGCTCAGAAGAGAGATTAAGGCTAGACATGTAGTTTGGGGAGTCATCGTCAAGGAGATAATTAAACTCATGGGAGTTGATGAGGTCACCAAGAGTGTAAATACAGAGTAAGGCCCATGACAGAGTACTGGGTTTGATTGTGACAGGCAGTTTGAAAGGTCAGGTGGATATTTAGAAAGGTACAATTGATGTAGGTGAAATGGACTGACATGAAGGGAGGGGAGTTCAATAATTATTGCAGTTTGATGGCAGAACTATGTAGGTGTGCTATTTTTGTTGTAGCTCAATTTCATCCAAATAGATCACACTTGTATTCTTCCACCTTCTACCACCACCCATTTCCTTAGTTGTAACTTCATACAAATAGATGTTTTTGTGTTTTTATTTTAAAAAATTTCAAACTTAATATGGTCGTTCCAACTATCTAATTTGTTTGTATCCCCATCCTACTTCTTCACCATTACCCTAGCACTTAAGTGTTCTTTCTTGAACAAAAGAATTGGGAAACTTTGAAACTTAACACTACAAAATTTTATTGTTACATATATTCTGAGATCACTTAAAACAAAGGTACAAAAATCCATAGCATAAAAATAGATAAGGGACTTAAAAAGATTCCTGAGTCAATCACAAAGAGTGATCCTCAGGGTGAAGATTTAGACTTGCACCTTAAGTGGATGAGAAGTTTTAAAAGGCAGAGGGAAAAAGAGAGTGACTAGCTTTTTTGTAGAAAGAACTTTCTCCAGAACGAGAGAAAGCAAGGTAAATAGATACTAGCAGATCCTTGATCCAAAAAAGAATCAGACTAGAGGAATTCAAAGCATTATGATTCTTAGAGAAGGTATTTAAATACTGGGAACTGGAGGGTTTCAAATATCTGAGAACAAATGCTGATGGAAAAGACAAAGCAGAGATAGCACAAGCAAGAAAAAATGGAGTCACAGTATGCATTTTGTTTTTGCTTTTTACCATGCTTAGTATTTTTTGGTCCATCTTTTAGTATTTGAAGGTGAATTAACTACTTGAAGTTTGATGTAAGGAATATACATACATAAATTCTCTCTCTCTCTCTCTCTCTCTCCTTACATACATCTTACATATACAGAATATATATATATGTATGTGTACATATATACACATACATATGCATACACACAGGTGTGTTTTCTTTTGCATTTTTTTGTAGTATACTATCTCCTACTGAACTGTAAGCTCTATAAAGGTACAATATCTATTCCGTGGCAGAATATTTTGCACATAATAGGCCCTTAATAAATATTTATTGAATCAACTGAAGTGCCTTTTCCAGAAAGGGTGATAAAAAATCCCACTTTGAACATGCCATCAAAAAATATCAAATTGTGATAGGACTGTTATAAGGAACATTGCAAAGTTGTAAAAACTAATCATTAAGGTACATAACTCTGAGAATAAACCCCCAAAGTCAAAATAAGGTAGAAACTATAATTATGGTGAAAATGTAGAAAAGGTTTACATTATGTCACCAAACTAGCTCTCCTTTTAGGAAAAAAAAGTTTTATATGAGAAAATGTGTACTACTTTAGTTTTTGGTTCTATATTTTTCTTTTCTATAAATATCATTCATGATTAAATATATTTTCACGTTCTAAATCATTTGAAAGAATATGTATCTACACACATATATGTGTATACATATATGTATATATATGTATATAGATATAGATATTTGTTGGGGAAACTAACATAGTCCATGGAATGAATGAATGGCCCACTGCACTCGCCAGTTCTTAAGCTGCACAGTGTATCACAGCAAATGAACCAACAGTCTATTAATGTATGACCTATACTGTTTTTCTGAAACAAGTCTCTACTATTTACACTGATTGTTTATGTTTGTCCTTTCACAGTATAAGCGGAAACAAACAAACAAAAGCCACACCGAATTTGACAAAAACAAAATAAAGCAGCTGTAGGAAAAAAAATGTGTAACATGTCATTTTGGAGCAAATGTGGAGTAAAAATCTGTAATCAATTTGGAGTAAAAATTTGGAGTACTAAAATGCAACTTTTTTTTTTGATTTTTTTTTTAAATGCAATTTATTTATTTAACATATTTGGTTTTCAGCATTGATTTTCACAACATTTTGAATTACAAATTTTCTCCCCATTTCTACCCTCCCCCTCACTCCAAGATGGCTTATATTCTGCTTGCCCTGTTCCCCAGTCAGCCCTCCCCTCTATCACCCCCCTCCCCTCTCATCCCCTTTTCCCTTCCTTTCTTGTAGGGCAAGATAAATTTCTACGCCCCATTGCCTGTGTATCTTATTTTTTAGTTGCATACAAAAACTTTTTTTGTTTTTGAACATCTGATTTTAAAACTTTGAGTTCCAAATTCTCTTCCCTCTTCCCTTCCCACCCACCCTCCCTAAGAAGTTGAGCAATTCAACCTAGGCCACACATGTATTATTATGTATAATCCTTCCACAATACTCATGTTGTGAAAGGCTAACTACATTTTGCTCCTTCCCAACCCATCCCACTTTATTGAATTTTCTCCCTTGACCCTGTCCCCTTTCCAAAGTGTTTGTTTTGATTACCTCCACCCCCATCTGCCCTCCCCTCCATCATCCCCCCGCCTTTTATTTTTTTTTTTATCTTCCTCCCTCTTCTTTCCTGTGGGGTAAGATACCCAACTGAGTATGTGTGGTATTCCCCCTCGGGCCAAATCTGATGAGAGCAAGGTTCACTCATTCCCCCCTCACCTGCCCTCTCCCCTCCTCCCATAGAACTGCTTCCTCTTGCCACCTTTATGGGAGATAATCCACCCCATTCTCTCTCTCCCTATCTCCCTCTCTCAGTATGTTACTCTCTCATCCCTTAATTTCATTTTATTTCTTTTAGATATTTTCCCTTCATCTTCAACTCACCCTGTGTCTGCTCTCTCTCTTTTACATATATATATATAAACACATATATATATATACACATACATACACATACATACATATACACATAGATACATACATACATACACATTCACTTATATATATACATAAACATATATATATATACATATATATATATATGCATATTCCCTTCAACTACCCTAATACTGAGGTCTCATGAATCATACTCATCATCTTTCCATGTAGGAATGTAAACAAAACAGTTCAACTTTAGTAACTCCCTTGCAATTTCCGTTTCTTGATTACCTTTTCATGCTTCTCTTGATTCTTGTGTTTGAAAGTCAAATTTTCTATTCAGTTCTGGTCTTTTCACTGAGAAAGCTTTTAAGTCCTCTATTTTATTGAAACTCCATATTTTGCCTTGGAACATGATACTCAGTTTTGCTGGGTAGGTGATTCTAGGTTTTAATCCTAGCTCCATTGACCTCCGGAATATTGCATTCCAAGCCCTTCGATCTCTTAATGTAGAAGCTGCCAGATCTTGGGTTATTCTGATTGGGTTTCCACAATACTCAAATTGTTTCTGTCTGGCTGCTTGCAGTATTTTCTCCTTGATCTGGGAGCTCTGGAATTTGGCAACAATATTCCTAGGAGATTTCTTTTTGGGATCAATTTGAGGAGGCGATCGATGGATTCTTTCAATTTCTATTTTGCCCTGTGGCTCTAGAATATCAGGGCAGTTCTCCTTGATAATTTCCTGAAAGATGGCATCTAGGCTCTTTTTTTGATCATGGCTTTCAGGTAGTCCAATCATTTTTAAATTATCTCTCCTGGATCTATTTTCCAGGTCAGTGGTTTTTCCAAGGAGATATTTCACATTGTCTTCCATTTTTTCATTCCTCTGGTTCTGTTTTATAATATCCTGATTTCTCATAAAGTCACTAGCTTCCACTTGCTCCAATCTAATTTTTAAAGTAGTATTTTCTTCGGTGGTCTTTTGGACCTCCTTTTCCATTTGGCTAATTCTGCCTTTCAAGGCATTCTTCTCCTCATTGGCTTTTTGGAGCTCTTTTGCCATTTGAGTTAGTCTGTTTTTTAAGGTGTTGTTTTCTTCAGTGTATTTTTCAGTATTTTTTTGGGTCTCCTTTAGCAAGTCATTGACTTGTTTTTCATGGTTTTCTCGCATCCTTCTCATTTCTCTTCCCAATTTTTCCTCTACTTCTCTAACTTGCTTTTCCAAATCCTTTTTGAGTTCTTCTATGGCCTGGGGCCAGTTCATGTTTTTCTTGGAGGCTTTTGTTGTAGGCTCTTGCACTTTGTTGTTGTCTTCTTTAGGCTGTATGACTTGGTCTTCTTTGTCACCAAAGAAAGAATCCAAAGTCTGAGACTGAATCTGGGCGCGTTTTCGCTGCCTGGCCATATTCCCAACCAACTAACTTGACCCTTGAGTTTTTCAGTGGGGTATGACTGCTTGTAGACTAACGAGTTCTATGTTCTACGTTTGGGGGGGGAGGTGCCAGCTCTGTCAGACCCGCACTCCTCCTTCCCCAAGGACCCCCAGTCCAGACTGGACTTAGATCTTCAGCACGCTGTTGCACTCCTGCTCTGATCCGCCACTTAATTCCTCCCACCAGGTGGGCCTGGAGCCAGAAGTAATAACAGCTGTAGCTGCCCCACCTCCGCTGCCCCCGGGGCTGGAAGCCGAACCGCGAACTCCTTCCACTCCCGCAGCTTTTCCCACCAACCTTCTCTGCAGTCTTTGGTGTTTGTGGGTCGAGGGGTCTGGTAACTGCCGCAGCTCACATATTCAGGGCGCTAGGGTCCCCTCCGCCCGGCTTCTGGTCTGGATCGTCCACACCGCTCAGGCTGGGCTCTGCTCCACTCTGTTCCCAGCTCCCAGCTCCGTGTGGAATAGACCTCACCCAGAGACCATCCAGGCTGTCCTGGGCTGGAGCCCTGCTTCCCTCTGCTGTTCTGTGGGTTCTGCCGTTCTAGAATTGGTTCAGAGCCATTTTTATAGGTTTTTGGAGGGACTCGGGTACGGAGCTCACTCTAGTCCGTGCTTACCAGCCGCCATCTTGGCTCTGCCCCTAAAATGCAACTTTTAACTAAATATTTTAATGATTTCTTTGCTGTCAAAATTATGGCTATGTAATTCCAAAAATAAAGCTTTATTACTGATATTTTAATAACCTGCTAAATATCATTATGTTTCAAGAATCTGTGTTTTTGTCAAGGTGAAGATTTTTCTGCTGATTGGACCTCAAACCCTTTGTGGGAAGCCCCCTTAGGGGTCTTCAAGAGTTCTTGTGGACTAAAAGTTCATTACCCTGTGGTCAGCCTTATAATGAACCTCTCCAAATTTAGCTAAGGAGGGAAGACATACACTCCACCCATATTTAAAGACATTTTTTTGTTTCCAACTTATTAGCACCTGTCAGGCTTCTGACATAGCCTTGAAAATTTAGGGTCAACTCCATACCATGATGAGCAGAGCAGAGAAACTATTAAAAAATATTTCTCTTCTCTTTGTAGCATTATAATTAAGATGTTCAAAAATACTATCTGAACAGATGCTGTAGTAGTTTTCATTTCTTTCCATACATGATCTGGGCAGTATTATTTTCCCCACTTCACTGTGGTTCACAATCTCAGTACCCAGTGTTAACATGAAAACCCTTAGTCATGAAGTGCTGCTCAGATTTTTAAAATGTGAGTTACTCTTAGGAGTATGGAAAAAGTTTTCACTTAAGGGTGCTAGTCCCTGTGTCTCCCCTTTCCACCTCCTCTCACTGCGAGTGCAACTAACATTAAAACAATAAAAGCACATTGCTATTAACTATGATAGCAATTCCTTTGGGGAACATCACATAGAAATTCATCTCGAGAATACAGGCAACTGTAAAATTTTCCAATTTAAATCACAGTCATCACAGAAAACCTGATTCAAGTTTTGTTTCAAGAGAGCAAAATAAAACTCTCATTATCATCATTTTCTTTTCAAAGAAAAGCAAAAAAAAAATTAAAAGAGAAACTAAGAGTCGAAGAGTTTAAATCTAGTCAACAATTTTGCCATCAAATATCTTCTCTAAATAGCTAAAAATTGTCAGAATGGATGACTAAAATGAAAACTACCCAGAAGACATGAACAGAGAGGGTGCTTTGCTATTGCATTCACTTGATTTAAATGCCAGCACACAATTTTGGTGGGTCCTGTCATTTATTTGTCATCTTATTCATTCTAGAATATAAACAAATAGGATATTTTTGCAGACAGGTAAAATCTTATTTTGTCCAATATTGAAAGTAAGTATAAAGGAATTACAGCTTCAACTAGAAGGTAAATAAACAGTCTGTTCAGTGGAGCAGAATTAAGTATCCAGGCACAGACAGAAAGCCAATACTATATAAATGGGACTGTGTAGTATTGGAGGCCATAGACATCTGCATGTGACTCTTTAACTATTATTACTCATGGATACAGTTTGTTATCTTGACTTTAAGTAGCTTTCTCTAGTTTGCTTCTGCATTAGGCATGACAAATGCATTTTAGAATGCATTTTAGAAAATCTGACAGTGAAAGATTAAGGTCATAACCATCAAAGAGAACTATCGACACATTTCAAAAACATTTCATTGTTTCTCTCCACTTCTCACCCATATTCAATCAATACTTACTTACGAAGGCTTCCTCATCCATTGGCAGACGTAATGACATGCAGAGGTAGGTATCAGACTATGAAAGAAAAAAAAAGAAAAGTAAATAAATTTTTTGCTAGTTAGGAATGAGGATAAAGCTATGACCTGTGAATTCAGAATTCCAAAATGTTAAGCATAGAAGAAATCTTATAAGTCATCTAAACTCTTCATTTTACAGATGGGGAAATTGAGGCTCTTCCTTAAGTGAAGTTATTCCATTTCATTATTGGCAGAGCTGTGACTAAATTGACTGCCTCCTAAAATAGTTTAAGCTCTATTTGCAAATTATTTTTAATAGTATTTATTTTTTCCCAATTATACATCAAGACAATTTTTTGCATTCATTTTTACAAGATTTGAGTTCTAGATTTTTCTCCCTCCCTCCCACCCCTCCCCTCTTCTGAAAATTGTAAGCAATTTGATATAGGTTATTCATGTGCTATTATGTAAAACATATTTCCATATTAGTCACAGTTGTGACAGATGAAACAGATCAAAAGGGAAAAACACAAAAAAGAATAAAGTAAGTGAAAAAAATGCTCCCATCTGCATTCGGAGTCCATCAATTCTTTATCCGGATGTAGATAGCATTTTCCTTCTTAAGTCCTTTGTATTTATCTTGGATTATTGTGTTGCTGATAAGAGCTGAGTTATTCATAGTTGATCATCATACAATGTTGCTGATATTGTATACTGTATACTGGTTCTGCTCATTTCACTTAGCATCAGTTCATACAAGTCTTTCCAGGTTTTTCTGAAACATGCCTGTTCATTATTTCTTAATGCACAATAGTATTCCATTGCATTCATATAACACAGCTTGTTTAGCTATTCCCAACTGATGTGCATCCCCTCAATTTCCAGTGTTTTGCCACCATGAAAAGGGCTGCTATAAATATTCTTGCACATGTAGGTCCTTTCTCCTTTTTTATGATCTCATTAAAACTTGATCAACTGAATATGATGTCAACATAGATATAGCTGTCAATTTTCACCTTACTGTATCTCTTATATATGACCCCTTTTCTCCACTGATACTGCTACCACTCTGGCCCATGCCTTCATTACCTCATGTCTGGACTATTACAAAAACCTAATGGTTGGTCTTCCTGCCTCAAGTTTTTCCCCATTCCAGTCCATCCTCCACTCAGTTGTCAAATTTTCTTTAAGTGTAGATCAGACCATGCCATGCTTCTATTCAATAAAGTCCAATGGTTCCCTAACATCTTGAGGATCAAATGTAAAATCTTCTACCACTCCAAATCCTTCACAACCTAGCCTTCTACCACTCCAGTCTTCTTAGACCTTTCTCTACACCATGTACTCTCTTAGTGACACTGGCCTTTGAGTTCCTTGAGAGCAGGGATTGTCTTCTGCATTTCTTTGTATCTCCAGAACCTTGCACAGTGCTTGAAATGTAGTAGATACTTGATAAAAGCCTACTGACTGACTGACTGAATTAAAAGTAACAGTACCATTAATTATTTAAAACTTGGCTGACTGAAAATAATATTAAATTAATCATATCAAAAATAGATGAAGTTGCTTTTAAATGACTACAACATATATTTTCTTATTTAGAGATTTTGGCTTTTGACACATCTTACAACATAAATCAAAGAAACACAATGAACAAAACTTCATTCACTTATTCTTCCCCTGCTTCAAAACAGTGCATTTATTGTATTAAAAAGATAAACAGTAAGTCATGAGAGCCACCTGAATCCCATAATGGAAAACTATTTAAAGAAAGAAGATAGTAGTTGATGATATTGTGCATTAAGTTTATAAATAAGTTCATGTATATTATCCCCTTCCTATAATAACCCTAAGAAACAGGTACTGTAGTTATCAGCTTTATTTCACAGTTCAAGAGGTAGGCTTAAACAAATTAAATAAAGGAATTAAATGTCAAAGGCATTTTTCTGACTAGCGCTTTTTTCACTTCATCAAAATATAGTACTTAGTCATTTTATAATTCATTTTAATAATTATATATACATAATTTTTAATAATTGTATACTTCATGATCAAATTCATAAACATAGAATCAAATTCTGACACCTATATGGATTGCATTTTGATTTCCCAGTTCCTAACTGGTTATTCCCTTGAAGCATCACTGAAAGTACATTTCCATTTTTCTTTTGAACTAGTAGAAGGAAACCTTTAATTTAACATTTGAATTTAAAACAAATATTTTTAAAAAGGAAAAAGCACAGGTTACAGAATCCGACAGTATGGTTCAGATAAAGAGGCATATAAAAACTGTCATAAAAGGATGCTCTGTCACAGATGTTTGAATCGTTCCTTGACATGTTTTTTATTGTTTTCTGATATTTTCCTCTTAGCCTAGCTTCTGCTATTATCGACTGAATCCAGTACTCAAAGCAGCCTTTGAACCTCGACTCACACTGTTATCTCCATTAATGTAAGGATTTTTCTTTGTGACTCACTTTCTTAACCATTGGGCTTTTGTATGACTCCTGCTTGCTTTTCTCCACTTTAATTGCTACAAATATCACTCTCTTCTGTCCCTTTCTGCTCCCAGACCCTCTATTCCTCCACCTATCTTGACCTCCCTCACACCCATGATTATATACCACTACTGTCTCTTTAAACTTGGTCTTCACACACACACACACACACACACACACACAAATTGATTCTTTTGTGAAGGCAAAGTAGGCCATCTTTTACCTCATTTCTTACCTAGCCTTTAACCACTGAATGGGTAATGCCTCAGAAAAACAGAGACCTCAGAAAGATCTGAACTTAAAAAGGCCATGGTCTCCCACTACATCCTGGGCCATTGCCACCGGCCATACCCACCTCTATGTCTTGCCACCGGACTTTAATGACTCTGGAGGAGAGAGTGTGGCTGATGACTTCACACAGCTCTGCCTCACTTAAATCCAATTCACTTGCAAATCAGGACATCACCCTCCTGAAGTCAATGGTCCTCTTTGAGAATGAAGGACACACAACAACAAAATCTGTGGCATAACCATCACCCCTTTACACCCAAACAGTATACTCTAAACTATACTCCTTGGCCAGCCTAATCCAGTTAACTGGATGCTGCCTGAATATAATGTGTACTGTAACTCAATTTAAGTTGCTACTGTTTAAGCTATATTCTTTACCTGCCCCTCTCCTTGCTTGAACAGAGATTCCCTTTACTAGAGCCATTCTATTGTGATACTTCATCATGGCATAAATATCACTGTGGGTTCCTGAGAACTAAGTCAAGGGAAAGCAAAACGTAGAAGGTTGTTACAAGTTGAAACAGCTTCAAGTAGAGACCCAGCAAAGTACTGTGTGTCTATCATCTGATATCTGGTCTAAGGTAAGTTCAGAGAACCTCAGCAGCTTATGGTTGGCTATTAGGTGATGACTTTTTAGCCATAACAAATCAATAAATTTTCTACAAATTCTTGAAAATTTCCCATACTGCTGAAATTATAGATCTTTTAAAGCATTAAAGGAAATGCTTTTCAATTACTTTTATTAAATATTATCCATCGATTTCTATACAAATCAGAAAACAAGAAAGGAAACCATGAACTATAAAATGGAATGAATATTTCCTTCCCTAATACATCTCAAATGAGTATGGAAGACATTTCAGTCTTCCTACATCAAAAAGAAAAAAAAAACAAGATGAGTGACCCGGCTGTTTTATTTTTTAAAGATATAATAAAATTAAAAACTTTCCACATAAGCGATAAAACAAGCATATGGAATAAAAACATAATAGACAAAACCTTGCCCTAAACCCCTAGCTTTTTACATTTAAAAAAAATTTTGAGGGAAGAAGGCAGGGCAATTGGGGTGAAGTGACTTGCCCAAGGTCACACAGTTAGTAAAGTGTGTCACACGTCTGAGGCTGGATTTGAACTCAGGTCCCCCTGACTCCAGGGCCGGTGCTGTACTCACTGTGCCACCCAGCTGCCCCTAAACCCCTAGCTTTTACCAAGGTAGAACAAAAAACATTAAAAATGAAAGGAAAAGAGTGCTTCTATTATGTAGTCTCTTCCAGAATTATCTGAAGTTCCATCAACTGTGGCCCTGAAATACTGTTTAATGAAGAAGAGCTTAGACGGTGACTTTTCTAAGACCATAGTGAAATCAATGAAGTATGTGAATGGATAGTACATTGTATTTTAAAATTACTTTATTTTAAGATTCCCCCTCTGAGATTTCTCACTCCACATTCAGTACTAGCTCATTTCACAGTCTTTCCATAAGCTCTTTGTTAAAATTGTATTTATTCACTCAATCCAGATTAAAAAGTATCAATATTTTGGGTGAATTTAATTTTCATTACTATTTGTTTCTGCACCTAGAATTTCCTAGCTGGATCAAAATTTTACTCCTTACTACATAATACTATATTGTTCATTGTCCTAGAAAAGACATTTCTATAATTCAACCCAAGCTACCAATAGTACCCAGCTAAAATTTTTCATATATCATCATCACGATTTCTTGCACATTCCTTCTCTAGGAGGAACTCTATATCTTTATTCACTGTCAGGGGATAGTCTGTAAAATACTGTAGCTTCAAACTGCTAACATAAGGACCCAATATAAAAAAGAGAAATAGTATTAATCTGCATAGACACATCTGTGGAGGCCCCTCTTCCAGGGCTGAGTCCTGGAATAGCAGCCAAATTTGAGTCAAGAGAGATATGATATTGCTGATGCCTCTGTCCCAGTGTTATTGGGAGCTAGCCAGGAAAAGCACATTTTCTACCAAAAATTCATAGTACTAGAAATAGAAAAATGTACTTGTTACTCCAAAAATGATTGTGATGTTCTGTCATCTCTGTTTTTCATAACAAGAGTTCTTGTGAAGGTAAAAGAAATAGCAACAAGACCTTAAGTACTGAAAAAAACTTAAAACATTACAGCTAATTAAATTAAATTTAACAAATTTTGATTAAGCTCCTTTTGTGAAGAACTTGTGATCAGCATTAGGGATGCAAAGATCATAGTTCCTGCCCTCAAAAGGATTACATTCTTTTGGCAAAATAGAGATATGATAACTTTTCTGGCAAATGTATTGTCTTCTTGTTTCAATCAATATCGCTCAAACAAGACCACTGTATGCTATTATATATACTCTCAAACCCCAAGTGGGGTCACAAAGAGTCAGACACGACTGAAAACAACTAAGCAATGACAAAAACTCCCCATCCATCTTCTCAACAGTTTCCTTGCTGTCTAGACCAGAGAACATGGCCTGGAAATTTTTGAACAATTTCACCTCTAGGATTCCCACGTTCTTTCCCCTCCCTCTGTTGGTGAGTGCCTCACCTGGCCTGTATTTCAGGCAGGCAGCTGGTGTGCTGCACTTTGATCCCTACTCCCTTACCATCTTGTCATCAGAAGCCTTGTAACCACCCCACCCTCCTTTCTATTTCTGGAATCATAATCAAATCAATATTGCCACTGCTCCTGGAAAACATTGGTCAACTTCCTTCCCTTGTAGCTCTACTCACTGTCCTTGTAACTTTTTCAACCAAAATTTTCCACTGTGACCATTACTCCCCTGTGTGTGCTGTCTCTCTCCTTAGAAAGTTAAGTTCTATGAAGGCGAGAATCTATTTGCTGTTGTATTTGTATCTCCAGTGCTTAGCACAGTGCTTTCTAAAAGGTAAGTGTTTAATAAATGCCTTTTCATTCATTCATTTATTAATTAAAAGTAGCTTCCCAAACTTATTGTTTTTTGATTTAAAGAATAAGTGGCACCATTTAGAGGTCAATGATGAAGCCCTATGTTTGATGACTTGTTAACCTTCGTAGATATTTGGATGCACAAGCTTACAGAATCCCTTGAAATCTTTTTTCAAGTATGCCCAAATTGGGATTATATACTAAGAAACATACAAATAGGCAGCATGCTTGATTATGCATGAATAGACCTGTCTTGCTTATTTGACTGGATTACATGGACCCATTATAAATGGGTCATGATGTATGGGAATTCTCTCTCTCTCCCCCCCTCTCTCTCCTCCTCTCTCTCTCCCTCCCTCCCTCCCTCTGTAGAACTTTATAGGTCTGTGGAAATTTTCTGCAAATTTCCCCTTTTTAGATGTATACAATTAATGAGATCATCCCACAGTGACTCCCGAGACTCAATAATTTTTTTTCTCTATGGAATTCCTTGGGAAGTAGCTATTTGGGGGCATAGTAATCCAATCAATACCATCATTACATCTAGAAAGTGCAGATCAATAGACTGCCCTAGGAATCACCTCACCATCTCTGTAACTCCCCAAACCAAAATTTTCTTCTCTGGTCACCAATCCCCTATAAGATCCATTTCCCTCATTAGAATGTAGCTTCCTACAGGTAAAAAGTTTCATTTTATATTCATATCCCTAGCATTTAGCACAGTGTAAGAAACATCTTAAGTGCTTAAATAACATTTTAATTAAATTATATTGTGTTTAAATTAAGACAGTGGCTCCAAACCATTTTTTAACAAAAACAACAAAAATTCAGACTTTCCCCTCTCCCCCATCCCTCAGCCCCATGACAGAATTGTACTGTAAGTATCCATTGAGAAAATGTGTGACAAAAAATACTATGGATATAGCAATAATTCTAAATCACATGAATTTATATTTTATTAATTATATTAACATATATTCAAAAATAACATGTCTATATTGAGCATATTGTTTATCTAGTCTACAGAATCTTTTTTTTTTTACTTTAAATTTTAGAACTGGTAGATACATGTGTCCCAGGGGTCTGTCACTGACAGGTTGGGAGCTATGTTCTAAGGGAAAACTTCATGGTTCTTACCAGCATAAAATAATCACTTCAAATCCAAACTTCCTAGAATTAAGCAGCCTCTAGGAGGATTAGAATATTAAGAGCTGTGGTTTTTCTAATTCAACAAAGGCTAACTAGAAAATTATCAGACTTCTTTAGAATTACAAATGCTCACTTTGGCAAGAATTGTAAACTGTGATTTAGAAGTGATTTTCAAGTGTTTCTCCAAGGTCTCCTTATAACTGAAGCATCCAGCATTCAAATCACCATTTGCCAAAGTGAGTCCAATAAGCAGAATCTACTATAGTTATTTACCCATCACAGATTCATGCATTATAGAAGAGTTGGTGTTTATAAACCACAATTTATCAATGACTTCATTATGATCTGGCAAAAAAAGAAATAGCAAAGAAAATGACACCTAAGAAACTTTTGGAGTGAAAACTTTAGGTTGTGAGAAAATATATCTCTAAATTAGGACCTACAGCACTTAAAAAATAAAAACTAAAAAATTCTGGTTTGCATAGTCAGTTTGGCAAGCATCTCTTTGTCTAAGTTCTTAAAATTCTGGTCTAGATCTGTGAATTTGTCAACTTAGGGAGTGCCTGGTGAAGAAATTCCCTCCAGCTAAGACCTAGGATCAAATTCTACTTCTGAAATTAATCAAATTAACACTCAATCAAATGAACAATCACATGAACAGTAGCTGTGCCTTTGGGAAAGATTTATCTTCTATATGACTCAGAGAATCTCTTAGGACTTATCTACTAAAGTCATGAATTGCTTGCCATCTGCTTGTGGAAGGAATTTCCACACCACAAATGTCCTATGATGCCCTTCCTGAATGAAGGAAAGAATTATATTGGTATGTGGTGGCCAAAGATTGATCACACTGAGCTAAATTATCACCATCATATCATCATCCTCATCATTATTGTCATCCTCTTCCTCCTCCTCCTCCTCCTCCCCTTAACCAGTCACATTTATGCAGTGTTTTATGGTTCCAAAGTATTCTACATAAATTATCTCAGTTTATTGTAAGGTAGGTAGGGAAAGTATCATTCCCACTTTACAGATGAGCAGCTAATTGTGTCTCAGAGAATAAATAACTTGCCAAAGTTCACAAAGTTAGTAAATGGCTGAACCAAAGACTGCACTCAGGTTGTTTTCTTTTATTGTTGCTTTGGGAAGCACATGCTCTGGAGCGCTCACTTCACCACTCACACTGGCAAGCTGGGGCTCCAGAGCAAGGCTTCAACCTCTCCCCTCACAGCTGACCCCTCAGGAGACACTGAGGGGCTGGGGCCTGGTGTAGGGAGGAATGTTTTTCTAATGCAACAGCTTCTGAGCTTTCACTGGTGTGCTTCCCTCACTAATTAGCAGTTGATATCAATTAGTCAGACCTGTCTAGCTTTTTGAATACAGAATTTATTAAAGTAGTAGTTGGTATGAAACATTCCCCTAAAAGTTGGTGATGCGCTGCCCAAGTGGACACACAGAGTCCAGGGAAAAGTAGCTTTAAGCTTAGAGAACAAATAGTAAAGAGAAAACTCAGTGTTCGGAAGTACTCTTGTGAAGTCCTTAAGCTTTTGCCATTGGGTATGGTACACCTTTCTGGTAGACCCCATGTAGAGTCCTGAAGCTGTCTTTCTTCCATGTGTTTAGTTTGTCCTCACTTCCTACTTCAGACACTTCGAATCAGTGCTATCAGTCACTGTTCCTAGGGCTCCATTAGAACACTGATGAGAAATCAAGATCCTTTGGCAAAGGGAATTGGAGGGATGGGGGTGTATCAACAATCTGGCTAGCAGCTGTTGTGGGGGTGTAAAACCAACAACAACCAGCTCACAGAACGCTGCAAGCCCAGGTCCTTTTGATCAAATACAATTCAGTTATCAACATCTGAGTGTTCAACCGGGGAACTCATTAGAACGGCTGGCCCAGAGTCACACGCTGCTTCTGCTGTGGCACAGAGCTGAGAGACAGAGAGAGAGAGAGAGAGAGAGAGAGAGAGAGAGAGAGAGAGAGAGAGAGAGAGAGAGAGAAAATGCCAAGCTCTGAGTGTGGAAAAGTTCCCCACCCCCAGTATCACATCAGATACAAATCAAAGACTCCCAATGGTCTCAGTGCTGAGAAATACAAAAACATCCCACTTTATCTGCCCCATTCAAACAAAAGCCAGAATCATTAAAGGTCAACAGCAAAAAGTCCCACCTAATTACAGGGAGGTGGGGAAGGAGATGGAGGTTCTTTTCCTCCCACCCTCCAAGCAATTTCTCCCTCAAGGGCTTGGCTAGGAACCATTCTCTATCCTCGAAGGCTGCTATATACTTGAAACATTGGGTTCTGAACTGGCTTTCTATGAAGACCCACAGGGTATGATGGAGAGTCTTCAGCTAATAGCAACCTATCTCCTATAAATCACCACTTCAAATTATCCAATTGCCTTCACTCCTTCCAAATTTGAAAATCTGCTCTCCGTGATAGGGAGGTGACAGATTTAATGTGAGCAGTAAGATAATAATAACAATAAAATGTATATAGTACCTACTATGTGCTAAGCACTTTTACTTTACAAATGTTATCTTATTTGATCTTTACAACAAGCCTGCTACTATTAGTAGTAGTACAACAAGGTGATATTATCCCCACTTTACAGATGAGGAAACTGAGGCAAATAAAAGTTAAGTGACTTGCCCTGGGTCACACAGCTAGTATCTGATGTAGAATTTGAACTCTGGTCTTCCAGACTCCAGGCCCAGTGCTTTATCTGTTTCACCACTAACTGCCTCTATTAGGATCCTGAAGGATTGTCTTTAGGACCTTAAACAGGCCCTTCAAATCTTGGCTTCAATTTATTTTTCCATTCTTATTATGTATTACTCCTCATCATATACTATAAAGTATATCTAAACTGACCTGCCTGCTGTGTCTCCATTTCTGGTCTGTGCTTTTGCCCAGGCTTGAGGACCCCACCACAATGGCTGGAGTGCACCCCCTCCTAACCACCACCCCTTAGGACCTTTAATTCCCTTCCTATCTCAGCTCAAGCGCAGCCTCGCTCAGGAAGCCTCTCCAGACTCCCTGAGCTGCTAGTGCCTCCTCTCCAAGTTACCTTGTATTTGTACTGTATATATGTTTGCATGCCATGTCCCCTTTGGAACGGAAGTTCCTTGGAAGTAGGAAGTGTTTCATTTTTGTCTTTTTTTTTTTTTTTGGTCAGTGCCACAACCATGGTATGGATCTGGTCCTCATTTCCTCGTCTATTGCAAGAGTTTCTAACTGCCTCAAGCCTCTCCCCTCTCCAACGCCATCTTCCATTCAGCCGCCAAGGTGATTTTTAAAAGTGTAGGTATGATCATGATAGCTCTCCCCTCAAAGAGTTTCCATGGCTCCCTATTACCTCCAGGAAAAAAATATAAACACCTCTTCTGGGCATTTAAAACCTTCTGTAACTTGGCCCCTCGGGACCTTTCCTGGCTTCTTATCCTTATTCCCTCCATACTTCTATGATCCAGACCCACTAGCCCAATCTCTACTCCTCCAACAAAACATCTCCTTTCTCAGTACCTTGGCAGTAACTGTTCTCTTGCATACTCTTCCACTCTCTTCTACCTGTGGATTTCCTTGGCTTCAAGACCTTGGCTCAAATCTTACATTCTGCAGGAGGCCTCTTTTCGTTCTCCCAGACACTTCCTTCTCTTAGCCTTCCTTCTCTTTCTCCTTTCCCTTTTCTCTACATCACCTCTCCTCTCCTGCTCCCTCTATCCCTCTTCTCTCTCTCTCTACATATATGTGTTTATATATATATATATTGTGTATATACATATATATATATATATATATATATATATATATGTGGTTGTTCATCCTTGGTTTTTGAAGAGGACCAATGACATCACTGAGTGATGTCTTGCCTTGTATTTGAAGCAGATTTAAGTGAGGCAGAGTTGCACAAAGTCATCAGCCTCACTTTGTCTTCCAGTCATCAAAGTCCAGTGGCAAGAGAAAAGTCAAGACCACTGGTGACGGCCCGGGATGCAGCGGATGACCTTGGCTCCTTCTATGTCTGACCAAGCTCTAAGTGTTCCACAGCAGCCGCTTCAGCCATTTCCTTGGCCACTGGAACAAACTGTCCTCATCTGCCCATTCTGCTGGGGGTGGTCTTCGCATGTCTGGGGTAGACACTACCCTAACTCACTGACGGGTTTGAGGCCTCTGCATTGCCCTCAACCTGGTTTGGCCAATCTCCTGAGATCGTTTTACTGGGTTGTGGCCACTGCACATGCTACAGCTTCTTGAAGCCACAGGTGAGATTTGCAGGGTTATAGGGTGTTCAGGGAGAACTAGCACCTCTGGTGTGAAGGGTTGCCGAGCCCTTTTCAGGGCTGCTGATCCATCTTTGGTGTCGACCTATACCCCAACTTATACCTGTAGCTCTAAGAAGCTCTCTATGTCTGTGTACACACACACACACACACACACACACCTCTTGTATATACCTAGCTATTTATATGTTATTATTATCCCTGTTGAGGGGGAGGATTGTTTTTTATCTTTCTTTGTATCCACATGGCTCAGCATAGGGCCTGGGCCACAGAAGATATTTAATAAGTGATTGTGGACTGACTGACTGACTATCATAATAAGCTAGCATGGAAACAGACACGTTGAGGAAAAATAGGAAATATAAAGGCAGCTTAATTCTAGGTAGTCAGTCAGTAAACAAGCAGCAATTAAGTGCTTATGCATCATTTTTGTATGGTCTTTTCTTTGGACTCTTTGTGACTCTATTTGGGGTTTTCTTGGCAGAGATACAGGAGTGGTCTGCCATTTCCTTCTCCAGCTCATTTTATAGATGAGGAAACTGAGGCAGAAAGGATTATATGACTTGCCCAAGGTCACACAGCTAATAAGTATCTGAGGCTGGATTTGAACTCAGGAAGAGGAGTCTTCTTGACTCCAGCCCTGGTGCTCTGTTCCCTGTACCACCTAGATGCCTTATTACATGTCAGGCACTGTGCTAGTCATTGCTGATACTAAGACTGAAGTGAGATAGTTCCTGTTTTTGAGGAACTTAAAATTCTAATGGGGAGACTCTGTGTGCGTGTGTGTGTGTGTGTGTGTGTCTGTGTGTGTAGACAGAGACAGACAAAGACAGAGAGAGGCAGAAACAGACAGTGAGAGATAAAGACAGAGAGAGAAATACGTATGTATATACAGAATATATACAAGATGAACAGAAGGTACTTATGTATGGGAGGGTACTAGGGCAGGAGGAGGGAAGATGGGCTCCAGAATCCTTGCTGAATCTTGAGGAAAATCACTCTAAGTGATCCCATGAGGCAGAAGTAAGGAGGGAGGTAACATAAGAATAGTAATGTTTTCTGTAGAAGATTCAATATCTACAAGAAAAGGAGTATATCAGTCCTGGTTTGCTTATTTTTTATAAAGTCTGAAAATCAGAACTATTACCAGATAGGTTCAAATGGGTCCTTTTCTTTTCCATCCCAGGCCCCACTCATCCTCCTAAGAACTCTAACACATGAGGGTAACATTGCAACAGGATTTGCATTCTTTGCCTTGGACTCATTGGAGAAAGTATTCAATCAAATCTATGTTTTTTTGAAATACTTGTTTCAAGTTCTAAAAGCTACATAAGGAATAAGCTCTGACAAAGAAGCCATTCCTCTAATCCAGCTCCATAGCACTGAATCATTCTTTTTCCTTTCAGGTCTTGTGTGTGCTTTTTAAAAAGGATACTAAATCAAATTCATCCCACTATAATTTCCAACTTCCATTCAAAGTCAATATTAATAATTTAAGAAAAGAAATGACTCTACAAAGACTCTTTTCTCTTTGTGTCTAAACTCCCAGGGGTGGATACTCATCTTCTAGTTAATGGAGGTACTAACATTAATGAACAAAAAGAAACTGCAAACATTCATTTTCCTCCTGCCTTTGACTAGTCATCAGTTCAATCTGCATTATAAAATACAAACACTGCTTCAGTCCATAACAACATTCTTTATTCAGCTGATCTTAAAGAAATTAAGAGCTGTACAAGATGAGGTATGAGTGGATAGGGTGCAATCTGAACCAGAAAACCATGCATGTACCAAAGTAAATGAGTGACTAACAAAACAATTCTGTGATCTTTTCCCCCAGTAGCATTCACATAACACCATATCTTAATATCCAGTATTTTAGGATTATTATTATCATTACTGCTACAATTGTCATCATCATCATCATCATTAATAGCTCTAGACCTATGATTTTATCAATGTAAGGAACTCCCTCCACTAAGAGAAATCAGAAACTCTTCCCAATGCCTGTGGTCTCAGTGAATTGCCTGGGGGTACTGAGAGGTGACTCACCAATGATCTCAGAGCTAATGTGTGTCAAGACAAAACTTGAACCCAGATCTTTGCGGTTTTGAGGTCCGCCCTCTGTGCATTACTCAACATTTCCTTCTTCTAAAAGTATCTTAATAGTCCTAACTCATCATCACCATTTATGTAGATTGATTCAGTTCATTGAATTTATTAGGTGCCATTTGGAAATCTAATAAACTTCTTTATATAAAAGATATGTATTATACACTCAAGCTCCTTAAAGTCAACCAACCAACCAATAAACAATTTATTTACACACACTCACACTCACACCCATACCCACACACACATACTCTATATAATCTAGGGATACCTAAAACTGAGAGGTCATATGGAGGATAAAAGATAACAATTCATATTTATGCAATACTTCAAAGTTTTTTTAAGGCATGTTTTTGACAGAAGGCTCATGAGGTCAGTAGTACAAGTAAAGCTGCTGTAATGGAGTTGGTCATACAACTAGTTAATATAGCTAGATTGGCTGGAATAAAAAAGACCCAACTTCAAATCCAGCCCCAGACATTTACTAGCTGTGGGACCCTTGGCAAGCCACTTAAATCTCTGTCTGACTCAGTTTCCTTATCTGTAAGATGGGATTCATAATAACACCTAGGTTATTGTAAGAATAAAATGAGATCATATTTATAAAACACTGTGCAAACCTTAAAGAGGTATATAAATGCTAGCTGCTGGTGGTGCTGGTAGTAGTAGTAGTAATAGTAGTAAGTGATAGATATGGGACTAAAATTCAGTCCTTCCTAACTTTGAGTCAATTAATCAATGAACGAGTATTTATCTGTGTCTTTGTTCTAATGCATGATGCTTTTCACTGCATAACAAAAGTTTTTTGTTACAGAAGAAGTATAAAACATGGTCTCTTCTCCCAGGTAGATTCTAATTTAACAAGACTGAGAAAAACAATGTCCTGGAAACAAATTGGGAATAATTCAATCAATCAGCATAAAGTGCATTTATAACGTACTTTCTATTTGCCAAATCTCTCTGCTCTGTTGTTCGTTTGTCTTTTCAGTCATGTCTGACTCTTTATGATGCTATCTGGGGTTTTCTTAGCAAAGATACTAGAATGTTTGCCATTTCCTTCTCTAGCTCATTTTACAGATGAAGAAACTGAGACAAACAGGGGTTAAGTGACTTCCCCGGGGTCACACAGCTAGTCAATGTCTGAGACTACATCTGAACTCAAGAAGACGAGTCTTCCTTACTCTAGACCCAGCACAATATCCACTGTGCCACCTCCCCTGCTCCTAGGTTTTCTGCTAGGCTCTACTGAAGAATACAGTACTGATGATGTAACAGGAATCCCATTTAATAGAAACTAACTAAGGAAGGTTGTATTGAGGTATATGTTTATTGCCTAACTGAAGTATCATTGGAAGTGGGCCTTAAAGAAGGTTAGGATTTCAACAGGAAACAATTGTGATAAGGTCGTTCTAGACAGAAGTAATAGCTATGGAAAATACTGTGGCTCAAGGGGCATCTAGTGAATAACAAATATTCCAAATGCACCTAGCAAAGAGCACATAGTGTTTCTCTGGGTTTGGGAAAAAAGGAAGATTCTTCCCTACAGCCACCTTCAATGATCCTCCAGATTCTCCAGAATCACAGGTTATAACTATCTCTATAGTCTCTTTAGAGTAGCTGAGTGGTTCGGTGCACAGAGCACTGGGACAGAAGTCAGGAAGACTCATCTTCCTGGGTTCATATCTGGCCTCAGACGCTTATTTGCTGTGTGTCCCTGGGCAAGTCACTTAACCCTGTTTGCCTCAGTTTCCTCATCTGTCAAATGAGCTGGAGGAGGAAATGGAAAATCACTCCAGTTTCTTTGCCAAGAAAGAAGACTCCCTCCGTGTGGTATGAAGAGTCAGATATGACTGAAAAAAAAGAACAAGAGTGTTCTTTCCTCTGTGCTGCAGTGCCACTACCCAACACTCAACTGTTTTAGCCAGTTATGGTACTGGCAAGATAGTCACTCTGGGTGGAATGTAGAATAGGGTTTTTAAGAAAATGTGAGGAATTTATTTTTATCATAGAGGGCTTTGAATAATGATGGGTTATGTGTTTTTGATATCTTTTATTTTATTTGGAACATAATGAATCACTGAAGGTTCTTTAGAGAGGGAGTAACATAATAGATTAGAAGTGCATTCTGGGAATATCAGTATAACAGAGGGTTGTAAAGCGGTTTGGAGAAGGGCGAAAGGAGAGGCAAGAAGACAATTCCTTCATTCGAGGTTCAGCTAAAGTGCTGCTTTCTCTCTGATGCTTCTCTAGATCCTCCTTTTCCTTTTTCTCCTCCACCACCATCCAACCCAGATTAAAGTGATTTCACTCCCTTTGGGTTTCTCTTAGTACTTGGCTTGGATTTGATTTCCTGTTAATTATCTTCATCTCCTTTCATTACAGTTACTAGTATTTCCTTCTTCTTCCCCTAGCTGATTATTGTAAATTCCTTGGTAGCAAGGCTTTTTTTTAGCTGTCTTCTACCACAAATAGGTTCTTAATAAAGGCTTCTTAAATTGGATCAACCTGTGACTTGGTAAGGGGAAGTCGATATAGGTCGGGTGAGAAGTAATAAGGGACTGGGCAAGGAGATGGAAGGAGATGGATGGATGAATGGATAGAAACATATACGGAGGTATATGTGGATGAATACAAAAAGACGTTTCAGAGGAAGCATCAACAGAATTTGGTAACTGATTAGATATAGCATCTGAAGAGGAGAGAGGAGTCAAAGATGACTCAGACTGAGCACTGATACTGAAAGAATGGAGATACTTAACAGAAACAGGAGTGACAGAACAGAATGATTTTGATGTGTATGGGCATGTATGTGTGTGTGTGTGTGTGTGTGTGGAGAGTGTAGACAGTGAATTTTGGCTTTGGATACCTATTACCTAATGAATATACAAGATATATAAGATAACTCCAGTGAATGTGGGTACAGCCAGATAAAGGGTGAATACCACACACACACACACACACACACACACACACACACACACACACACACAAACTCACGCGCACAGCTAGTTGCATTTGCTTAAGCCTTCTTAGGGATGTAGAATTGAATCTCAACATTTCCTTGCTTCATAAGAAAAAACTTTGTAAAGTGTTGGAGTTTGAAGAATGTAGTTAAATGTATGATTAGGGGTGAGGTAGAGATCATAATATAAGGAAGATCAATTGGTATAAAAAATATAAAAATTTCCCCAATAGCACAAAGCAGCATAAGATAGTGGCTAAAGCAAGGAAGTATAAGACAGAAAGGCATGGATTTGAATCCTCTCTCTGACACTTCATTAGTTAACATGTAAGTTATTTAACTTTTTTCAACCTGTTTCCTCATTTATACAATGAAGAAGTAATGCTTGTGGCATCTACCTTATAGTGTTCTGAGCCTCAAGTTAAGCACTGTATATAAAGTATCATAAAACATCAATTATTAGTAGTAGCAATATTAAAAACAGAGAAAATGATGGATAAAAGTGACTTTTTATTATATTTATGTGTGACATATTTGGGGAGTTACAACACCTTTGTCAAGCAAATTCCTCATGTTCTTGAAAACCTTGGAGAAGTTTAATATACTATATTTCTAACTGATAAATTTTTAATACTTCCTATGGAATAGAATTAAGAGAGCCTGATTAACTGAACAATTTAGAAGTTCTGGTACAAGCTTCAGAAGAAATATAGTTAGATTTACAGGGGAGTCTTTCTTTTATTATGAAGTCTGAACATATTCAGAGACGGCAACAGTACTTATCCCTCCATCCTAACAGGAAAACTGATTCCCTTTGCATTTATTAGCCACCAGAAAATTCTCTTTGTTACACTTCTTTTCAGATTTGCATAGCCTGAATTAATATTTCAATAACCCTCTTGAAGAAGAGCGTTTAGAACTATTCTACATCAATGTAGCATTCTTTATGAAGAAGTGCATAACACTCTCTTTCAAAACACAGATTGCTTTTCACAGATAATGTAGTATACTTAATCATGTATAAAGGAAAACTTCTGATATACACATTAGAACAGCAGCTCTTTCTCTATCATGCAAAAATTACCCCCTTCAATAATCACTAAAGGCTTCTTAAAATGGAAAGAACATACACATGATAGATAGACAGTCACATCTATCAAAACCTTACTGTCTTATTCCCTAAATACACACCTACATGTCAATTCCAGATGCAATTTTTAAAAAGTTTACATATACAATTAAATTTCAGCAAACTTATGTCTGCATCAGAGAAGAAAAACACTAATGATAAGAGTCTGCATTTATTTTTAAAGGAAAAGTATAAATCAAAGCAAAACGTCAATTAAAAATTCCAGCATTGATTACTTAATAAGTGAGTAAATAATCATTAACCTTTATATTGTTTATAAGCTAACAAATAAATGGGAATAAGTAAAATGAAATTTCATTTTCCAGACATTTACTAATTATACATGCATTATATATTCTCATTACTCTGTACCAATGTTTAGATGGAACAGGTAGAGCTGAGTTTGAATCTTGCTTTAGATGCTTACTAGCTGTGTGACCCTGGGCAAGTAATTTCACCTTTCTCAGCCTCAGTTTCCTCATATGTAAAATGGGGATAATAATAGCATCTAACTCACAGGGTCGTCATAAGCACAAGTGAGATAACATGTAAATTGCTTTGCAAACTTAAAAACACAAGATAAATGCTAGCTATTATTAATGTTATTATTATTAGTTTCTTCAATATCAAATTCATAAAATTCTTGTTCATGATTCTGAAATAAGAATTTTGAAGATATGCTTAAATTTTCCTTGGTACTAAAATAAGAAATGATGAAAGAGACTGTTTCGGAGAAACTTGGGAAAACTTATATGAACTGATGCAGAATGAAGTGAGCAGAACCAGTAGAACAATTTGTAGTATAACAACAGCATTGTATAAACAATTTTGAAAGACCTAAGAACTCTGATTAGTGAAAAGATCAACCATGATTCCAGAGGACCAACGACGAACCATGCTACCTACCACCAGTCAGAGAGCTAATGAATGAAATATTCAGAATGAGACACATAATTTTAGATGTGGTCAACATAGGAAATTCTTTTGCTTGGTTATGCAGATTTGTCACATGAGTTTTTTTTTTTTTTTAGGTAAGAGGAAGAGAAAAATAAATGCTTGATAATTTTTTAATCTCCTTAGTCTCATACCCATAGTTTCAGTATTTCTTGAATACTCAGCTATTATAATTATACTATAATGCATAATAAAGAAAATTGGGCTGAGAGGTAGGGGAAATAAAGTTCCTGCCCTGAAGAACTCAGTTGAGAACATAAACCTATCTTATTTGACATGAATTCTGACAGAGGAGCATACTACTTTTATCTCAGCTTATCACTTATTTAATCAGTACAGTAAGTAAGCGTAGGTTTAAAAGCCCAAGGCTCTGAAAATAGCAGGATTCTATTCCACTGATCAATTATGTCCAGAACAATTCAAACTGCATAAGGAATTTCTCACCCACTACTGCCCAGAACATTCCCTTCTTACCTTTGGAATATGAAGTCCTGAAAATATGTCACAATTGCTAAGAATCACTGAAGTATTATAGAAGCAAATGAGAGGCAATTTTAGCATAACTGTCATATTTCCTCTTCCAGGAATATTTGGAGAAAAGTTGAGGTTTTATAACAAAATTGTAATATTGGTATTTTTTTTGTTCTTGTGATCCCCAGAAGTCAATTGAACCATTTTTAAAATCAGCATGCTATTTGGATAGGTTTGCCAAATGCAATTTATTTTTAATCCTTTTATTTTTTCTTGATTATATGTAAAGCAAAATTTTAAACATTAGTTTTTTTTTTAAATTTTGAGTTCTTTCCTTCCTTCCCTCCCCCCTCCTTGAGAAGGTAAACAATCTGATATAGATTATATATGTGCATTCATGAAAAACATTTTTATATTAGCTATGTTGCAGACAAAATGCACACCAAAAAACCCAAGAATAAAAAAAGAAGAAAGTATGTTTCAATATGTATTCAGACTGTATCAGTTTTTTTTCTCTGGAGTTGGATAGCAGTTTTCATCATAAGTCCTTTGGAACTGTCCTGGAACTTGATCATAAAAATCTACTACAGTGGCAAGTAAGACAAAGACACAAAATCAGAGTAAGACAGTAACATGGAAAACTACAAGCAAAACCTCAAAAAAAATACTAATTGGACATAAGTCCAACAAGAATTCCTAGAAGAGTTGAAGAAAGAGATAAGAATGCTAGAGGGAAAACTGGAAAAGAAATGAGAGTGATGCAAGAGAGTGATGAAAAGAGAATTAACAACTTGTTAAAAGAGGCACAAAAATACCAATGAAAATAATAATTTCAAAAAATAGAATTGGCCTAATAATATACAAGGAAAAAAATCACTGAATAAAAGACCTCCTTAAAAAGCAGAATAGGCCAAATAGAAAAAGAGGTACAAAAATTCACTGAAGAAAAGAACTCCTTAAAAGTTAGAATTAGGGAACTGGAAGCTAATGATTTCATGAGACATCAGGAAACAGTAAAACAAATTTTAAAAATCAAAATAGAAGAAAATATGAAATATCTCAAATAACCTAGAAAATATATCAATAAGAGATAATTTAAGAATTATTGGACTTCCTGAAAGCCATGATTAAAAAAAGAGCCTAGACCTCATATTTTAAGAAATTATCAAGAAACTGTCCCAATATCTTAGATTCAGAGGATAAAATAGAAAGGATCTTGTTCACCTCCTGAAAGAGATTCCAAAATCAAAACTCTAAGAAATATGAAAGCCAAATTCCAGAGCTCCATATCAAAGAGAAAATATTTCAAACAGCCAGAAAAAAGGCATTTAAATACTGTGGAGTCACAGTCAGGATCACACAATATTTAATGGCTTCCAAGTTAAAGGAGTGGATAGCTTGGAATATGATATTCTGGAAGGGAAAGAAGCTGGGATTATAACCAAGAATCACCTATCGACTCAAACTGACTGTCATTCTTCAGGGGGAAAAACTGATATTTAATGAAATAGAGGACTTTTAAATATTCCTGATAAAAAGACAAGAACTAAAGAGAAACTTTGACATTCAAACATAAGATTCAAGGGAAGTGTAAAAAGGTAAACAGGAAAGAAATCATAAGGAACTGAATAAGGTTAAACTATTTACATCCCTACATGGAAAGATGATACTTGTAACTCCTAAGAATTTTCTCATTATTATGGCATTTAGAAGGAGTCTATATGTTAGAATGAACTAAAAAAAATGAAAGGGTGAGAATGAGGAACGCACTGGGAGAAGGGGAAAGAGATAAGCAATATGGGGAAAATTTTCTCATATAAAAGAGAAAATTATAAAAGAGGTTGCAAGGAAGAGCTATTAAGATGGAGGAGGAAGTGAGGAGGTGATGAGCAATGATTGAACCTCACTCTTATCAGAACTGGTGAGTTAATCTGGGTATAGAAATCTATTTTACCCAATAGAGAAAGTAGAGGAGAAAGAGATAACAGTAGGAGGTGGGGAGAGAATGATAAAAGGAAAATGGATCAAGGGTGGCTAAGGCCAAAAGGAAAACAGAGGGACAGGATAAAAAGAGAGAAAGAAGAATAAACAGAACAAAATGGAATGGAGGGAAATACACAGTTAGAAATCATAACTGTGAATGTGAATGGGATGAGCACACCCAAAAGAGAAGTGGATAGTAGAATATATTAGAAACCAGAATCTAATAACATGCTATTAATAAGAGACACTCTTAAAACAGAGAGATAGGCACAGAGTTAAAATAAAGGATTGGAGCAGAATCTAATATGCTTCAGCTGAAGTAAAAAAGACAAGGATAGCAATCAGATTAAGCAAAAGCAAAAAGAGACTTAATTAAGAGAGAATCAGAGAAATGTACATTTTACTAAAAGCTAGAATGAAGTAATATCAAAATGATTAGCAAGTTTCTCCAATAAAACCTTCATTTCTCAAATATATACATAGAACTGAATCAAATTTATAAATATTTTCCCCATTGATAAATGGTCAAGGGATATGAACAGGCAGTGGTCAGAAGAAGAAATTGAAGCTATAGTCATATGAAAAAATGCTCTAAATTACAATATTTATTAGAGAAATATAAATTAAAACAACTCACTACCTTCTCAGTAGGTGAGGAAAGGTTAGGCGGGAGAGAGAGAATTTGGAACTCAAAATTTAAAAAAATGTTAAAAATAAAGAAACAATAATTTTTAAAATTGTTTCATTGGCGCTCATTTTTTTCTTTTCTTCTTTTGACACCAGCATCACTAAATTTGTAGTATTTTTATCATTATTAATAGCTTGTCTTTCATATCTTGAGAACTGCTTGTTTAAGTTCTTTGATCATCCATGTACTGAGAAATGGCTTTTGTTCTTTTATTTTTGTGTCATTTCCCTACACATCTTGGACATCAAAATTTTACCAGAAAAGTCTGTGATGAATTTTCTCCTGGTTAATTATTTCCCTTCTAATTAGAACTGCTTTAATGAACATAATGGGTGGGGCATGTTTGTAATCAGGAAGACTGAGGCCGATGGATTTTTGAGATTAGAAACTCTGAGCTGTAGTAGGGCTAACACTGATAGAGTGTGTGCACTAAATGTGGTACCAATATGGTGAGATTCTGGGAGCAGCGGATCACCAAGGTCCTTAGAGAGAGGCAAATGAGCCGAGTTTAAAAACAGAGCAGGCCAAATTTTCCATGCTGATTAACAGTGGGATTGGGCCTGTAAGTACTTTTAGTCTTGGCAAGATAAGGAGACACAATCTCAAAACAAAAACAAAATAAAAAAGAACCTCATTGATTTTGTTTGTGCAAAACAAATTGTTTAACGTTATGCAGTGAAAATTACCTATTTTGTCTCTTATATTTCCTGTTTGACCAAATATTCTATCCATATTTGTAAACAGTAGCCTTCCATCCCCCTATAATTTGTTTATGATGTGACCTTTTATATCTAAGTCATGTATCTATTCAAAACTTCTTGTGATATATGGTGTGTAATTCTGGTCTAACCCTAATTTCTGCCAGACTACTTTCCATTTTCTCCAGCAGCCTTTGTTGAAGTCCTTAACCAAATAGTTGGTGACCTGAGATTTACTAAACACCATGCCATTGTATTCATTTGCTTCTAGATCTTGAATCTATTCTACTGACTTTTTCTATTTTTTAACCAGAACCAAATAATTTGTAGTAACTTGGATATCTTGTAACATAATGAAGAGAAAAAGAAGGAAGGAAAGGAGCATATTTGTCCTCATTTCCTATGTTATTCTTTACCTTTCCTTCCTTGAGATGAATTTAGCTATTATTTTTTCTAATAATTTTGTTATTTGTTAAGGCACTGAATCTGTAAATTGATCTAGATGTTATCATTTTGTACTTTTTGGGGACAGCCCAACCTTAAGAAATTAGAATTATCCTAACTATTTAAGTCTCTTCATTTCTGTTAAGATTTTGTTGTTGTATTAGTGGATTCCCAAATATTTCACACATTCTGGAGTTATTTTGGCATTATTTTCTGTCTCTTCTTGGTGGTTTTTTAAAATAATTTATAGAAAGTCTCATGATTGTTGTGGTTGTTCAATCCGGTGATTTTACTGAAGCTATTGTTTCAGTTAATTTTTAACTACTTTTACCTTGTCTAAGATCTCAATTGTTACTTTTTGGAATTTGTCTGAGGCATAATAAGCTCTATTCCAATGTTTCATTGAAACTGTGTGAATCTCTTACTTATTTTCCTCTTTCCCCCACGCCTTGAATCCTTTACTATAAATAAAAAGGAGATAATGAAAGAGGATTCAAAAAATCTAAAAATGAAATTCTCCAAACCTATTCTTCTGCTCCTCATGATTTCAAATATGGCCTCGTATACTTGTGTGACCCCAGGCAAGTCACTTAACCTTTTCCTGCCTCAGTTTCCTCAACTGTAAATAGGAATAAAAGATAGACTCAGCTGGGGTTGGTCTTGGGGAAAATTATGCTTTTAAAAATACCAAGCATATACCTGAAACAAAGGCCTATCTTTTTAATATCAATATTCTTCTGATGATGCAATATTACTACGAGTTATAAACCATCATAATCATCATCTAAAGAATTACAGTTGTGGCTCTCCCCAAACACAATAGAGAGATACGTCATGGGCATGAGTTGGCTGCAATTCATTGCAAATGAAGAATTATATAGAATTGATGTAAAAGACTTCACCAGTGTGCTCTATGTCCATAAAAGAAGGTATGGACCAGCTGTGTAAATAGGAAGTCTAATTAACAGAGAACTTGTGTGTGCCACTAGTATTCACACAAAGGTAAGAAAAATAGAGGAAAACTGTTAGCATGCTGATTTTCCCCCTCAGGGAGGATTTATGGGAGGATGTGGACAACGATAGAATAAAATTAAAAAGCATGAATGAAGGAAGTACGAACACTAATAAAAATCACTAACTATATTACAGATCCAGTTAAGGATCAGAGTACCCTTTCATTGCTATATTCCAGTTATCGTTCACAATTCCTCAAATGTCAGTCATATTTATGCATTCATATTTACCTCCATATGTTGAGATCTTTAGTTTTCTTCATATGCTACTTTTACCATTATGGATAATAAAAGCATTGAACCATAATACTGAATTTAGGAATGATACTCCTTACTTATCAGTTACTATGAGCCACTAAGCATGTGTGGAAATTTTGTTTTTGTTCTTCTACTCAATACTACCCAACTCTCTTCCTTAAAACACCTTGCAACATCTATCCTACTTTCTCCATTTAGCCTTTCCTCGTATGTTTTCCTATCTCAGTTTCTCATATACTCCTTGAAATTTGTGAATACTTATACACAACCCCTACTCTAAACAAATTATAATTATTTATTCAATATTCAGTATTCATTCCTTTATCTTCAGCAGTGTTCACACCTTGCTCTCTATTTTTAAAATAGAGAATATGAGATATAGCAGAGCATGGCAGTTAGAGATCTAACTTTGGAGTTAGAAAGACTTGGGTTCAAGTCCTTGGATTCATGCTGAATTTTGACCTTGGGCCAGTTAGGATACAGAGACAGAGAGACAGACAGAAACAGAGAGGCACAGAGACAGAGGGACAGAGGCAGGGAGATAGAGAGACAGAGACAAAGACACAGAAAGAGAGACAAAGAAAGAGACAGAGAAAGAGATACAGGGAGGGAAGGAAGGAGGAAGAGAGAGAGAGAGAGAGAGAGAAAGAGAGAGAGAGAGAGAGAGAGAGAGAGAGAGAGAGAGAGAGAGAGAGAGAGAGAGAGAGAGAAAGGTTGAGAAACTCAAAAGAAAAATTTTGACTACTTGAAAACTTTACCTAGGGTCAGTGCTGCTACTGATATTGCCTCTGATCCTCTAGAAGGCAGAGAAGTAAGTAAGCATGATACAGTGAAAAATTCTGACACTTCCCAATTGAGTGACTGTAGATAAATTACTTATCTGAATCTCAGACTTATCACCCACAAAGTGCAAATGATTTTAACACTTGCATTATCTATTTCAATAAGCTGTTGTAGATAATGTACTTTGTACATCTTAAAATTCTAATTAAATATGAACTATTATTTTTTAAGGGATCTCTTAGAAATCATCATTACACATAAATCATGCTTTCTCCTAACTTCAGCTTGGAATAGAGACGTGAAAATATTCCAAACTTGGTCTAGATATCATGGACCATGTCTATTTAACTTTGTAGACAGATGATACAGAATATTACTTGGTAACTGTGAATTTTAATGAAATGATATTATATCTATGGTGATATTACTGCAACATTTGTATAACAACTAAATTAGAGCTGAAAAAAGAAGGGAGAAAAGAGAAATTAATTTTCTTCTCCATACAACTTCTTTTCCTACTCTTACCTCAGTGCTGAGTAAATCATTTGATCTCTTGTTTCTATATCCACAGAATGAATAGGTTGAACTAAATGATTTCTAAGGTTCTTTCTGGCTTTAAAGTTCTATCAGTCTTTAAACTCATATGTATTATGTATTTAACATAGAGCTATGTTATATATTATGTACTTCAAAGGGCTACATCACGGAGCCTTCAGAGATTTTCTTTTTTTCTTATGTTGTAGATAACCTTGTTTCCCAGTTGTGGTGATAACAGTGTACTAAATGGGAATAATTTTTCTGAAGAGGAAGAGATTACAAAAATCTTGAAAGAAAAATGATGGGGCTAATTTTATTACAAAAGAAATGTTTTCATCAGACAATGTACTTTTTCTTGTCTCTGAGGATTTATTTTAAACGGAGTCATAGTATTAAATTATTTATGATCACTTTGGTGACTATCAGTCATAGAAGGCTGACTATCCTGGGTTCTAATCTGGGTTCTCCTACTAGATGTCACTTCAACTCTCTGGGATTCAGTTTACTCATATTAAAATGAGGGGATTAGATAAGAAACATGTAGTCTCTTTTCTATCTAATATTCTGTAATTTTATGTGCCCACCCCTCCAAATCTTTACCCTAAAATACTGCCTACTATTCATTCTCTCCCAATGATTGGCTAAGTCCCTGCCACCAACCTAAGCTTTCATTAGTCTTTTTTGTCTCTTCTCTTTTCTTTGCTATTCATGTCCTTCTTTCTTAGTTTTCATACTCACTTTCCCTAAGTTTTTTTTCTATTATTTCCTCTTTGTTTTGGGACAGACCAGGAATCAAAAGGCCTAAATTCCAGGTATTTAGGCTTGGGCAAGCTCATTAACATCTATGGCTTCCATTTCTTAATTTGTAAAACAAAGATGATGATAATAATTCTTTCTGTACATTCCTAAGAGGTTTACTTTAAAGTGCAGCAAATGAATTTGAAAATTTTCTGAAAACTGAGATACATCAAGTGAAAAAATGGCTGTAACAATTTAAGGGACTATCACTTGTCCTCCCTTTTCTCTCTTCTTTCCTTAGTTATCCTTTTTTCTTTTATATTTCTCTATTTTCAAAACTCTCTCCCCTGCTTTGGATTTCTTCTTATCTCCCGTTTTGACAACATTCTTTTTTTTTTCTGTTTCTTCCTTCTTTTGTCATGTATATGTTCCCTTTGCTATCTGTTGAATGAGAAGAGAAACTAAATTTTCTGTGTTCTCCTTTCAGCTCTCAAACTGACCTTCTAGAAAGTCTGAACATATCACTACCCACCATTTCCATTAACACCAGTGGCTCCCTATTACCTCCAGGATCAAACAGGAAATCCCCTGTTTGACTTTCAAAGCCCTTTATAGCCTACCTGGCCTCTTCCTACCTTTCCTTTCTTCCACCTTACTATCTTACATATACTCTGTGATTCAGTGACATCTGTCTCCTTGCTGTTCCATATACAAGGAACTTTAACTCCTGATTCTGAATTTTCACTGGTTTTCTCTCAGGCCTGGAACTCTCTCCTTTCTCATCTCTGTCTCCTGGTTTCCCTGGCTTCCTTCAAGTCTCAGCTAAAGTCCCACCTTTTGTAAGAAAACTCTTCCACTCCTTCTTACTCTTAGTGCCTTCCCTCTGAGATTATCTCTAGTTTATGCATAATGGTTGGCATTCTGTCTCTTCCATTAGACTACGAGCTCTGAGACTATCTTGTATCTTCTTTGCCCCATACTTAGTAAACTGCCTAGCACATAGTAGGCACTTAATAAATGGCAGCTGACTAATTGGCTGTCCCTATCAAAATCCCTGAGAAGTACTGAAAGTGTACCGGGGACCCAACTAATTTCCCTTGCCTGGCTATTCAGTACTCATATTTGTTCAATTTGTAGAGTTGCCCAAGAAGTGTGTCATGTAACAGATACATCAAGTGAAAGAGTACCTACCAAGGTTTGGCAGTCAGAAAGTAGAAGAAAGTGATGAATTTGGCATCTAAAACTGAACTAATCAAAGGGAGCCAGAGCATAGTTACTGAATCATTCAAGATTCTCAAGTTAAGATACAGAATTATCTAGCAAAATATAACATATACGTATACATATATAGCTATCTTATCTATGTCTATCAGATATATACATTATACACACACACACATCCACACTATACACACACATAGTAAATGTGTAGTATTATATAATCCATGTATGTCCATGATAACAGCTCCCAATTATATAGTACTTTAAAGTTCACAAAATGCCTTCTCCTACATATACTACAGCAGCTATATATAAGAGGTATCATGGTGTATGGATAAGAGTTCTGGAATTAAAGTCAGGAAAATTTGAGTTCAAATCCTGCTTCTGACATGTACTAATTATACGGCAGTTGGCAAAGTACTTCACTTCTCAACTCCAACTTCTTCATTTGTAATAAAATGGGGATAATATTACCTGCTGTGACTACATCATGGTATTGTTGTGAGACTCAAATAAGATAATGTATATTAAGCAGTTTGCAGATTGTAAAGTCAGTTACTATAATTACAGTATACTATAAACCAATGTTACAATTATACTATATGTGGTATGCATAGCATGTATAATATAAAAATAACAGATAATTATATCAAAGTAAATGTTTTTCTATTTTTTTTGATAATCACAAGATATCTCATGATTTAAATCACAAAACTAACAAACATTTTAGTTTATGATTGTCCTAAAATGGATCACTTGGAAATTGTCCTCCAGTAGCTGCATCCTCTCTCTTTCTTGGATAAAGCCATGATTAACACATTATAACAGGGGGAAAAAAGGAACAGAATAATTAGGAATAAAAGAATCTCATCTGTGACTCAAGGTCTATCTGGCAAATGAAAGATTTCTGAGAAAAAGAGATAAATTCAACAATAATTAAATAAGTTTGTCACATTTTTAGCATCAAGTAAATCTAGGCTGAATGAAATACAGGACGATTAGTGCTCTGATCTAAATATTTCACCCAAAGCATAAAGTGGGAGGAGAACATTTTCTCATTGTCCTTCTTTTTCTCTCTTACTATTCTTTTAGCTAAATACTATCAATGAGGCTTTGTAAATTTCAAATTTAAGAGACCAATAAATTAACATACAAAAATTGGAATACATAGATATTTTCAGAAAGGGAGTATTTTCACAGTGCTAATCCAAACAGTTATTAATAGATCACTAGATCAACAAGTTATCCTTCCTGAAACAAGTCAATGTGAAGCCTCCCTCCCCAAAGGCCCACATAAACTTCCTAGGGCTCTTGGATGCCAACTTCAAAGACATACCCCCAATAGTTGGAATCTTTTTATTTTTTGGTGCAAAAAAATGTTATCTGCAACAATGAGTCATCTACTGCAGTTCAACAACACCCTGTCCTTTTCATGCCTCTGCAGCCCTTTAAAAAGAAAGTACTATCTTTTAATGACACACATAAATCCCCTCACTGCCTAACTGCAAAACATAATTAATTCAGGCCTTTTTATGCTTAATGAAACACCCTGAAAAACACCACAGTACTGGAGATAAGTCTATTACATATACCTGAGGGGAAAAATAACCTCTCTCATTTTGCTCAGGTGCATTTTATTCATATTTCTGTGCTCGGCCATCACATAGTAAGTATCAGCACATTGTAACCAACCTGTTAGAATCAATTTTTTAAAACTTTTTAAGGCATGAGATAGTTTGTTTTCAAATATTGTCTTGTTCTTTAAAAAAAAAAAACTTTCCAACTTGTGGTTGCAACAGGATATTTACAGGCAGTAATCTCTTAGATACAGTTGCCGGATATCATTTCACTTTATTAGAATAATTTTTCATTTTTTAATCCATATACAGTGCATTACAAAGAATATTACTCCTTGGAGAATCACAAAAAGGAAATCTTCTAGGTTCCATTTGTATACACAAAGATAGTCTCAAGAAAATTAAAAACGAAACTACCAAATTCTCATCTTAACTCAAGTGCCGTTCCTGCCCTTCCCCCTCCCTTGCTCCACTCCTCACCAATAATATTCAATCATTTTAGCAATATCTAAGGAGTTTCAACTCCTCTGGGAGGAAAAAGTAAATAGGCATAAAGCTTAATTTTCAAGACAGCCCTAATGATAGATAAAGTTTCTCTGCTCTAGTCATCAAGAGTACATACAACAAGTAAGAAGTACAATACAGTTCCCTTACCTGCTTTGGTGTAACCCCAGGCATTCGGATGTCCAACGCAAAATCTGATGAATCAATAGGGATTACCGGCCTGGTGGTACCAAGGCATTCATTAGGAAATGACCTAGTACTTTCTTTATACCTGAAAAGGGATACAAAGTTTTAAGAACCTTGAGTATGATGGAACTTTAATTTAATAAGAAAAATAGGATTTTCACCTACTTGTTATAAATCCTCCTAGATTAGTCTCATGTATTTAAACAAAATAAAAAGAGACTTCCTAGCCATGTAATAAATTCCCCAAAATACTTTCTAACTCAGGGCTAAGATAAAATAAAAATAGTCAAATGAAATACATTTAACACTTGTTTTTACACTACTCAAAAAGGGAATTAATAAAATGATTAATGAAATTACAATGTCTAACAAGTGAAAAGAATCAAAGATATGCCAATTCCCTCAACCTGAGAGTAGTAACTACCACCCAGTAAATTTTTATAACTCCATCAAGGGGTGGTTCAAAGATTATTATGAGTACTAGCAGTAGGGAACAAAAGCAAAACATGTTCTTAGTACTAAGCAGAATTCTAAGAGGGGGGAGATCATTGAATGAAAAAGAAGTATGTGAATACATAAATATTTAACAGGGTAATTAACAGAAGTGTGTCTACAGCTCAGTGCTTTTTGGTGAGCTGCTGGAGTCCACGATCTATCCCATTCACCCACCGCCAAAGACTAACAAGATATTTTATACTTCTAGATGTGATAACAAGAGAGTGCTTAAGTTTAAACAATGGTAACGTGGTTTCTGGATAACTGACACAGAGGTAAAGACTGGTATTAGAAATCAAAACTTCTCATTAGAGTTTTGAAAAACAGGAAACCTGGCTGCCATACAATGGGTTCATTTCAAACACAGACCTAGTTTTCGAGAAGTTACACCCACAAAAAATAAACACAGTTTCAATAAATTACATTTAGCTGGTACCTGCTTCTAAGACTCACAGCTGAGAAAGTGATTGCACCTTTAAATAGCATGCACAGAAACCACCATAAACATCAGCTCTCCCGTAAAACCCACCTCTTAAAGACAGATAGTGGGCTTCTAAAACCCAAACAGCTGTTTTGAAAAACAAGGAACAGTATTAGCAGGTTATTAACGAGGCCAGCCATGTCCACCCTGCTGTTCCTGGCCCGATTAGAGCAGTAGAAAAAGGGCAGAACCGCTCTATCGGGTGTGATCCCAACAATTAGGCAGCAGTGGTTGTATCAATTCACTACTTCATTATCGTGTGTTCTGCAGGCATCCCCCACAGCGCTGGACAAACCATCTGTCTTGGAAGGTGACGCACGATATATCAGGAAGGTGGACGATGCTATGTTGTTTCTTATCATTAGCTGCAAAAAAAATCTGTTGGAAGAAATCCTTCACAGCGAGGTTATGCTGTACTTTTTTCCAGTCAAGAAACAGAAGCAAAGAGGTAGTCCTGATGTTTTCTCCCTCTGAAGCTTTTGGCTCTGGTGTTCGGTTTAGACCGGCAGGTGACTTATCAATCCACAATAACAGAGGCTGTGAGGGATATCACACAAACCAACGTCATTCATCATTCGGAACCTACAAAAATAGAAGCAGATAATGGATGACTAACACATTACAGCATTTGTCCTCAGCAAATCCCTGTTGAGGCTTTTTAATACATTAATACTTTCATAAGCTTTAGCCCAGCCCAGTGAGAAATGCCTTGGCTGTTGATCTCTGTCTTTCTTCCTCCACCCCCACACAATTACCATTCCACATTTCCTTCCTTATATCTTTCCCCTCTATGACTGAAAAAGCATTTCAAACCTCCGATATCTTGCTCTAGCTAAGAAAAGTTATTCACATAATAGATGACTGTCATATGAAAAAGATGACTGAAGGAGAAACAGAGAGAGAAGCTGAGAGAGAGCATTTGGATACAACAATAATCAGAAAAAGATTATGAGAACAAAGACATGCCTCTATATGCACCGTGAAGTCTTTTAAAAATCCTGTAGATTATGAACTGTTAAGTGAGATGATATGGAAGTACCAGTGTATAACTTTCAAAAGGTACTTGAATTGTGGGGATCTGAAAAAAGAGATACAAATACTAACTAACACTGCCACTCTTAACTAGCATCTACTATACACTAACAAACGTGTTATGACGAGATTCCTCAGACTGACAAAATGAGCAGGACATTTAGAACTAGGGTCATATTTTAACATTCCGTGTAATAAATGCTACTAAATAAACTTTAAATTCTGTTTACTAGTTTTAATATATATGGCTTCTTGTCCCCTGAATGTTTCAGTATAAGTTTTAAAGTTCACATTCGGAAGTCAGGTATTTAAAATCATGCATCACTGCCCATACATTAACTTTGTTTAAAAACGATTTATTAAAGATTTATTTAAAAAGATTTATTATACTATTCACCATAACCACAGAGGAAAACAACATATATCCGACCACAAGTCTAAGAAAAACAATTGTATGCTATTATTATATAAAAGTTTCAAAATAATATATTTTATATGCTACTCTCCAAATTCAAAAGATATTGAAGATGATTTAAAAAAAACCAAAATATGTGAAACATACAAAGTCCATCATAATGCTTTAAGAAATATACCTTACAGTGAATATAAGTCAAGCAAGGCTAAACCTCCAAAAAAAATCTCATTGCAAAAGAACTGTTCCTTGAAAGCTGAGGACCTAATCGCAGAAAGGTGACTAACGGTAGTGAGGTATTAAGCTGACTAAAAATGAACCTTAATCAGAGGTGAAGACAAGTCGTTTGAGTGAGTGAGAAGGAAGCAAAGTCATTGGACAATAACTGGACTCTCCCTGAGATGACCCTTAAAATCAATCAATCAATCAATCAATCAACATTTAATAAAGGACCTACTATGCGCCAGGCATTGTGTTAAGTACTGGGGAAACAAAAAAGAGACCAAAGACAGTCCTTACCCTCAAGGAGCTTACAATATAATGGAGGGAGCAATGGGCAAACAAATATATACAAAGCAAGCTATATACTGGATAAAAAGGAAATAATTCAAAGGGTGAAAATATTGGAATTAAGAGGGGTTAGTGAAGGCTTCCTCTAGAAAGTAGAGTTTTAGTTGGGTGCCAGGGAGGTTAGTGGTTGGAGTGGAGGAGGAAGAACCTTCCAGGCATGGGGGACAGCTGCAAAGAATGCCTGGAACTGAGGGATGGAGTGTCTTCTTAGTGGAACAGCCAGGAGGCCAGTGTCACTGGATCACCATGTCAGGGAGTAAGGTGTAAGAAGAATGGAAAGGTAGGAGAGGGTTAGGTTATGAAGGGCTTTGAACATCAAACAATGAATTTTGTATTTGTTCTTGGAGGCAAGAGGAAGCATGGAGGATGACATGAAATATTAGATAAAATTTAATAATTTGGGGAGAGAGAGAGAGAGAGAGAGAGAGAGAGAGAGAGAGAGAGAGAGAGAGAGAGAAAGCTAACAGTTAAGAAAGAATTCAGCTCTATACCTTTTAAGGGACAAAGAGATTTTCTCTCCTGCTCCTTTCCTTCCTTCCTCCACCATAGTCATGGCATCTAGCAGCAAAACTCTCTGAGAATCCTCAGTCCAACAATTGGAGAGTCAGTTTGAAAGAGGTAAAATTGAGGGAGCAGAGCCATACCCCCCCCAGGCAAATGTTTCTATAGAGAGGCAGGCACTGAAGGCAGAAAAAGCTTCAAGGATCAAGACTCGTAGCAGCAAAGAAGAAAGCTAGCTACAAAATCAAGTTTTGCTAATCCTCTGCAGAGAGGAAGGAAGGAAAGAAGGAAGGAAGGAAGGAAGGAAGGAAAGAAGAAAGGAAGGAAGGAAGGAAGGAAGGAAGGAAGGAAGGAAGGAAGGAAGGAAGGAAGGAAGGAAGGATTTTAAGGCCCTGTTTGCCTATGTGTGTGCCTCACTATCGTCCTAAATTTGTGCCCATTCCTCCAATGGATGTTGTCAATCAATCAAGAAGCATTTATTAAGCTTACCATGTGCCAGGCATTCTGTACATTAATGGGGTAGAGCACACTGGGTTTTTGAGAAAGATGTTTTGTAGACACAGTTCTTACTATGCTATCTTAGGAAATACTAATCATATGAGTTAATCATGTTTTATTCCATGAAAGATTCTGTAGACATGAGAAAGCCAATTAAAATCATTTTAGTTTATATCCGGACTGCAATGAAGGTAAGGTAAAAATTATTTAAGGTGTCTAGATGGCTCAGTGGATAAAGCACTGGGCTGGGAGTTAGGAAGACCTGAGTTTAAATGTGACTTCAGGTACTTCCTAGCTATGTGACCCTGGGGAAGTCACTTACCCCTGTTTGCCTCAGTTTCCTAGAGAAGGAATGGTAAACCACTCCAGTATCTTTGCCAAGAAAACCTCAAATGGAGTCACAAAAAGTCTGAGGGAACAGCAACAATAATAACAACAATAAAATTGTCCATAAAATTATTTACATAAATGTATTTCAATTATTATCTTATTATCTTATCTATTATTAAAGGCCTTATAATTAAAAAATTATTATTCTTAAGTATGTTCAAAATGCATTGTGTTGAGATCACATGTAAAATAGTCTTTTATATGTATTCTTTTTTTTGAGGAGAATGGAAGTCCAGGTCCCAGATAATGGTGTGGGAAGTGTTTGCCCAGGTGAGGAGGAACAAGTCAACAAAGGCAGGAAGGTGTTAAAATGGTCTGGGACGGTTAGTGGATGGAGAGGATGTGAAACCAAAGCATATATTTTGTCTTAAAATTATTTTAAAATAAAACATGAAAATACTGAATTTGATATGTGTTATGAAGTCATGGGAATATTAGTCAAAGTTGAGAAATTTAATTAAGAATACTGCCTTGTTATTTTCCCTGTGGAAGTATCTTCAGGACAGAATGATTTGATGACTAACAGACATATTTAGAAGGAGTCTGTTACTGATCACAGGGACTGGAAAAATAAAATTGGTTACTGTTGTTAGTGCTTCAATAGAATCACAGACTGAATGGTACCAATGAGATTTTCTATTATTTCTCTAACAGGTATCCAATCAATGCCAACTGTTAGGGGATGATTACCTCATAATTACTATACGTCACATGATATGAGTCTAATACCCCTATGTTGAAAATGACCAGCTGAATCGCTGCATCTTTGGGAATTTGTAGATGTGTAGGCACACAGGAGTCATTTTCCACATTTATTGTAACCTGAGCATTACAAAATCTCATCAATTTCTATCCCCAGTAATTTGAAATGAGTGTTAATTACAATAGAACTGAGATGAAGTTTCCATTTACCCTAGGAAAATAGATTATTCTAAAGTAAAGTGTTTTGTTTTTATTTTACTCTTTGTTTCTATGGGAATGTTGATGCTACTTCTCAACAAAGGGAGTTTTTTTTTTACTTAGCATAGATACAAATATAAATATCTTTATATATACTTTTAGGCATACAAATATAATATCTGATATACGTCAATAACAATTACTTGGAAAATGTGTAATTATCTTATCTCCGGTGAGATAGACCAAGGGCACAGTGATAGTGGATCTAAAATATTTGCTATTACAATTGTAGCAGTTATTCACCTATATTTATATCATCAGTATGAATTAAATTGAAAAGCTTTCTTACAGGGTGAGGGAGAATTCTTCACTTTTTCAAAGAAAACACTGCTGGGCTAACCAGTTCCGGAAAGGCAGTATATTATTACTATACCATCCATTTTGCCATATTAAAAAGTTCTGGTTAGCATCCAGACTGTTGTTTTCTAAAGATAGCTGAGGGGCAGCTAGGTGGCGCAGTGATTAAAGCACTGGTCCTGGAGTCAGGAGGACATGAGTTCAAATCAGACCTCAGGCACTTGACACATTTACTAGCTGTGTGACCTTGGGCAAGTCACTTAACCCCCATTGCCCTGCCCTTCGCCCCCCCAAAAGAGGAATCTCTAAAGTTAGCTGAGTCACTGCCAGTTCAGTATCAAACTGCATCTATGTAACAATTCACCAATGTTGTCCTGTTTTTCTTTTTTACAAGAAAAGAATTATTTGGTGTTTGATCATTTTACTTTACTATTTCAAGAAGTTATGATACAGGTTTTCTCCTACAATACATATTGTAAGTCCTCTTGTTGATCTTTAAGAGAAGCCTTTCCCAGTCCTCCTGCCCTCAGAGATTACCTCTGATTTATCCTGTATATGTTTTGTTTGTACATACTGGATTTTCCTCCCCAAGTCAAGTCTACAAAAAGACCAAGATTAACATCTAGTCACCATCTAGGATTCTTTCCAAAACAATTAAGTTATCTTTTATTTAGGGAAGGTTTGAAGAATGAGTTCAAAATTGGTACTTAATGATCTGCTAAAAGTTCAAAAGATTTTTCTTTTTCAGTAATGTGTCAGGAATTGAAAATGCCAAAGGGCAATGGAAAAGTACATAGTGGACATGAACTGAGTGCAAAATACCATAAACTATAATTTACACAGAAGCAGCATAAAGGATTTTATCATGATGAAAAGGATGGCTTTATCATGCTGTGAGTGCAAAGGTTAATTGATGGACACTCTGTGAGTTTGCTGGTATCTTTATGACATCCAAACAACTTAAACTACACATTAGGTAGCAACCTGTGGCAAAGTAATGATATGATTAGGATATGGATGAGGGTTACAGAGATTAGGTATATACACAGACAGGTTGTGATCCACATCTCTAGAGGGAACACTTATCAGTGAGATCACACATCCACTGGAATGTTGGAGTAGGAAGTCAAGTTCTGTAAATGTTGTTCAGTTGTTTCAATTGTGTTTGACTCTTTGTGACTCCATTCAGGGTTTTCTTGGCAAAGATACAGAAGTGGTCTGCCATTTCCTTCTCCAACTCAATTTACAGACAAGGAAACTGAGGCAAACAGGGTTAAGTGACTTGCCCAAGATAATACAGCAAGGAAGTATCTGAGGTCAGATTTGAATTCAGGAAGATGAGTCATCCTGATTCCAGGAGTTCTATCCACTGCTTCCTTTTAAGGCACTATTTCTTTTAGACATCAACAGGCAGCTGGTATAGCAGTTCATAGTATTGGAACTAAAGTCAGGAAAACCTGAGTTCAAATGTAGTCTCACACACTTGCTACCTATGTGACCCTGGGCAAGTCACTTAACCTCTGTTTGCCTCAGTTTCCTCAAATATAAAATAGGCATAACTGCACCTACCTACCAGGGTTGTTATGAGGACCAGAGGAGATAAGATTTATAAAAGCACTTAGCACGGTGCCTGGCACACAGTAGGCACTATATAAATGCTTACTTCCTTCCCCCATATGTCTTCTTATCATCAGTATTACAGAAGAAGATAATAGTAGGTTAGATGGAGGGGGGTAAACAATCAGTATTCAACAAAATCTATTTAAGCATAGCTTTCCATTTAAAATGGCAATATGAAAAGCTCAACTGTTTCCAAAAATACTCCAGTAAAGTTCTACAGAACTCCCAGAAGAAAAAATGATAAAGAAAACCAAAAACAAATGTAGTCTAAGATTTTGTCTTTTTAAAAAACCCTTGCAGTATAGTGCTGTGTGATCCTGATTATGATTCCCTGGTATCTGAACTACTTCTTTATAGCTATTTGCATAATTTTTTGAGGGGAGAGAGATACAAATGCTCTGAATTTTGGCTCTGAGCTTCTTTGTTGTTCCCAATTTTGTTTTTGTCAATAAGCATTTATTAATCACTTCTTATGTGAGCGGCACTATGCTAAAAGCAGAGAATTACAAATAGAAGCAAAAAGAAGGAGATACCCTTCCCTCAAGAGGCTTACATTCAAAGGACAGAATATAACATATGGAAGAGAACTTAAGAGCTTAATGGGAATGAATGTTCAAAACTGTCTTCACATGTAATTGGAAAAAAAAAACAAAATACTACTAAGTGGGGGATAGAAGCATAGCAGGGGAAAGGGAGAATACTCATTTAGGGGCATTGTGGAAAAAGTCTGAGGTGTCAGAAGTAGAGCCTAGAGAGGAATGAAGGAATTATCAGTTTTGTCACTTTCCTTAATGCCCGATAGATTCTTTGTATTTTCACTTTTTCACTCTGTTTCTAATAGCTCTGGGAACTCATTTTTTATCATTACTTTAAATACGGTACTCAGACTATGTGTTAGCTCATGGTTTTTAGAGAGATAAACGATTATTAAATTATATTTCATTTAGCTTATTTCCCAGGTTGATTTTGATAAAAATACCTCACATATTATTATAATTTTCTATTCTTTAGGGTTTGTTCTGTTGTTTATCTCATTGAACCACTGAGTTTTCTTGGCTCCATTTTATTTCAGGGAATCAACTACTTGGGTCAAGTGGTCTACCTTCTGTTTATAACTCTTTCCAATTTTTTAAGAGCTCTAATTTTATTTTTAAAAATATATCTTGATGCTGTTATTTCCTACATCCATTATGGGAGTCCTCGTTGGGTAACAAATTCTGTTTTGTTTTGTTGTTTTGCTTTTTGAGACAATTCATACTTACTGTGTAGTTGCTTTCTTCTTCTGGGTTACCTTTGGGCTGATCTTAAGCCACAGTATTTTTAATTGTATTATGAGTTTTCTTCTGTTTACTCATTCTTCCTAGATTTTGAGTTTGTACCAGAGTCAGGCTCTTTTCCCTCCAACCTTCTTTGATAAGCTATGCAAATATTACTTGGCATTATCCTTGCTGAACTATAAATGCTACTGACACAGCCTTGCTTAAGTTCTAGATGGGTTCCTGGTTTTTTTATTCTTTTTGATATTCCTGACCTGGGACTGGGAGCTTGGGGCAGAATTAGAACCAGCCTCCACCCTTTGTTTCAATTCCTGACTTCTCCTTCTGTCTTTTGGTAGGTCAACTAGTCTCCTGACTTTGGCTCTGTCTCTGGCTCCTTCGACTTTCACAGTCACAACTTGGACATTGGCTCTGTTCCTTGATAGGGGCCTGAGGGATGCTGACCTGATATCACAGATTACACTGGCTCTGTGCCTTCTGGATGCCTCATTGCCTTGTCTCCATCTCCTTGATCTCCTGGTACTGTTACTGAATATCAGAGTTCGTGCTCATCTGGGGATGTGTGAAAGGCACTGTGCCCCTCTGTTTCCCTGGGCAGTCATCTCCTGAGACCTAGGCTTTCTTCAGGCCTCTTGGAGGGTCCCAAGGCCTGACTTACTGCTCTTATGCAGTTCCTTGCCAAGTATTCTCTTTGTCCTATTCTGGTTCCAATAGGCCAGGGCCCAGATCCTGCTGGCTTCAGAATCTATTTCAGGAGATAAAGCTGTTTTCTAACAACAACAATTAGCTAGTTTACCCAGTGCCAGGCACTGATGCTAAGTTCTTTACAAATATACTCTCACTTGATCCTCATAACAACTCAGAAAAGTGGGTGCTATTATCTCCCCATGCTATAGTTGAGGAACTGAGGGAAACAGAGGTTAAGTGACTTGCCCAAGGTCAAACAGCTAGTAAATGTATGAGGCTTGATTTGAATTCAGGTCTTCCTGATGCTGGGTCCAGTGCTCTATTCATGACACCACCCAGCTGTGGGGCTCCACCCAGAAAGCCAGTCAGCTTCTGGAAGTACAGACCTGTACAGGATGGAGGGGCATATTGATATTCTCCCTTTGGTTTTAGTGATCATTCCTTCATCAATAGCCCTTTCAGATTTTTACCTGGAGAAGTTGGGCTCAGCTGAGCCCTTTCAATTCACAATCTTTATTAGAAGTAAATGTTCAAGATAATAATAACACTGTACTGTAGTATTATTAGATACTCTACTAGGCAATACTGTTATTATATATGATTAGATATTATTACAGAGAATAATACCACTACTATTAAATAATAACAGTATTTATAATAATAGCATTTATATAGGGTTTCAAGGCTTGCAAAATACTTTACACACATTACCCAACTTGATCCTTACAACAACCATGTGAGGTAGATTCTATTATTATTCTCATTTCACAAGAGGAAATGGAGGCTAAGTGAAGTTAAGTGACTCATCTAAGGTCATATAGCTAGTGAGTATCTAAGGCAGGATTTGAATGCAGGTCTTGACTTCAAGTCCAATGCACTAATCACTGTGCCACCTAGCTGCCATCTCCACACTGAGTTAAGACATATAGATTTATATTTTGTGGGCTCCTGTGAATGTTCTTCATTGAGTAATAATACAGATTAAGGTGTTAATAATATTTGTCCATCTACTTTTGGAACATTGGCAGAATTTTTTTTCTGTCTAAAGCACTTAAAGTAAGAAGAGAACTATCTGAGAGTTCCTGGTTTTTTTTTAAAAATCATTAGTTTGCTCATTATTGCTTAATTATGTATATTTCAATTATATTTAAGTTTATTCAAAATTGCAGAAAGTAAAGAAATCACATAAAAACACAAAATCCATTATTGTTGCAAGAAATTTAACAACTATAATATTAAAAACTTGGTGGGGAGGAGGGAAGAAATATTGATTTATCTCTTTTTGAGTTACATGTTACTCAATATTAGAAAAATCTAGAAGGAAAATTTAGCCAAAAAAAATAAAGCAGGAAATAAAACACAAACAGGGATTTACAGAAAATAGCAGTGCTTTTTTAACTTCACCTAAAGGTCATGTATTAATCTATAAATCTATTCCAAATTTCCCCAATGAAATGTTCTTTGAAAATAAGTGTTGGATTTTTTGGTAGCAAAAAAAATAAAAAGAAATAAAGTGGGTGGGTGTCAGTCAATTGGGGAACACTTAATAAATTGTGGTACAGAAATGTAATGGAATATCCATCCCACCTTTGAGGCTCATTACTTTACTACTTGTGTGACTTTGGTCAAGCCCCCTAACCTCCCTGGGCTTGTTTCTTGTGCTATAAAATAAGGGGGCTGGCCAAAATAGCCTCTGATGTCCCTTCTTTGTTAGATCACAGTGTCTGTGATTTTACTTCCCTTTTCCCTCTCTCTTCACCAAGATCTTATGATTATTTCATTATAAGGAATTCAGAGAAACATGGAAAGAATTATATGAAATAAGGCAGAATGAAGTAAGCATAACAAAAAATATGCACAATCACTACAGTCATAAGTTAAAACATAACAACACTAAAAGGAAGCTTAACTCTGATTAATTGCAGTGACCAATCTTGGTCCTGAAGAACAGGTGATGAAATCTACTTCCTCCTTTCATTAAATAGAACAGTGGGTACTACAGGTGTGAAGTAGTACATACATTGTCACGTTCAATCACTAGAGCCATTTGTTTTGCCTAATTTAAGAGTTTCTTCTTTGTTACAATTGGTTCTTAGTTGGGAGAGGATGGTAAATTCCGATATCATTATGACACACAAACAAAAAATATAAATACCACTCCCTCTTTTCCTCTTCTTTTAAGTTTACATCATCAGAACCTACTAGAAATCAAGTTTTCTTTTCAAATACACACACATATTCTGACTTTGTTTTCTATTTTACTTTCAATAGAATCTATGGTGTTTTATATATATAAAAATAATATAATATGGTGGTTGGCTAGGATAATTTCATCCACCTTAATGACTGGTATAACTGTTGCACCATTAATTCAAAGATTATTCTCAACTCTGTAGGCAGCTGAAAAGACTGGACCCAGGCAGGTTCCATTCTTCTACCTTGATATATCTAGGAGAATATAGACATATTGCCCAACTTAGTTATCTTTCATGAGTAAATTTGATTGGGGCAAAGTTGCAGAAGGCAAAGATGAAAGTCTTTATGACATATACAATAAAACACTCAGATTGCCTTTCTCTTTAACTAAAAGTCAGAGACTTGACTTGGAATAATTACTAAATTAAAATTTAGCTCAACCTAATTCACTTCTTCCTGAATCATCATAACAGTCTTGTTATCTTTACATTACATGCTTACCATCAAAATTGCTAAAAAAAAAAAAAAAGAAAAGAAAATACAATTTGTCTGCCTTCAAAGAAGAGATCAACATCTTTTAACAGTAGGTATTATCTTAACAAAATGTTAATTTTAGCTACAGAAAAAAATGAGTGGGTTAGGCAGTATTAATTATTTGCTTAAAAGGGTACAAAACATAAGAAGATAAATTTTCCCTTACATTTTGATATTTAAATCACCATCAGTATAACATTGTAATGAGATAAAAGTTCATTAAGGCAGCCTTTATTTTACTTTGTTATGCAAAAACAGAACACACTAGAGGGGAAATTCTTTATTGAGTTACAGTTATCCTCCAAGGATATAGCAAATGAGATACCATTAAAATATTTAAGTTTAATTATGCAGTACATATAGATACTGAGTCAAAATACATATGCACACAGTGTAAGTACTTCAATCATACTTTTGAAACCTTTTACTTCTGATTTTGGCTTTCAAAGAGAAAGTCAACATTAACAAAACTACCAAGGATGAGACTTTGCCTTCTCTGCCAATGTTAATCATTTCAATAGTCACACCAAGCAAACTCGGCGAGGAAATAATTACTCTTTTGGTCCTATAGCTCTCCAATAATTGGGTGTGGAAAACCTAGCAGGTTGGTTCCACCAATTAGGAATTTTTCCATAGTAAAAGTTTCAATTTCACCCCTAGCCAGGAGTACTACCGCAATTACTCTTGCCTGTTTCCTGCTTTCTTTCCTTTGGTGTCTAAAAAAGGAAACTTGATTGGATCATCTGTTCTATTAATCCTATCCCTCCCCATCCTCCCTGCTAACTAACTGCTCTCTACCCTGGGTCATTTCAATGACCACTGTCACACTTTCATGCAACAAACATTTACTAAGCTTCTACCACATTCAAAGTTCTGTGCTGGATGCAGAGAACAAAATGATACCTGCTCTTAAGGAGTTCACAGTGTATTTGAGTAATATGACATTCACAGAGAGATGTAAATGTACAATACAGTCAGTGAAATTTCAAGAGGGAAAAAGCAGTAGAACCTAGGAGGGGAAATCAGGAAAGTCTTTCCTATATGTGATTCTACTTAAAACTGTGAGCAGTGACATTCTTCCCTTCAGTCAACAGTGTTTTTGAAGATTGCTAATTATCCATGACTGATCTTAAAAATCAGTCAACCCAATTACAAGATTCCTTCCCCTCCTTCCCATCGAAAGATCAAAGGATACTTTAAAAACAATGAAACAAGCTGCCCCTGCTCTCTTTGTTTTCTCATTCTTTATATTCATCATGAGCACCAACAAAAAAATTTATTGAGTCTCTACTGTGTATAAGGCCCTCTGAGAGATACAAATAAGTATAACACAAATAAGTGTAACAGAGTCCTTATACTGAAAGAGTTCACAAATTAGTTGGAGAAAGAGGATGTAATACTAATGATAACTTATACATTGCTTTACTGTAACAAAGCAATTTGCACGAACTATATTATTTGATTCTCCAAATAATCCTGTGAGGTGAGGTGAGTAATATGTTATTACTCTTACTTTATAAATGATGGAAATGGAATTTCAGACAGGTTCAATGACTTGCCTAAAGACAAAACTAAAAAAAGATAAACAACAATATTATACATGACTATAATGCAATGAGACCAATTTTAATATGGGATTTTGGGAACCATTTCACTGCTTGACAGTCATACTTTCTATATTATCAGCATCAAATGTATTTGCTAAGAGTTTCTCCCTTTCCTTAACTACTCTACCTTCATCAGTACATGTTCCCAAGCATCGGGCATTCCTTCCATCTACCACCTACATCGACAAGTATTTATTGAATATCTCCTACATGATGGGCCCTCTGTTAAGGACTAAGTATAAAACATTATATTATACATGGTCCTTGCCCTCAGAAGGTTTATATCTAATTGGAAAAACAAGACATATCAATGATTTACATGTGTATATATATGTACATAATATGTATGCACATACACATGTAAATAGACATATATATATACATATATATGTATATATACACACACACACATACACAGAGTGACATAGACATATATATGGCATCAGGACACATGGTGGTCAGAAGAAGTGATACAAGGACACTCTCAAGGTCTCTCTCAAGAACTTTGGAATTGTATGTGTGACATGGGAGACATTGGCACAGGACCCCTCAACGTGGTGTGCCCACACCAGAGAAGGTGTTGTGCTCTATGAGCAAAGCAGAATTAAAACAGCTCAAAAGAAATGCAAGATGTGCAAGTTTGGAGTATCCATCCCAAATGTTCACACGGACTATTTGTGCCTGACCTGTGGTAGAGCATTCTAAGCTCATACTGGCCTGATCAGTCACATCTTGCATTTCTTGAGAGAGAACATTTGCCTTGTGTTATCTAGAGCCTGGGCAAGCATGTCATCATGAAACTGACATACAATGCTGATGAACTTCTCTGGGCAACCAAATTTTGACATAATTTTCCATAAGCCCCCATGACTAACAGTATCAAAGGCTTTGTAGTAGTAGTAGTAATAGTAGTAATACATGTACATGCTAGACATGCAATAAATGATACATTCACAATGCAGTATAGAGCAAATAAATTCAAATAAATACCTTTACAATACAATGTAGTTTGAATAAGTTCAAAATTGGGAGAGATTATTTTGGGTTTTAGGATCAGGGAAAGCTTTACTGAAGAGTCAGAACTTGAACTTCCCTTAAAGTAAGGATAGGAGTGAGTAGAATGCCATCCTGGGTAAGCGAGATAGTGGGAATAAAGGTAAGGAAGGAAGCATGATTTATTCAAGGAGTAATGAGAAAAACAGTTTAGCTGGATAGGACAGTTTGTTTGGTGAGATAGTAAGTTAGAGAGGTAGGCAAGGATCAGATTGTGGAAAGTCGTGAATGTCAAGTTAAATATTTTGGACGTTCATTTACAGGGAAAGAATGGAAAGCCATTTAAAGTTTTTAAGTAAGAACATGACATGTAGAACATGATGGTTTAGGAAGATTTATGTGGTGTGTTGAACAGATTGATGGGAAGGGGGAAGACTGGAGGCAGGGACATTAGTTGGAAGATTAATCATAGTCCAAAAGTGAGAGGTGGCATTGCCTGGTGGCAATGGAAATGAAAAGCAAATGATGGAAACACGGTCCACTCTGAGATACACTGGAAAGGACCAGTGTAAAACAGTTATTTTAGGATGTCATTATATGAAGCAATATTTTCTTTTTTTAAAACACAAACCTCAATTCGGAGCCATCAAAAATAATACAAACATCTGGAATCTATCCTTATAGTCACATGATCAAATGGAAAAATCAGAAATAATGAAGGAACATTTTTCTCCCAAAAATATTATCAATAAATAGTTTAAAATTCTGGATTAAGAAAGATTTCACCTAGGCTCTTAAAATGACTGAAGTACTGGACATATCCCTAAATTTAATAGCAACATAGAAAAGCAGCCGATTGCTTTTTTTACACTTTAAAGCAACTTTATTGCAGCTTATATTTCACCCAATTTCTACTAATCTACACTTTTTATATATTTCTTTTAGTAAAAGTAGCTATTTTACATTTTTAACATTTAATTTTATCAATATTGATATGATATTCTTTGAAAATAATCTCAGAGATTCTTCCAAGTTTAAAAAAATGAAGTAAAAATGGTGTTATTTTCAAAGGATCATAGATTTAGAAAATAGATGGGACCTTGGACGCCATCTAGTCCCACCTCTTTATTTTACAGATTAAAAAAAACCTGAAGCTCAGAAAACCTCAGTGACATGTCTATGAATCCACGCATTTGAGGAATCACAGAATTTCAGAGCTGGAACAGATTCTAGCCAATCTTTATAAAATAGTAGAGCCCAGCTGGCAATAATTTTAATGTCAATTCCACTGAAAAAATCATGCCATTTTCTGATGTGTAACCATTTGACAGCACTCTTCCCTTATGGGCATGGTATAGTGGGAAGATTACAGGCTTGGGAGTCAGAGATCTTGTGTTCAAGTCCTGAAAAGTTCCCATGGGTTTAATGAATTTATACAGATGACTCCCAGAACTAAATATCCATCACGATTCTCTCTCCTAAGCTCCAATTATACATTTCCAACTGTCTATTGGGCATTTCAAACTGAATGCCCTTTAGGTATCTGAAATCCAATATGTCCAAACCATAACTTATTCTTTTGTTCTTCATCAAATCCATCCCTCTTCCAAACTCCCTAATTTCCTTTGAGGATGCCACCACTCTTCTAGTCTCCCAGGTTCACAATCTCAGCATTATTTTAAATTCTCATTTCTAATTATTGCCAAATCTTTTTGTTCCTACCTTCACAATATTTTTTGCTTTGTCTCCTTCCTTTTATTCATATAATCAACGCCCTTGTTTGGGCCTTCAGCACTTCTTACTTGGACTATTGTGATAACTCAACTGCTCTCCCTGGCTCATGTCTCTTCATTTTCCACATGAAGCTAAAGGTATTTTTTCCTAAAGTTCATGTCACTTTCCTACGCAATAAGCTTCAGCAACTGCATGTTTCATTTAATATAAAATATAAACACCTCTGTTTCACCCTTAAAGTTTTTCACAACCTGTTCCTGGCACCTGCCCAGCCCGATATGTACTAATTTCTTTCCTATCCTCTGGAGCCTAGCCTTCTTGTTACTCCTCAAATACATCATCTCTCCTTATGTGACTTTTCAGTGAGTGTTCCCATACCTGGAATGCATACCTGACTCATTTGAGACTGCAAATCTCAGCTCAAGTACTAACACTATACAGGAGGTCTTTCCTGATCTCCCCATATGCTAATGACTTTCCTCCCCTGCCACCAGTTACTTAGCACTTATACTGTAAATGTATATATAGGTATAGGTTTTCTCCCACAGAAGATGAAGCTCATTGAGGGCATTTTTGTCTCTGAATTTCCAGCAGTTACCACAGTGCCTGGCACATAACTTTAATAAGTTACTCTTATTGATTGATTGATTGATTGAAGCTAAACGACCCTTCAGCATCTCTGCCAAGAAAACCCCATGGACATTGTCCATGGGGTCACAAAGAGTCAGACATGACTGAAAGACTGAACAACAACACAATGTGCAGAAAGAGTTTGGACATTATATGCCTATATTACTTGTTTTGTTACCTTCCCTTATATTTTGGTTCCTTCAATAAGAATGATATGTTATGACTTCAGGGGCTGAAGATAATAGTATTACCATAATCAAATATGAGAAAAATTTTAGATGGAAAAGGAGAGAATGTATTAAGCACCATAATCAAATATGAGAAAAATATTTAGATGGAAAAGGAGAGAATGTATTAAGCACCATAATCAAATATGAGAAAAATATTTAGATGGAAAAGGAGAGAATGTATTAAGCCACCAACTATGGTAGATAACTTTTATTATAATAGGTTGCCTGAAATAATTAATGAAAACCAATTTTACTTTCAGCTAACTTAATTTTATTGAGATATGATGCAAAGTAATTATTCCTAGGCTGACTTGTTCAGCACTTACAATGTCAAAAATGTATTCATATATATGTATATATATATATGTATATACATACACATTTATATTACAATATTCACAAGCTCAATTGGGTCAAGGAATGTTAAAACATCAAAACAGTTATTTACATGAAAAACTATTCTGACATCAGCATCAATCAGATTAACTTATATCTGACAATCACTACTAAGGTTTGGGAAAAAAAGCTTTCTGGGTTCCTTTCATTTTCATTTATGTTAAAGCTACATAAATAAAAAATTCTTCCTGAAGGAATTCTTCAATAACACTAGCCATCTCTAATTTGATAAATTTTGTTTCAAAAGTTTTAAGAATATTCCAAAGTTTCTGTGCAAAAGGAGACACACTTTAATGGCTAAACTTAATTTCATATTTTCCCCAAGTTTACTTCTGAATTGCAAAAAATGGATCATCCATAAATAGAATTAAAAGCCACAGCAGCCACACAAATTCTATAATACTTGTGTTATAAACCCGGGTGTAAATGATATTTCAGCTTTATAAATATCATAGGATTGCCTTTTTAAAGGAAACATAAAGGACAACATAATCCAATATAAAAGTCAAACATTTTTGCCTTATTACAAATTTATTAGCCACTTTCATTGCTAAATTCCGCATCTTGCATAATTTTCAAAGTTACCAATAAAGTTTACTTAAAATATCTATGGATCAAAAGAAATGACATCTTTAATTACAATAGGAAAAAATAAAAGAGAAAGAAGAGATAATCATGGAGGTGATGTAAACTATTTATCTAACCAGAAAGTGGTCGAGGAATGACTGTTCTTTTTTTTAATATTTTATTTTTTTCAAATTACATGTAAAAAATTTTACCATTCATTTTTAAAAGATTTTGGATTCCAAATTATTTCCCTCCTCCCTCTTCTATCCCCTCCCTGAGAAGAGAAGCAGTTTGATATAGGTTTTACATGTGTGGTCATGCAAAACATATTTCCTTATTAGTCATTTTGTGAAAGAAAATGCATACCAAAAAAACACACACGCAAGAAAAATAAAGTTTTTTTAAAGTATGCTTTGATCTCACTGACATGAGTTCTCCCTCTGATGATGCAGATTAGAACCTCTTCATGCCCTCCTGTCCCAGGTGGCTCTTGTGCATGTCCTCCTCCTAAAAACCTTGCCCAGGAGGGCCATCCAACAGCTGATGATTTTAATCTAGTTCTCCTGACATTTTGTAAATAACAGAGGGGCATACAGGCCTCAGTTGATTATCTCTTACTGTCACTATGTGACCAGCCCATCTGTTTTTCTAATCACAAATCTCTAGTGATATCGTTTATAGAGTTTCTCCTGTGAAATTCTTTATTTGTAATTTGTTGCTGCATACTCATGCCCACTATTCTCTTTTCCAGGGCCCTCTAGTGTGACATGATGGCAAATTATGTTTTTACGTTTGACATTATCAACCCATTTTCTTTCTTAGTTTAATGGTACATTGGCCCCCAATTTATTCACCTTCCTCCTATACTTGATTTTATTCACTTTAAATCTGGGAAGAAGAGGATTATTTGAATAGGTATCTGAACTCTGTTTTGACATCACTATTCAATGTTAACCTTTGAAATTTTAACATTCTCTCCTTTCTTTCCTCCTATTCTAGCCCCATTTCCTAAAAGCAATGATGCATCCAGAGTAACATAGAAATCAATGGAAAAGGTTATTGAAATCTATACTTTCATTTCTTCCTACCTTCAGTAATTTCTTGCTTAAATTGAAAGACTATTTTAGTGAAGTCTTTGTGGGTATTTGAAAGTTAGGAATAAAAAGATGAAGACAATTAGCAGATCATTAAAAGGCAGGACTTCCTGTTCCTTCAAGTTTCAGATTTAAGTTTATGGCTTGGGAGGAATAAACTGAGATGGCTGGGACAACCCCGTCATTAGTCTCAGGTGCCTCCTTGATTGGAAGTGCACTGTGCGACTGACATCACCACACCCCAGGAAAGATAAAAGAGAAAGAAGAGATAATCATGGAGGTGATGTAAACTATCTATCTAACCAGAAAGTGGTGGAGGAATGACTGTTCTTTTTTTAATATTTTATTTTTTTCAAATTACATGTAAAAAATTTTACCATTCATTTTAAAAAGATTTTGAATTCCAAATTATTTCCCCCCTCCCTCTTCTATCCCCTCCCTAAGAAGAGAAGCAGTTTGATACAGGTTATACATGTGTGGTCATACAAAACATATTTCTATATTAGTCACTTTGTGAAAGAAAATACATACCAAAAAAACACACATGCAAGAAAAATATAGGTTTTTTAAAGTATGCTTTGATCTGCATTCAAGCTCCATCAGTTCTTTCTCTAAAGATGGACAGCATTTTTCATCATGAGTCATGAGTCATTTCATCATGAGAATTGTCTTAGATCATTGCATTACTGAGAATAGCTAAGTCACTCAAAGTTGATCTTTAGACAATATTGCTATTACTGTGTACAATGTTTTCCTGGTTCTGTTCACTTCACTTTGTATCAATTCATTTAAGCCTTTTCAGGTTTTTCTGAAAGCATTCTACTTGTCATTTCTTATAGCACAATAGTATTCCACCACAATCATATACCACAAAATGTTCAGCCATTCCCCAATTGATGGACATCTCCTCAACTTCACAAAAACAAGTCTATAAACATTTTTGTACACATGGGTCCTTTTCCTTTGATCTCTTTGGGATACAGAACTAGAATTGGTATTGTTGGATCAAAGGGTATTCAGTTTTATAGCCCTTTGGACATAGTTCCAAATTACTCTCCAGAATGGTTGAATCTGTTCACAACCCTACCAACAGTACATTAGTATCCCAATTTTCCTACATCTCCTCCATTTGTAATTTTCCTTTTCTGTCATATTAGCCAATCTGATAAATATGAGGTGGTACCTCAGAGTTGTTTTAACTTGCATTTTTCTAATCAACAATGACTTAGAGTATTTTACATAACTAAAGATAGGTCTGATTTCTTTTGTCTGAAAACTGCCTGCTCATATCCTTTGACCATTTATCAATTAGGGAATAGCTTGTATTCTTATAAATTTGACTCAGTTCTCTATGTATTTGAGAAACAAGGCCTTCATCAGAGAGACTTGCTGCAAAGACTTTTTCCCAGTTTTCTTCTAGGAATGACTGTTTAACGAACTTTTTTATTACAGACACGGCAGTCAAGAGACTTTTATTTTATTTTGGTCTTCCTTGTCAAGAACAAAGAATAAGTCATTTAGATCTCCTCTACTGGCAATGAAAGTAGAAAGAGAAAGAAGTCCCAGAAAAAAACTTTTAAGCTGGACACTATGGAAGGTAACAGTTATATCAGGTATAAAACAGAAAGAAAAATGGTACATTGATGGAAAAATGACACATTGACAATGGAGAAAATGCCTTTTAAGTCATAGGAGGAAATAACTAGGAAGAGGCTCAGATATAATGCTTATATCCTCAGATAAAAATATACATAGTTTGGGTAATGAGCAAAGTGACTTTGATGTTTGTATATTAAAAGGTGAAAATTCCCTTACTACTGTCATTAAGACTTGGTGGGATGAGAATGGATTTCATATAAGGAACAGTGTGGAATTGTACTATGCATGGAAATTCAAGATAGAGGACATTTGGGTAAAGATATAAGGATAAAAATAAAAGATATCACCACGGGGAAAGAACCTCTGGCTGAAATGGACAATGTCAAGAATGTTTTCCTAATATAGATCACAAAACTTATAAAGACAAGATATAGATAATTAATTAAAAATCATTAGTGAAATACTATGTGAGAGGCATTGTGCTAAATGCTCAAGATACAAATATAAGCAATCAAGACTCTCCATGCTTACACCTCCATGGAGCTTATGTTAGAATGGGGGAAGATACATAAAGGGGAGGTGGGTAAGGCATGTGCACAGGAGTATGGTTTGGGAAGTGATATTAAGCCTGCTTCCAAGCTGGGTGAAAGACTAGGTGAAAACTCTTCTATCAGAGCCCAGAGCTTCAGGGAGCAGAGTCCAGGATCAGGTGAGAAGGGAATGAGGAGAAAGACCCAAGTGAAGGTGGCATGGTTTGGACATGGTTAGGGAGATTCAGATTTATGGCTAAAGCTTACAACTTATTGTAAAGTCCATTATTTGCTGATAATTTATCTGTCAAAAGGCTGAGGAAGCAGTAAGTCCCTTGTTACCTGGGATTTAATTTCAACTGAGAACTACTGGCTGAAGTTGAACCAATGGAAATCCTGTCACTTACTGTGCCATAATAATATTCCTAGCAATTCCCAAGGGAGCAATGAGAATATTTACATGGATGCCTTAGGCACTATCAACAACAACAAGCATTTATTGAGAACCTACTATATACCAGGAACTGTACTAGCCTCTATGGATACAAAGACAAAAACAAAACCACCATTCCTTTTGAGCTTACATTTCATTGGGGAGGCAAAGTATGCGTATATACATATATACACATATATATCTTGTCTCTGTAAGTTTAGTGATCTATATTAGGAATGCAACATTGATATTCTCCATTTTAGCCAATGATTCTATTCTCTCTCTCTCTCTCTCTCTCTCTCTCCCCCCCGCCGTGTGTGTGTGTGCATGTGTGTGTGTGTGTGTGTGTGTGTGTGTGTACATGGCAGATAGATGGTTTCAGTAAATAGAGAGCTGGGCCTGGAGTCAGGAAGACTTGAGTTCATGTCCAGCCTCAGACACTTACTAGCTGTGTGACCTTGGGCAAGTCACTTAACCTTTGTTTGTCTTAATTAACTGGAGAAGGAAATGGCAAACTATTCCACCAAGTTTGCCCAGAGCAATGTAAATCATAGACAATACTGTCCATGGGGTCATGAAGACTGAATGACTGAATAATGACAAGTCTACATGACAATATATATGTAAATATACATAATACCTATATGAATATCACAGATATGTACATAAGCATGTATATAGAGAAGAAAGCCAAAATATATACAAAGAGCTCTGGGAGGGAGAAAACTAGCAGCTGGAGGGATTAGGAAAGCTTCATATAGAAGGTTTTGGAGTTTTGGAGGAAGTAAAGGATTCTATGAAGCAGAGGTGAGACAGTCAGTGCAAAGTCACAGAAAGGGGAGAAGTAATGCCATATGTGAGGAACAGGAAAAAAAGCTCCAGTTTGGCTAGGCCATAAAGCAGGGAAACAGGGAGCACTGTGTAAGGAGGCTGAAAAGGTAAAGTGGAGCTAGGGTGTGAAGAGCTAAGTTAAGTAACTTGTCCAAGGACACACTAATAGTAATTATCTGGGATGAGACTCAATCCCTGGCCCTCTGATTCCAAATCCAGTACACTTTCCACTGGGAAATGACATAGTATGACCTTTGCTTAAGGAAAATTACTTTGAAGTCTTTGTAGAGGATGGATCAGAGTGAGGAGAAACTTGAGGCAGAGAGATCTACGAAGAGGCCATTGCAATAGTCCAGGAGAGAGGTGGTCCAGGTCTGAACTAAGGTAATGTTTGTGAACAGTGAGAAAAGAGTGGATGCTAGTGATGTCGTGGAGGTACACATAGCAAGAACTGACTGCTGATAGGCCATGTGGAATGAGGGAGAGTGAGGAGCTGAGAATAACTCTGAGGTTGTGAACCAGGGAAACTAGAAAGATGGTAACACTCCCACAGAGAAGCTCATAATTAGACTAGGTGTGGGGGAATGGAAGATGAGGTCTCTTTTGGACATGTTGCATTTGATGTGTTTATGGGAACATCTAGTTTTGAGTCACCAATATATAGTTGGTGATATAATGGTGTAGTTCAGAAGAGACACTATGGTTAGACAGAATCATTTGCATAGAGATAATAATGAAACATATGGTAGTAGATGAGGTCACCAAGTGAGCAATGGTAGTAAGAGAAAGAAGACAGCTGAGGACAGCACTGTCATGCACTAGTCTCTACACTGTACCTTGGTAAGAACAAAAATGACCTCAGCTCAGCTTCTTCTAAGCCTGAATGCATAGATTGATCATAGGCCATCCCTAAGGTATTACCACTTTGGCATTAGCTATTCATAGACCATGAGGCTATTCAGTAAATACAGCCAGAGGCACAAGATGTATCCAGGTAAACAGAGAGACCCTCCTAGTTCTCTTCTCAGGGAGAAGGAATCCTAAGAAATCACAGCAATTCACCAAATGGATAATTCCTGTGGTGACCCTCAACTATGTAGCTTCTATGCTTCTAGCTATAAAAGGTCCCACTTTGACCCTCACACTTTAATATTCTATGCAAGGGGTGGGGAACCTGAGGCCTTGAGGACACATGTAGCCTTCTAGGTCCTTGGGTACAGCCCTTTTGACTGAGTCCAACTTTTATAGAAAATCCTTTTTATTAAGGGGATTTGTTCTGTGAAGACTGGATTCAGTCACAGTGCCGCCACTTGAGGACCTAGAGGGCCACATGTAGCCTCAAGGCCACAGGTTCCCCACCCCTGGCCTATGCTCACAGTATAATAAAGAGGATAGTCCAAATATAAATATACCTGGACCGGTTACATTGATTAGCTTGCTTACAAACACTGATTGTATGAAGGTGAAAGTACCTAATAAGAGATTCCCAACACCATAAATATCTATTAATCTTTTACCTTCTAACCATTTGGAATGGGAGTTTAATACTTGAACTTCTCTTCCCAGCTCCTGCTAGAACAACAGATCTTGTAAAAGTGATGTGGCAGCAATAAACTCTATGTCAGACTAAGGAAGTAGTTTTCTATTATTTATAGTGCAGGGGCTTCTCCCTTTGAAAAGGTCCCTACATAAAAGTAGGTAACATCACCAAAAACCATCAGTTCTAGAATAAAACTTGGATTGCACAATGTACCACTTTTGCTTCTAATCCCTTAAGGGTAAGTAGTTAAGAAGCAGACTTTAAGGATGCGAATCAGAGGATCAAGTAATTTAATCCAAATTCTTACACATGACCTGACAAGACTACAATTCATACAAAGACATTCACAGGATTTTTGTCTTTGCTAAGTGGTCCAGATGTGCCTTTTTTCTCCTTACTTCTAGTTCACAGTCAGGGCCAATCCACATTTTGAAGCCTCTCTAATATGTCAACTGAAGAAGTCTCTATTTCTGCCTATGTTTCCATCTATCTGTCTTTTTCTGTGCACAGTTCCACTCAGATAGTTACTCAGCTAACAGTTTTCTTTTCTTCTCTTGTTTATGTCTTAGTGCTTGGGATGTGAAGCTAGCAAGTAAACAATATGATCTTATGTCAAGTATACTACAGGGCTTTAGGAGAAGCTCTAGATTTTTAAGAGTATTCTGTCCAGTCTATAGAAATGTATATTTGATTAAATTCCACCTAACCAACAACTCCAACATTAACATTCAAGTTAATAAATTCAAATTAAGCATGGGACAACTTTTACACTTCATAAAACATGTAAAAGACAGAAAACACTCGGAGAAAGTAAAAAAGTTAAGTCAACAAGAGCTTAATAAGTGTTTACTATGTGCCAGGCACTGTACTAAGTGCTGGGATCCATGAACACATAAAGAACACATACTCAAATATATGAACTCAGAGTCAGATAAAGTGAAAACAAAAAGCCTTCAAACAAATCATAATAAACTTCCTTTCAAAGGTAACTGAACTTGAAGTTGTCATTGGGACAATCCTGATATTCTCACAGGATGCTAAAGAATCTTCTTCCCATTCTCCCACCTCAAAGCCTAATACCATCTTATGGTTTAGACAGCACCTCCCCTCTCATAGTGGCAGCTGAACAAGCAGTCCCCTTCCTGCACTGTATTAGGTTGTAAGGCTGGGATTTCTAGGACTACCATGACACAGCTTTTGTCCTTCAGCTCCTTCTGGGCTTATGTGAGTCACACTTTTCTTTCTCCAACTCTAGATGCTGTTCAGATCCATGGGAGGTGATCTTTTTCTTTCTTTCTCTAGAAGGTCTCATGCCTAAACATTTGAACTTGATAACTCTCAAACTTGGGGTTACCTACAAGGCAACACACTAAGACTGGTATTTCCCATGAGACTTCCCTTCCTTGTGGCTAGAAGGACAGATTCCAGAACTACACACTATAATGTTAATGGAGTAGGAAGATCTCCCCTGTCCATTAATGGACCTATGTGACCTGCTATGAGCTCTGGCCCAGCTCACAGCTGTGATACATCCTGAGTCACAGAGCCCAGTGGTGGAGGGAAGCTTGCTTAGGGGAGGCTTGCTTGTAGGAAGGCTTTGACCCCTTTTGGTACTAAGTTGACTCACTAGGGTCATGATGCCTTCTGGCTCTGAAAAGTGTATATATAGTCTGAGTTGGCATTTTGCTTTGGGGGCTCACTTATGAGAAGGACCTTTTGATTTCATGGTTGAGACTATGAGTAGCCCTGTGTTCAGACCCCCACCATGACTGCTCATATGTAAAGGCTCTCTCAAACTAGGAATGTATGTAAAGTGTAAAGCAATATTGCTTTGATCAGGCAGTTAGAGCCCTGTCTGTTGGTCTTTATGCTAACTTCTCTGCTTGTATTTCCTCTGATTTGAGGGGGCTGACTTTTCCCCTGAACTAGTGAATGTAATTAAAGAAGATCATTGACCCCTTAAAGAGCTATCTTTCCTAGTAAAGCAGATCAGAGAACCTGTGTGAGCAGGCCTTCCTGGGTATGCTAGGGTGCTTGATGTTACACATACCTACAAACTCAATTTTCTCCCTCCTCTAAACATCAGGCTGGGGATCAGCCCACACTATTCCTGAGCTCTTCACTTAAGACAAGGGGGCACAGACAGAACTGCTTCTGCCATGTGCTTCAACTCATCTATCAGTGCCTTAGCCGTGACCATCTCTCATACTGGGGAAGTCCTTTCTTAGACACCCTACTCCCAAGCTGAATGAATAGCCAATAATGTGCTGGACACGGACTCAGAACACCTGAGTTTAAATCCTGCCTCAGACACTTAAAGTTGGGTAATCATGGGCAAAGTCACTCTGTGAATCTCAGTATCCTCATCTGTAAAATGGAGATAAAGATAACATGTATGATATGATATTATTAGATGTGATGGATAATGAAATATTTGTAAAGTGCTTTAAAATCATAAAATGTGTTATTATTATGATTATTTACTAGTTATGTCATGGTTTTCTTCCACAAATAATTTATTGCTGGGAGTAGGGGAAGGAAGAAAACTCTTTCTCTTTTCCCTTTGCATAATTCTAGAGGTAAGACACAAGTGAAAAGAACAGGGCTGATCTGGTCTATGAGCTCACTTTTATAGGACACAAAGAAAGTTGGTTCCCTAACGACAGTTGTCCTTTTGAAAAGTTCTGCATGACCCAATCATTTCTGAGGCAATCCACTCTTTGAAAACCAATCAGGAATCACAGTATCCTTTAAATAAGGCACCAATGGGCATATCCTCGCTACCCTCCACAAGGAGCTGTCCCCCACTTGGCTACAAATGTTCATGTCCTGTCAGCTCACCAAGTTGATTGAGGACTTCACCAAATTGACAGGTCAGGGCAGAATCGGTGGAGAAAGGGAGGGAGAGAGGGGAGACACCACTGATTAATCACCTTTACATTGGTCATAGCGGTATTTAAATTTGTGTAGTGATATAAATCACTATATTTGTATAGTGATATAAATCACTATATATCACTATATCACAGTTTTCAGAACTCTTTCATACATCACCTCATTCCACTCTTCCAACAATCCTGTGCAATTGAGAGAACAGGTATTATTACCACCATTTTCTGTCCAAGGAAAATGAGGATCTATGAGGTAAGACACCAAAGGTCACATGGCTAAGATGAGCTGATACTAAAAGTATGATCTGTGGTACCTAGCCCACAGATCTTTTTATTGTATTACTCTGCTTCCTTAATGTACAAAACAAAGGAAATAAATCATCCCATCATGTTCTGCCCTACCACATATCTATATTATTGTGTTCATTTCTAGGCAGATATTTTAAGAGGAAAATTAACTATATATATATGTGTGTGTATATACATACATATGATATATACATATGCACATATGTGTGTATATATACATATACACACATAAACACACGTGTGTGTGTGCACGCACATATATATATGTATGTGTGTGTGTGTGTGTGTGTGTGTATATATATTTAAAGAAAAAGACCAGACTTATAAGGACAAAATTACATCCTTTGGCTAATGGCTGAAGCGACTAGGGATATTCTAAGTTTCAACTAAAAGTGCCCTCTCCAAAGTTATTAATGATCTATTAATGGAAGTCTTTTCTCAATCCTCTTCTTTCCTGACTTTTCCTCAGACTGCGACACTGGTGAGAACCCTCTTGTCCTTGATACTTTCTCCCCTCTAGGTTTTTGTGACATTCGTCTCTCCTGGTTCTACTCCTATCAGTCTGACTACTCCCTCTCTGTCATTATGACATCTGAAGATGCAGTTTCACAACAGAAAGATTAGAGTATACCAAACAGGGTATAATATTGTTATTTTGGGTAAAACATAAGGAAAGGGAACATGTGGGCAAAAAACAGTAACACATGAATGGTAGATAGATATCTTCCTAAGCTCCCATTAAAAGCCCAGGCTTATGTTTTTGAAAATAACATGCATGTTAATAGGTTAAAATGAAAATGAAGTGCTCTGCTTTACACAATATTTAATATATGCAACATTCTGCTGGGTCAAAACATTTCTCCTTATGAATCATCACATCACTGATGTCAGCACTGCTCTGGGAGCAGTTTATTAAGCAGCATCTGCTGCAGAACATAGGTAGACAGGAAAGGGAAGGGAAGTTGGAAACTCAGAAAATAGAAAGATAGAGTGAGATAAAAATAAAATTAATTTTGATAAATTTGTTGTTTTCCACTCTCTGGGTGATTTGCATATTCATGTAACTATAGTTTTTAAATTCCAAAGGTTTTAGATAGTTGTCCAATTGCTTTGTCATCTTTTTCCATCTGCCCTGCTCCCCCCCCGCCCCGGTTTTTTCTATACAACTGCTTGTAGCCTCTGCATTCTACCAAGAGCTGTATTACAGGAAATGAGAAACACTGCAGAAACCAGTATCCATCTTCTTAGTTACAAGCATCATTCCAATGCTGTTTACAAGTCCTTTTGCAGTAATAAACTACCTATTAAATTATTAATAGAGCAAAACAAGAACAAATACCTTATGAAAATAGTACAGGAATTAATCATAATGAAATATAGACCACTGAAATACAAGGAAAGAAGTGTACTTTATAAACAGGGCCTTGGGGTATATATAGGAGGCAACATGGTATATGAGGATAATAGTACAGGACATCAATCCAGAAAAAAAACTTGATCCTGACATTAACTATCTGTTTGACCAAGGGCAAATCTTTAACCTCTCTGTGCCTCAGTTTCCTTATTTGAAAAATGAATGTAATAATATCTGTAGTAATCACCTCTCAAAAGTAATCACTTCTCTGTTGTCAAAATTTTTTTAAAAAAGATAATATATAGCAAGCACTTTGTCAATTTCATTGCGTCCATATTATCAAGAGATTTAGGATTTAGTTAGGAGAGAGGTATGCACAAATGGAAGCTACTCTAAGAACACAAAATGAACTACTTTTAAATTTAGCTGCTCTATGCAAATTGCATTAATTGATTAATTTATTCAACAAATATTTCTTAAACCCTGACTAAGTACAAGGCACTATGTTAGGTACTAAAAGGTGCACAAAAATATATGACATGATCCCTGCTATCACAATGATGATAATCTGCTAGAAGAAAACAAACACGGTATCTGTAACAAAAGTATGAGAAGTAATGATAGCTATTACTATTATAGCTAACATTGATACAGTGCTTACTACGTACCAGGCACTGTATTAAACTTTTTATAATTATTTTCTCATTTGATTCTCACAACCCTGGGAGATAGGCACTATTATGATCTCCATTTTACAATGAAGCTGAGGCAAACAATGGTTAAGAGATTTGCCCAAGATCGCAGAACTAGTTAAGCATCTGAGGCTTCTAAGAGGAGATGGAATGTAAGTCCTGAAGAATTATTTGTGGAGATGAAGAGTCCAGCCCAGGCAGCTGAAATAATTTGTGCAGGCAGAGAAGTGGAGGAGAGAAGAATGGATTTATGGAACAGTAAGTAGACCAGGTTAGTTGAAACAGAAAATGTGAAGAGAAGTAATGCAAAATAAAGATAAATGTGACTGATTATGTCTCTGCACTAGTAAGTTAAAATTTGAAGTAGATACTCCAACTTAAATTTTTTCCTGTTTTTTTTTACAAGTGAATTTGTCAAAGATGAGATAGAAGTTAGTTCAGAAGCAACCACTTCTTTTTGATTTCAAGGATTAAATAAAGCAAATAAAAATGCAAATCTATTTGGAAAGTGCAACTAGAGAATTAGGAAATTTTCTCCTCCAAAATTGCAAATAGTTCTGCTGACAACTTTAGATTTTTTTAAATTTCTCACATGCAAGAATTTTAAAATAGAAAACCCAAAAAAAAGGTTTTTTTTATTTTACTATTTAGTGTCACTTTCCTATGTTCCCTCAAGTTCCTGAAATACTACATGTTTTTGTAATTAAATCATTACTTTATGGCAGTTTCAAGAGAACCATTTATTACACAGGAAAAAGAAACTCCAACTCTTGAGTTGCTGATGTTCTTTCTCATTCTAATGGTAAAATCAATGTACAAAGCAAACAGACTGATTCCTTAAAATGATGGTATCAAATTTAGGACTACAGCACTCAGCCAGTAATTGAAGAACAATGCCATAGAAAGAATTTGCACTATCTTTTATTGTTTTCAAAGGCAATGGTTGTCAATCTGCCAAGAAGTGATGCATATTGACTTTTCTATTTTGTTTGTTTAAAAAAAAGCAATTGACCAAAGTCAAACCTTTCCTTAGAAATAAATTTTCTTTCTAAATAGAGCATGAACACTTCTGCATGTAAAAATATGTAACAGGGAAAGGAAGAGGGAAGAAGAGGGTGGGCACAAATGAAGAGGGAGGAATAATGAAATATTCAAAAATGTTTTAAAATAATTTTCAAGAGCCACTGAAAAATGTTTTTAAAAACTTTCCATGAGAAACCACAACTCCCTCTCTTGTTACCTGGAAATGACGATTCCAGAGGCAGTAAAAAGTGTTTTCTTCAAGTCATGGGATTATTACAAGGGAGACACTGAGTTGAAGGTGAACTGTAATTGGCTGCTTTACAGAGTATCACCAAATGATTGATCTAGTATCACCCTCCTTTAATATTTCGATGATCAGTTATTTCTCCTGAGTGAATACTTCCTTCACCCACGTAGAACACAACACTTCCATGGGCATTTTTATTGGGCAGAATGGATATTGAGAGTGGATTTTTTTTCAAATTTCTGCATTTCATAAATTGGGATGGATTGAATAGTTCCAGAGAGGAAAAAATAACTTGTGTGTCTGAAGCTCATTTTATTTCCTCTTGCTGAGACTTTGCTACTCCATAACCATTATTTTTGCCAAATTCTATTTTTCTTATTTATGGTGGTGGTGGTAAGAGAGGGTTATTTGTTTTTTTTAAATGATTTATTAATGCTCTTTTTTAACATCACTAGCATTCCTTCTTAACCCTCATAAACCCCTCTCATATAACAAAGAAATAAAGATATATGTGTATATATATAATTCTAATACTCTTGAAAGAAATATGCAAATATTTCTTTCAAGAGCTGTTGATACATATTTTTATTTTTCTATTTCTTTTTACAGATTAGTTGGTTGGTTGGTTGTTGTCCTTCATTCTTGAAAAGGATGAAAATGACATTACTATGCTAGAGATAAGTTTCAGTGTGCCTGACTGTGGCTGATTAGACCAATATGAGCTCAGAATGTTCTACCACAGGTTGGGCACAAATAGTCCATGTGAATATTTGGGGTGGATTCTTTAAGTTTGTGCATCTTGTGTTTCTCTTGAGCTATTTTAATTCTGCTTTGTTCATAGAGCATAGCACCTTCTCTGATGTGGGCACACACCATGCTGAGAGGTCCTGTGCCTATGTCTCCCATGTCACACAATCAATTCCAAAGTTCTTGAGAGAGACCTTAGAGTGTCCTTGTATTGCTTCTTCTGACCACCATGTGAATGTTTGCCCTTTCCATAAAAGTCTTTTTGGCAAATGTATGTTTTTGCATTTGAACAATGTGACCAGCCCCTTGGAGTTGCACTCTCTGAAGCACAGTTCGAATGCTAGGCCGTTTAGTTTGAGAAAGGACCTTAGTGCCTGGTACTTTATCCTGCCAGATGACCTTCAGAATCTTCCTAAGACAATTCAAATGGAAGCGATTCAGTTTCCTGGCATGGCGTTGGTACACTGTCCAGGTTTCACAGGCATGCAACAATGAGGTCAGCACCTTCAGTTTGGTAATCAGTCTAATACCTCTTCTCTCCCATACTTTCCTTCAACACCTCCCAAACACTCAGCTAGCTCTGACAATACATGCATCAACCTTATTATCAATGTGTACATCCCTGGAAAGTACACTGCCAAGGTAAGTGAATTTATCCACAGCATTATACAGGACATTATGATTCAAAAATGCTTCTCTAATGGTTAGCATACATGTTATTATATCCACTTTATAGCAGAGAAAATAGAGGTTCTACAAAGTTAAATGACTTATCTGTGTTTACAGACCAGTAAATATTAGAGCTGGAACGTAAACTCAAGCCTTCTGCTTCCAAGTCAAGCATTACTTTGATAAAAGTACAAAAGGTTTTTTGAGCCGATAACCCCATAGGCATATAATAGGATGTGGTAGAGGGAAGTCAGCAAATGAATCAAGTCCCTTGGAAGCATAAATGCTGCAGGTTCACATTCATTCAATAAATATTCATCAAATGTATTCCTAAAGAGGCAGAAAGTTGTAATGGATAGAAGACTAGCCTTGGAGTCAAAAAAAAAAAAAAACAAACCCTGCGTTCAAGTTCTGCTTCTGAGATATACAGGCTGTTTGATTATGTACAAATGACTTAAAGTCTCTTGATTATGTACAAGTAACTTAAACTCTCAGTGTACCAAGCCACTTTCTGAAACTTACAGATGATTTTGAAACAGTAGAGGGAGTCTCCACACAAGGAATTCCCTAAACCAGAGGTCCTTAAAATGTGGTCCTGGGACACCTGAGGATCCCAAAGAACTTTTCATGGGATCTCTTAAGTCAAAACTATTTTCTCAGTAATATTAAAATGTTTTAATTTCTAATATAGTAAATACTGATGGATAACCCACATAACCAAAAGCTCTTTGATTGGTCCTCAATAATTTTTACAAATGCAAAGGGGTCTTTTGATAACTATCGCCCTAAACCAATGAAATCCAAATCCAGGCCCTAATTCAATTTTCTTAAGAGTATGTAATCAAGAACATTGAAATCTTTGTTTCATACAAGGCTCAAGCAAGGAAAATTCAAAATAAATTATGTCTAACAATATATCCTGCATAATAACAAAAAATTTTCAATATTGGACATTATTAACATCAACAATATTTTTAAATGTATGACTCTTTGAATTGGAGAATACAGATAACAAATCCAGTGGGAGAGCTATAAGTGAAATACACTTTTCAAAAGTGTATTTTTAATGCAAATACTGCCCTACTAAATGAGCATGTATGCATAAAAGAAATAAATTGCAGTTGGCATACGAACCCTACATTGAAATTTCCATCTTAGGCACTTACAGTTTCATAAATATCACAGCATTAGCCTGCCTTTTCTGCATTTTGCTATTATAATACTCAGAAATGTAATTTCCTAGAAAAATGGCAATTCAAGACTTCGACAAAAATGATTCATGATTTTATTTTACCAGAAAGCCACATTTGCCATTTAACTTTTTCCCACATTTTGGAGTCATTATTATTTATTTCAGAGTAGAGTCTATTTGGTATTTTATCCAGCTGAAGTCTATATAACATACAGCAACTCTATTGGTTTTGCATTATTTGAAATGGAGAAAACAGTGCTACTTATAATTAAATGAGCTGCATATGGAAATTATTTAGCCTATCTTCTTTGCCAAAATTGAAATATCTTATGTCTATATAACAGACATCTTAATCTAAACATGACCAAAAAGGAACTTGTTGTCTTTCCCCTTTCCTCTTCCCCCCTTCCTATCTTCTCTATTATTGAAAAAGGCAACTTTATTCTCCCAATCACTCAGGCTCACAATCAAAGATTCACAATCTGGATTCCTCACTCTCTCTCTCAGTGTCCACATCCAAGCTATTGCCAAGGACTGTTAGTTTCACCTTTGCAACATCTCTTAAATATGTCTCCTTTTCCCCTCTGACACTGCCGCCACTCTGGGCCAGGCCCTCATCACCTCGTGTCTGTCACTCTTGCATTAGCAGCTGGTGGGTCTGCCTGGCTCAAGTCTCTCCCCACTCTAATCCATTCTCTATTGTCACCAAATTGAATTTCTTGAAGAGCATGTCCAACCACGTCACTCCCCTATTCAATAAACATAGGGCATCATAGGGCATCTGCAGGTATTCTGCAGAAAGGAATATAAATTTTGATTGATGAAACCTTGCAAGATATGTTGGGGTTTACAGGCTTGATTCCTTTCTTAAGGAATGTGTGACCTTGGAGAAGTCATTTGCCTTAAACCCAAATCACTCTGGCTCTCCTTGACTGGGCAACAATAGGTCCCAACACAAGCCTCGTTTGGTCATCATTTGGCCCTGATGGCTCAAAATAGCAATTGTTTCCATTTTGTCTAGAAAGTCTGAGAGTCTTCCCCTCTCAGAATGATTTTTAAAAATTAGGTAAAAGAAGCCATTCTTTGCCTCATTTCTTACCTAGCCTTAATCACTGAATGGGCAATGCTTCAGTCAAACTGAGACCTGAGAAAGACCTTAACTTAAAAAGACCAAGGTCTCCAACTACATCCAGGGCCATCTCCAGTTGTCCTGATCTATATCTTGCCACTGGGCACAGATGGCTCTGGGAGAGAGGGTGAGGCTGGTAGCTTTCCACAGCCCTCCCTCACCTAAATCCAATTCACTTTCAAGTCATGGAATCACCTTCTTGATGTCATGGTCCTCTTCCAGAAAGAAGGATAAAAAAACAACAACAAACTAGTCCCACCCAACTCTGCCTTGCAGTCTTCTTACACCTTAATCTCTACCACATAGTTTTGATACAGTAACACTGGCCTATTTCTGGAATGCTCTTCCTCTTCATATCTGCCTACAGTTTTCCCTGGTTTCCTTTTAAATCCCAATAAGATCCCATATTCCTTCTGGGAAACAATCTTTACAGCAAATGTCTCTGATAAAGGCCTCATTTCTCAAAAATACAGAGAAATGCAACAAATTTATAAGAATACAAGGCATTCCCCAGTTGATAAATGCTCAAAGGCTATGAACAGGCAGTTTTCAGATGAAGAAATCAAAGCTATCTATAGGCATACGAAAAAATTCTCTAGATAACTTTTGATTAGAGAAATTCAAATTAAAATAATTCTAAGATACCACCTCACCCTCATCAGATTGGCTAATTTAACAAAAAAGTAAAATGATAAATGTTGGAGAGGATATGGGAAAACTGATGCACTGTTGGTGAAGTTGTGAACTGATCCAACCATTCTGGAGTACAAGTATGTATATTCTTTGATAGAGCAATACCACTACTAGGTCTGTAAACCAAAGAGATCATAAAAAAGGGGAATGGACCTACATGTGCAAAAATATTTATAGCAGCCCTTTTTGTAATGGCAAAAATATTGGAAACTGAGGGAATGCCCATCAATTGGGGAATGACTGAACAAGCATGTTGTTTCAACAATCCGGCTAGCAGCTTCTGTGGAGGTGTAAGATCCACCAACAGCCAGCACCCAGAAAGCTGCCAGCATGCTGCAAAAGCACAGGTTCTTTTGATGTGCTTTAATAAGGAAAGCTACATTTAAGGGGTTGACAAGCTTACTTTAATTCAGCATACAAATATCATTCACTTAGTTCAGGGGAAAAAGACCAGCACACTGAACTTCAGAGCAAATTACAAACCAATTACAAACATCAACAGACAGACCAAATACAGATTCATAGTTACCAACATCTAGGCTCAGCCTGGGAGCTCGGAACAAGGGCTGGCCCAGAATCACGCATGCCACCACTGCTGTGGGTAAGAGCTCCAAAGAATAGAAGGCCAACCCCTGGTTTTATATCTTTTATAGTGTCAGGGGTGAGTCACACATGCGACTCACCCACGTGACCTAAAATCATCACAAAGAGGTAACTTAAATCCACATGGTCTAAGAGCCTCTGATGTCCCAAACCTATCACTCAAATTCATTTGTAAACTAGGCCCTCCCCTGAGTTAGCCCCACCTTGGGCCCCACCTTAGTTACCAATCCACACCCACATAGGTTTTACACCTAATAGGAGTTTGGGCCTGGGGCTTAGCACCTAGTAAGGCTCAATGAAATACACTGAATTACTCAAAGGAAACAAACCAAACTCTTCAAGGGCACTTGTTGAACTAAGTGCTCAGAGCCCATTTTGCTTACCAACACACATGTGAACATGCTATTGTATGAAAACGAATCATGAACCAGTAGATTTCAGAAAATCCTGGAAAGATCTGTATGAACTGATACAAAGAGAAATGAGTAGATCCAGAAAAACATTCTACACAGTATCAACCAGCTTGTGTGACGATCAACTATGAAGGACTCAGCTCTTCTCAACCACACGATGACTGAAGTCAAGTACAAAGGACTCATGAAGGAAAATGTTATCTATATCCAGATAAAGAACTGGTGGACTCTGAATGGAAATAGAAGCATATTTTTCCACTTAATAATATTTTATTTTTTCCAATTACATGGAAAGATAGTTTCCAACATTCACTTTTATAAGATTTTGAGTGCCAAATTTTTTTCTCCCTCCCTCCTATGCCACCTCCACAAGACCATATGCAATCTGACATAGGCTATACATGCACAATCGTATTAGACATATTTCCACATTAGTCATGTTGTAAAGGAAGAATCAGAACAAAAGGGGAAAACCATGAGAAAGGAAAAAAATTAGGAAACAGTATGATTTGATTAGCATTCAGCCTCCATAGTTCTTTCTCTGGATGTGGATATCATTTTCCATTGACAGTCTTTTGGAATTATCTTAGATCTTTGTATTGCTGAGAAGAGGTAGGTCTATCAAAGTTGGTCATGAACAGTGTTGCTGTTACTGCGTACAACGTTCTCTTGGTTCTGCTCACTTCACTCAGCATCAGTTCCTGTAAATCTTTCCAGATTTCTCTGACATCCACCTGCTCATCATTTCTCACAGAACAATAGCATTCCATTAGATTCATATACCACAACTTGTTCAGCCATTCCCCAATTGATGGACATCCCCTCAATTTCCAATTCTTTGCCGCCACAAAAAGAATTGTTATAAGTATTTTTGTACACGTGGGTCCTTTTCCACTTTTTATGATCTCTTTAGGTTACACACCTAATAGTGGTATTGCTGGATCAAAGGATATGCACAGTTTTATAGCCCTTTGGGCGTAGTTCGAAATTGCTCTCCAGAATGGTTGAAAAGTTCATAACTCCACCAACAATGCATTAGTGTATAAGCATTTTTTTAACTTACTTTATTCTTTCTTGTAGTTTTTAAAAAATGTGTTTCTTCTTTCACAACTGTGACTAATATGGAAATATTTTTTAACTATATCAAACTACCTACCATTTCAGAAGAGGAAAGGAAAGAAAGGGAGGGGAAGGAGGGAGAAAATTTGGAACTCAAAATCTTATAAAAATGCATGTTAAAAATTTTCTTGACATGTAACTGGGAAAAAATAAAATACTATTAGGCTTTAAAAAAATTTAATTTAAAAAATAAAATAAAGTCCCATCTTCCATAGGAAACCTTTCCTAAACCCTCTTAATTCTAGTGCCTTCCTTCTTTTTTAATTATTTTCTATTTATCCTGCATATAGCTCATTTGCACATTTTTTTTATTTGTTCTCTCTCACATTAGATTGTAAACCCCTTGTGGGCAGGGACTATCTTTTGCTTCTTTTTGCATCCCCAGTACCTAGCACATAGGAGACACTTAATAAATCTTTACTGTTTGATATGCAAACCTTACTTTATCCATTAGAGGGAACTGGCTATGATTTTCAAAATCATATATAAAAATACCTTATGACAGCATAGTCTGATACATTCATTTAGCATGCAAGTGACCCTGTTATTGTTGCTTTAAACAGAATGTCCCAAAAGTATTTCTGTGGTTTTAATCTTTAATAACTTCAGAAGTATAAATGCTACAAACTTACAAAAATCATATGAGCTCTTTGAGGAGAGGGACTGCTTTCAATTTTCTTTTTTTGGAGAGGGAGCTTTTCATTATATTCCTAGTGCACAGCATGGTGTCTGCCACGTAAGTGCTTAATCATGTTTATAAAACTGACTCTAGTGCCTAGCACAGTACTTCCTTGCACATTGTAGACACTTAGTAAATGTTTGCTGGATTGAATCAGGGGAAAAATTAAATACTATGTGAAGTCCTAGCCTGGAAGAACCATTACCATTTGGACTATTAGGCCTCAGTTCTAGACTGCACTTTGTCACCAGCACTGTGACCCTGAGCAAGTCATGGATTTTCTCTGAATCTCAAGTTTCTCATTTGTCCAATGAGGGCTTTTGTAAGGATCAAATGAAAGGATACAAGTGAAAGCACTTTGAAAAATCTTAAGCATAAGATATATTGTATTGTGGATATTGATATATATTGACATATGTTGATGACATGTATTGATATATATGACACACATAACATATAACATTGACATATATAACAGTAAATATTGATATATTGTATTGCTATCAACAAAAAAGTGGACATTAAATAACTTGCTTCCACTATCCCTCTTCAATGAAAGTGTTTTACGAGAGACAGTCTTAAAGCAGGGGTTCTTAATCTTAGGTCCATGAACCTTAATTTTTTTTTCCATTTCATTTCAATAGAATTGACTTCCTTTGTAATCCTGGTTATTTTATTTTGCTATTCAAAAACATTCTTATGAGGAGTCCATAGGTTCCACAGATGACCACAGGGGTCCATGACAACTGGATATGATGCCATATGAAGATATGCCCGAAGACTTGGGGATACTTCACAAGGAGGAAAGGATGTTTAGGGGAGAAATGATAGCACCCTCCCTCCACAGTCTTATGGAAGGGATTAGACCTCTTCTGCTTGGTCCTAATTCAATTCAAGAAATATTTTTGTTAACCTACAACTGTGCTAAAAATATTAATCCCTTCCCTCAGGAAGATTATATTCTACAAAACAGAATAAAATAATAAATATTAAAACCAGGAGAAATGAGTACAAGTTGGAGAGAAGCAGATTTAGACTCAAATAAAAACATCATCACAACTGGTGCTTTTCTCGAGTCAAAGTTGATAATTCTGTCATCTAGGGCAAGTTTCCTCCCCACCTATGCCTGTATGTATACACAGAAAGATACATACATATGTAGAACTATGTAGACATACACAGTCACTTCTGCTATAATATGACATAGTGTTCCCCAAAACAACTGAATCTTTCAAAACTGCACAAGAAAAACCACAGAGCTTATGGGAAGAATGGGGTTAGGGAAATAACACTCAAAAACCTCATAGCTGATTTTTCCATCAGCTACTCTGCTTGGATTCCACTCCAGAGAACATCATTCTTCCCCAAAGATAAGTAGATCACTTAAAATTTCATCACCACGCAGAATGACTCTGATTTTGATTCTCAAATCTTCAGTTACCTTTCCCCCAGTTTAGAGGGCTGAGTGGATGAGCCATTAACTTCTCTCAAAATCATCCTTCATAGAGGGCTCAGAACTTTCCAGACAATTCTCCATTTTCCATCATCAGTTCTGCTTGGTTTCCACTCCATGGAACATCATACCCCCACAGTGGGTGCCCCCTTGTAACCTCCATTTTCAGCTTCCTTTGGTCTGTTGTCTTCCACCATTAGATTGTAAGCTCCTTGAGAACAAAACCTTTTTTTTTTGAAATTTGTAACACTAGTGCTTAGCATGTTGCCTGGCACATAGTAGGCAGTTAATAAATGCCTGTTGAATTCAACTGAAATAGTGGCACATGAAACAAAGACAGGAGACAGGAACCTAATAAAAACAGTTTATTGTTCAGTCATGTCTAACTCTCAGTGATCCCACTTGGGGGTTTTCTTGGCAAAAATACTGGAGCAATTTGCCCTTTCCTTCTCCAGCTCGTTCTACAAATGAGAAAACTAAGGCAAACAGGGTTAAGTGACCTGCCCATGGTCACACAGCTAGTAAGCGTCTGAGACCAGATTTGAACTCAGAAAAGAGAGTCTTCCTGACTCAGGCCCAGCACTCTATCCATTTAATTACCTAGCTGCCCAATAAAAATAAACAGTTTTATACATGTTAAATGGTTTAAAAATACAGAAATACTACAATAAAGAGTAGTGGCTTCTAAAGCATCAAATTATTGCTCAGATGGTACACCCAGTTTCCCAAGGGCCTCAGGCTAGCCTCTATGGATCATGGAATGTGTGGGCATGGATCAGTACTCCTCTTCCCATAGCCCCTGTGCTACAATATGGCACTTTACCTAGAATAATTCCTAAAATGTTCTTAGGTAAGGCAGGGGGGGTTTCAGGAGGGTTGTAGTCTGTGAGTTACTGTTAAGTAGTACAGTTTTCTTCATTTTCCACTGTTGCTCAAAGATGATATCTCACATAAATAAATGTGAAATTCGATTCTGCTCAAATTGGCCCTAATAAATCAATCTCAATGTGTGTACTTATATACATAAATACATATGCATATATATATATAATAGGAACCTGTGACTGTCACATGGATGCTATTATATGCTACATCTTATAGATTTTATAAATTTAGAGCTAGAAGAAACCCTAGAAGATACCTAGCCCAAACTCTTAATTTTATAGATACAAGCTTTCCTATCATTTATTGAGTTCTGTCTTCAAGTCCAAATCCAAATACTTCATTTGGGGAAAGGTGAGAAGAGAAGAATACTAGTATTTGATAGCCAGAAATAAATTCCTGGGTAAGTTATACTTAATTTGAAAGAACATCAATTTAATTACAAAAACATTATTTTCTTTTGGCCAAATGAAAATCTAGCCACAAAACTGTCTCTCACATGACATGGTTAAGTTCAGGAATAAAAAAGGAAATGTTTGATGTTAAGCCACAGTCAAATAATCATTTTTTCCTTAAAGCCAAAAGCTTAATACTACTTAAAAAAAAGGTGATGATGACATTTGCAAACTAAGTATTTATGTAAGAGTATAAGCCCCTTGAGGGCAGATATTATTTATTTTTGTCTCTTTTCTCAGAGCCTAGCACAGTGCCATACACATAGCAGGTCCTTAATATATGTCTGCTGAATTGAATTGATTTGAATTGAATTGAGAAGCAGTGTGATGAAATGGATAGAGGGCTGGATGGGTATTCAGGTGGACCTTGGTCCAAATCAGCCCTCAGGCACGTTACCTACTTATGAAGACATCTCTTAAACCTCTCTGTGCCTCAGTTTCTTCACCTGCATAAGGAAGGGGAGTGGACTTGATCATCTCTAAGGATCCTTCCAACTCTAAATCTATGATTCTATAAAATATGCTTAATTTCAATTTGTGGGAAAATCCTAGAAAGTAATATTAAAGGTATAATTAATGAAAATCTAGAAAAGCAAGTGGTGACCAATCACGAAATTCCAGCATGGCTTCAGCAAGACCAGGTGATGTCATAATAACTTTATCAATAATAATAATGATGAAAACTAACATTTATATAGTACATTAAAATTTGTAAAGCAGTTTCTAGACTAGCAAATCAAAACAATTCTGTAGATAGTTTACTTGGTTGTTAGCACAGCGCTTGAAAAGATTTCTTGTGCTATTCTTATGGAAAGATGAAGAGAAGTAGGCTAGTCAGTAATATAATTAGTTTTATTCAGAAATGGTTGAATGTTCAGACTCAAAGAACAGTCATTAATAGTTCCATGTTCAGTTTAGAAAACCTCTTATCAAGTACCCTAGGGATCTGTGCTTGACACTGCACTGTTTAGGATTTTTTGTCAATGTGTGGATACAGGTATGGATGCCATGCATATCAGATTTCAAGATAACATAAAACTAGGAGGGATATAACAAATGTTGTTAGAGTCAGATTTCAAAATGAACTTGATATACTAAAACACTGGACTGACTCTAGTAAGATAAAATTTAATAAGGGTATAGGTGAAATTTTATTACTGGGTTCAAAAGAAGGTCAACTTTACAAACACAATATGGAGTAGAGATGGGAGGCATGAATTAACAATGATTCATTTGGAAACAATTTGGGGGTTTTAGTGTACTACATGCTTAATAAGAGTCAATAGGATATGACAAGAAAAAAGAAAGTTAAAGCAATAGAGGGCTATAGTAAGAGAGGAAATAGTGCCCAGGAATCAAGAAGTGATATTAATTCCTTTATTCTGACACAGACCACATATACAGCACTATGTTCTGTTCTGTACTGGAAGTACATTGACAAGTTTGATGATACACAGAGAAGGACTTTGAATGCATGCTGTCTGAGGTTCAGCTGAAAGAAACGGGGATGCTCAGTCTGTGTAAGAAAAGTTTTAGGTGGAACGTGTTTACTATCATAAGGAAGGGTGTCACGTGGAAGAGGTTTAGACTTAAGAGTATAAAACTGTAGAAGGAAAGCTAGAAGGGAGTTTAGAAGCAATCTAGTCCAACTCCCTCGTTTTACAGATGAGGAAACTGAGATCAAGTGATTTGCTTAAGGTTACACAGGTAGTAAACTAAAGGGTCTGGATTTGAACTCACATCCTGTTATTCTGAGTTCAGTGATCTTAAAATCTCAGAAAGCAGAAATGGAGAGACATACGGAAGTTTCAAAAATGAAAAGTTAGGCTTGATGACACATAAGGCTTTCTAACAATTCCTAGTTTTCCAAAGTGGATTGTGCTGCCAGAGTAAGATGGCAGATTCTCCTTCATTGCTAGTCTTTAAGCAAAGGGTGGATAACCACTTAATTCAGGTTCAATTTGGTTTCCACCCATGATCACTCACAATTTATCTTGAACAGCTAGTTGTGATTTTACATTTACTCTGAGCTTGGCCAGAAACCCTGAGGGTCTTCCCCTCCTACACTGATTTTTTGGACTAGGTAAAAGAGTCCATTCTCTGCCTCATTTCTTACCTAGCCTTTATCATTGAATGGGCATTGCCTTAATCAAACTGAGACCTTCCAAAGGCCAAGGTCTCCCACTGCATCCAAGGCCATCTCCAACCATCCTGATCTATATCTAACTACTGGAACCACATGACTCCAGAGGATATAGTGAAGCTGGTGACTTTGCATAGCCCTCCCTCACTTAAATCCAATTCACTTGCATGTCATGGCATCACCTTCCTGATGCTAAGGATCCTCTCTGAGAACAAAGGATATTACAACTACAACAACAACAACAACAACAACGAACAGCTAGTATCAATCCAACTTACAATAGAATAGTATTGTTGCTACCTATTTGCTACCTTATTTCTTCACTAATCTCTCTCTTTTCTAATATACTATAGTATTTACAATCTATATGTAAAGTCGTTTCCCCAATTTTATATTTTAATATTTCCCCCTACATTCACACATAGCTCTTTATTTTATCATATCACCCAATATTGTGTATCATAGCTAATGGTGTTTGTGTCCTAACTCTTCTCCGGGCTATAAGTTCCAAAGAAACTCATTCATTCAAAGTCTGAATCTCCCTCAAGGCCTACCACCTATTTAATAAAGCACTCAGCACAGTGCCTGGCATAGAGTAAGTGCTTAATAAATGTGTATTGATTGATTATTAATTGACTAATTTGTTTTGCCTAACAATACTAATTTGTCACAAAGAAGGATTCTGTTGGGAGTAGGGAGTTATTGGGAAATGACAGTACTGTTTTGTTTTGTTTTTTAATGGGCATTGATAAAGCATTTTGAAAGTGAACATGGGGCAAAAGGATACTTCTTTCTTGGATAAAAGAGCAAAGGATCATAGAATCGGTGAAGAAAGAAGAAAAGTTTGAGTAGAGAATCTGAGAGCTAAAGGAATTTATTTGGGATGGCTTTGAAATTCTAGTTGAAATAGGAAGTAACATTGTCATTGATATAAAGGTTGGGTTGGGAGGTTTAAGAGACTGGAAAAGCTTTGAAATAGTACCTATGGGAAACTGGCTAGGGACCAAAGGGATGAAGACAAGTGCTGTCAAACAGTCATAATGGCACAGCAGAAAGAGAAAGATAGCAAGAATTTGCAGTAGACATAATCTTTACAATGTTATAACTTTCTCCATCAAGGCTGAGCAGCCTAGGAATGGAAATGAGGGTAAAGAAAGACTTTGATGTAGATAAATAGGATTGGGAATTGACAAAGGGTTTAAGGAATGTCAGGAGGCTGAAGGATTCTGGTATTCCAGTAGGATCATCATTTAAATGGTTGATTATGGAATCCAAGCTCGATAAGGAATTAGATAAGGACAAAATGGGTCTTATGGTCTGAGAACATTGAGGGATCAAGTTGTCTGAAATAATGATATTGGCCAAAAAACAGGGCTAATAGAAGTGAGAGAGGTGTATAGATGAAATAACAGAAGACGGTGGTCAGGTATGGGAACTTCACAAATCCAAAAGGAAGCAGTTCCAAGTAATGATGACATCTGACCCATGACTATGGTGATAGATGGCCACATGATAGTTTCCAGGATTTAAAATGCCATGTAATTACAATTCTGAAATTTGAGAAAGGCCATTAATATTCACACTGAGGTTTTCTAGGAAGACTAGTTTATCACTGTTACTAATCTAGGGCATTGTAGTATTAATAAAACACATAATACCTATAACTATAATTCCTATAATCCTTTATAATACCAATAAATCCTGTAATACATGAAAATCTCATGCCAACTATAATTTTTGTATAAACTGGCAATCAACAATTTTGAATTCAAGAATTTACATCTTAATATTTTTTAATTTTTAAATGAATTGCTGAGTTAGGAGCTACAAGGAACCATACAAAATTCTCAGTTCCCAGGATGTCAAAACTGTAGCTAAGGCAGAGAAAGTTGATTCTGCATTTTCTTCAACCGTTTTTGGGGCCTAGTCTCTTATTAAATCAAGGGCCAAAAATCAAGCAAGTAGGTAAGCTCTACATTTCAATTTCTCAACAAAGGATAACAACGGATAACAGAGGATTTAGGATTGATTAATTTGATTACTTTTAAATTATTTTCTTGCTTTTACTTATATCACTATGAAAATGACTATATTCAAAATGATGCATTGATATTAATAAAATATAATTTTGTCTACTATGTTAGATAGATATAGCTTTTATAAAATGAAAAGGAAACCCAATCCTACCAGAAAATTAAGTAATAATATATGTTCAAAGCACCAAAACACTATAGTAATGTTTTTCTTCTATTCTTAGTGGTCACAAGGAAGGGATTATAGATGAAGCCTCCTGGTGAATAGATAGTGTTGAAATAAGCGTAAGATAATCTGTGTTCTTTCTACTCTTGACTGCTGTTCACCAGCTTTGTGACTTTGGACAGGCTACTTAATGTCTTTGGACCTCGGTAATAAATGTAAAATGGAATAAATGATTTCTAAGATTCCTCCCAGCTCTTACATTTTATTCTATTAATTCACAATATAATGTTTGTTGTTGTTTAGTCATTTCAGTCATGTCTGACTCTTCATGACTGCATTTGGGGTTTTCTTGGCAAAGATACTAGAGTGGGTTGCCATTTCTTTCTCCAGATCATTTTACAGAAGAGGAAACTAAGGTAAACATGATGAAATGACTTGCCCAGGGTCACACTGCTAGTAACTGTTTGAGGCCAGATTTGAACTCAGGTCATCCTGATTCCAGACCTGGCACTCTATTGACTGCACTCCAGAGCTGTCCCTACATTATAATTATTAAGATATCGTTATTTGTGCTTCTATATATCACAATTTAAATCAATATAACATAAAACTTAAGAACCCTATTCTGTTCAACATTTTTATCAATGACTAAAATGATGATATGCTTATACAATCTGCATAAGACATGAAAGTAGGGGATATCCATTGGATGGTGGGATATGACTATAGTCTAATGGCCTAAATCTAGCAGGATGAAGTTTAATGCAGATAAATGAAAAGCCCTATACTAGAGTTCAAAAATTTAATTACACAAATAGAGGATCAAAAATATGTAGCTCATCAACTGTTCAAATGAAGAACACGTGAGCACTTTAGTAGACCAAAAGCTTTAATGAGTAAACAGTATAGTACACAAGCCCTAAAAGCTAGTGGGAGCTTAGACTCCATTAATGGTACTCAGAAGCAATAGGTTAATAGTCATACTACTTAGCCCTGCTTGAAGAGTATCTGGAGTTACGTCATATCCAGGGAATCACATTTTAGGAAGGAAAGGGACAAACTGGGGCACATCTAAGGGAGAATGAGAGGACAATGAGAGAGTTCACCATATTGGATCGTATGAGAAAATATATGTAAAGCACTTTGCATAACCTAAAGCAATATATATATATATATATATATGTTGGCTATTTGATGTAAATGGATTAGCTGAAGAAATCTGGGGTGGAGGAAGGATGAGATTGTTATCTTTAAATAAATGAAGTACTTTCATTTTCCAGCTTGAAATTCTAAGACCCCATGAACTCATTATTGGAGAGCTCTGTTAGGAAGCTCTTTCTAAACTGGGTTTAAATGTCTCCTTCCTGTGACCTATTGGTTTTTATTCTACCCTATGGGGTCAAATAAAGCAACAATTTGATTAGTGGCCCTCTAAAGTTGTTTCCTTACTGAGGCAGCCTATGTATCATGGTTTTATTTAGAATATGAAATATTATTTTAGAATATTTTGTTAGTAGGCTGTATGGTAGAGTATAAAGCATGCTGGATTTGGAGTCAAAGGACCCGGGTGACCTTGGGTAAAATTTATGACCTCTCTGGGACTCATTTACCTTATCAGTAAAGTGAAAATAACATGCCTTTTTACAATCCTATCCAGCTCTAAAAATCTATGACCCTACGATCCTATGAATAGATTTCATGAGCAAGTTAATCCACCTTGCATATACTTGCAGATACTATACTATGTAGATACCTTCAACATCATTATAACATTAAAGAAGTAATTTTAATGCAGTTTGGAAATCTGCTCAAAGTAAAGAAATAAGCAATATAGAGACAATGGTGGCCTGAAAAATTCATTGCAATCTGATAAATAAGTTTCAGGCTTTGAAATAAGCCCTTCCCCAAACACTCTAACCTAAATCTTTGAACTGGTGAAGGAATGTTCCTCCTTCACACAGTATGAACCGTGAAAGTGAAAAATAAGAGAGGTTATACGGTGGCAAGAAGATGCTTCTCATCCATTACACTACTGATCCAAAAATCATAGATAATGTTGTAAGTGTGGTGACAGTAATAGGAACAGTGAAGGTAGTGATTTTCTTGTGGATTGAGAAAATTACTAGGGAGAAGGCTGAATCAGTCTGATTCAGTTCTTAAATTTACAGAAAAGAAAAGATATTATAGTCAGTCAATCAATAAACATCTATAGTCTCCATGATGTTTTATAGTCTCACATTTCACCTTTTTGAGATTGAAGAAAACATCCAAGAAGCAGTTCATCATGGACCCTTTTTAAAGATAGCAAGTTCCATACCTATTGTCTGATCGCTCCCTGTTCCACGTCATCTAAAATACATACTCATTATTTTTCTTTGTAATGACATCTGCATCACCAAGAAGACCTTAAATTTATTCTGCAAGGGTTACAGATAGCAGAGATTTTTACCACAGTCTAAAGTTCATTTTGGATATCAAATATAAAATCATGGAATCTCAGAATTTAAGGGGACTTCAGAGTTTATCTAATCCAACCCATATCTGAATGAGACTTGGGAATGTTATAGAGTTTATAACCATCCCAAGAAATGGTCATTCACTCTTTGCTTCAAGACCTCAAGTTAAGGGGAGCCCAAGACTTTCCCTTTTGAATAGCTGCAATTATTATTTCCTTACAACAAATAAACTCTGCCTTCCTAAAACTTCTACTTTTTACTGTACCTAATTCTCTCTAGTATCAAGCAAACCTGTTGTTGTTGTTCAGTTGTGTCCAACTCTTCATGACCCCATTTGGGGTTTTCTTGGCAAAGATACTGGAGTGGTTTGCCATTTCCTTCTCCAGCTCATTTTACAGATGAGGAAACTGAGGCAAACATGGTTAAGTGACTTCCCCAGGGTCAGGCTAGTAAGTGTCTGAGCCTGGATTTGAACTCACTAAGAGGAGTCTTTCTGACTCCAGGCCTTGCACTCTATCCACCATACCACCAAGCTGCCCCTTCCTATATAACCGGCATTCAACTATCATGTTCTTCTCACACCTCACTCCCCAACACATATTCTTCAATCTAGTGACATTGCCCTTCTAGCTGTCACACAAACTAGACACTCTATCTTTCAGCTCCAGGAATTTTTTCTGCCTGTCCCCCATATGTGGAATGCTCTTGTTCCTCCACTCCAACTACTGACCTCCCCTGGATTCCTTAAGTCTCAACTAAAATCCCATCTCCTACAAGAAGCCTTTCCCAATGTCTCTTAATTACAGTGCCTTTCCTTTATTAATTATATCCTATTTAGCTTGTTTTGTATACTGTATATTTTTTTCATGTTGTTTCCCCTTCCCCGTTAGATTATAAGCTCCTTGAAGGAAAGGACTGTCTTTTGCCTCTTTTTGTACCTCCAGCACTTAGCAAAGTGCCCGGCATAAGTGTTGAATAAATGTTTACTGAATTGAATTTAATGTTCCCCCTAAGTCTTTCCTCTGGCTTAAACATCTACTCCCTCCAAACTTCCCTCATATGGAATGGTCTCACAGTCCTTTATTCACCCTAGTTGCTCTTCATTTTCATTTCATCCTTCCAGAACTGAATGAAGCATATGAATAATTTTCATGTAAATTATAAATATCTTTAAGAGGTATTAGAATGTATAGGTTGCATTCACATTAATAGATACTGTACAATTTTGAATAGCCACATCAAAGTCATCCAATTGGCAGCACAATCTAGCACATTCAGTGTACAGCCTTAGATACTAGCACATAGCAAAAATCTTCCAAGGGCTCTGGGAGGCAATAAATAACAAATTCTTCTTAGAGTAGAAAGGCATCCTTTACCCTCTCTGAACTTCCACGGCAGCTTAGATAGAGACATCAATAGCAGAAGACTTTTTATTCCCTAGCCTCCCCAGTTTGGGGTATTATATTTTCTGCAGCTTTAAGTGCTGATTGGACATCTAGATGCAGGTTTTTCATGTCACATCAACATAGTAAGGAAGGACATGGGATTGAACATGCAATTTTCTTTTACAATTAGTCATGGAAAATCCATTATATCAACAGTCATATTTCTAAAATAGTCCAGAAAGAAGGTACTTTGCAAAATTATAAGTATGATTCTTTACATTCCCATGAAAATAATTAAGGTAGGTTCACATTATTTGTACTTTGCTTCTCTCTGAAGTCCTTTATTATCTCTTTCCTATTTCTCAGTCAAAAAGTAATTTAACATACTTTTATTATATACTACTATGAATTGAAAAGAAAAAAAAACTTCCATAAACATAGCTGTTAAAGCAAACCAGAGTAAGGCACAAAAATGGGAGGAGGGTCAAAAGACCAAATGTTAGTTTTCTCAAATAGACAAGAGATCACTTTCCTACCCCTGGCCCTTTACTCACTAGGCACTTGAATTCAAATCCTACCTCAGACATTTACTTTACGTGAAACTGTGAACAATGCCACTTAACTTCTGTCTGTCATAGTTTCCTCATTTGTAACATGGGAAAAATAATAGCATCTACCTCAAAAAGTTTGTTGTGAAGATAAAATGAGATAATATTTATAAATCATTTCCCAAATGCTTCCTATTATTGTTATTAATGAATATATATTTGAAAAAATGAAAGAAGGAAATTTAAAGATGTTCCTCTTGCTCTAAGGGAATTTCAGAGCACTATGTCTATTAAAGGAAATGGCTCTTCTAAGGGGGCAACTCCCACTTGTCTAGGAAAATGTTTTTGAATATGAAAGGAATGCAACATAGCTATAAGCTTTGCTCAATATCTTATTATAAAACTCCATTTTCAGAATCTCATTAAAATAATGCTCAAACAGATATTATAAATCAAGGATCAGATTATGGAAATCTTCACATAGAATACTCACATATATGTCTAGAAATAAACTTGAATTAATATTATCTATTATTGTTATTTTAAATATGCATGTAAGTGGCAGAATCTTTAACCTAACCACCTTTTTCTCAACCTAGCTCTTCTCCCATTTATAATATCACGCAAAGTCTTGAATTAAGGATCAGGAAGCCTGCTGGATGAATATTCTGTACATAACCCACAAGCTTAATAAACCAAGTGCCATTTTAAATGTTCCCTTTTCTAATGCTTACGCTTGAACTAAATATGATTGACAACAGTGATAAGAATCGGACCTGCAATTTTAATCCAAGTAAAGAAGATGCCTCTATCAATGCTGATATCTCCTGTGCAATGTATAGTCTAAAACAGAGATGTCACACACAAGGCCAGAACCAGATTAAAATGTAATTGGTAAATGTTCAACAAAATAAACAAAAAATTCAATATAACATTGATAATGTTCATTTGTGGTTTTCTAAGTCAACATGCCACCAACAGGGACACATTTCTAATTGATTTGGACACCACTGGCCTAGAGCCCTGAGAAGTTTAAGTCATTTGTCCCCAGTCACAAAATGAGACTAGAACTCATGTCTCCATGAGTTCACTCTCCACTATGCCATACTGCCTATTATAGGACTGATAAGACATAAGTAATATCAGTTCCTAATATTATGTCACTTATTAAAAAGGTGAATTTCTAATGAAAGTTTTAGTGTTTTTAAGTGGAGTCAAAAGTATCCAAATATTTTTTTCAGGTTCAATATCCACTGCAAAACAAACAATCTATACCAGACAATCATACTCTGTTCTCTGATTAAATTATCGGATGAATCACTAAGTAATGACAAACTGCTTTTTTAAGGATTCCCAGAGTTTGAGTGTCATAAACAAAGTTATTTAGTCAATAAGAATTAAATAAAAGGAATCTAAAACAGATGGCCATATTAACCTAACTGAGGAGAACACAGTTTAAACCACTCCAATTGAGTCCTACAGCAGTTTCTGTTTCTATACACACTGTGGGGAGGGCAGTGGGGGAGGGCAGGGAACTATGGGAAAGGGGAGTCATAAATCTTTTACTTTGAAAAAAGTAATCTTTAAGGCTATTTGATTTTAATTGCTTACCCTGGACATGTGTTGTCATCCCTTTCTGGTCTTTTCCAAGCTTCAAGTCACCTAAACAGAGAAGACCACATCAGCTCGTTAGAGAACAATGTTTATTCAGTCATTAATCTGTTATGAGTTTCTCACCACTCAGGTTTATGATACGGTCAAGTACTTATACTGGGAAACAAAGAAGAATCAGACTTTTCTTTACATTTCTGATATTAATTTTTGAAAACTCTTATTGGGGGGACATTGTATTATATGGTTTCATGAGTTGAAATGGTCAAAATATTCAACTACTACATCCTTCCTTCTGGTGAGGTACTTCTTTATATTTAACATGTCTGGTCCTTAGACAAAACAAAACAACCTTTGCCACATTTTGTTATTGTGAAGACTTTCTAAGCTGGTAGATTCTTCCCAAGCTCACCCTCTCCTTGGCATAGATTTTGAGAAAGAAGAGTCAACTCCGTGCTTTGATGAGGTATTGGAATAGGATAGCGTCTTTATTTTGCTTCAGAAAAAGCACCCTCATTGTGGCTTAGGAACTTAGTTAAAGCACAGATGACACAGATCACCCAGGAATGGATCTAATCAGAAAAGAAAGTGGACTATTATATAACAAGATCAGTATAGCTTGTAGTGGCAGTGTTGGTTTGACTCCAAAACTGGAAAGCAAGGGTAGGTTGGGGAGAGGAGGGTGGTACACAGGCATGGCTGGAACAATCAGCATGATGTAGTGAGACACAAAGCCAAGAGAGTACAGGAAAATGCCTGACTCCGCTATTGGGGGTCAGGTCACCCCCTGCCCAGGATGAATCCCATTTCTGTGTGAGCCTAGAGTAGGACCCCTTTGTTGGAAGGAGTCACAATGGGGCTCCAGGAAACTATAAGTATGATAGAGATGATATTAAGCTCTATAATGATTATTACCCCCCCATTGTGGGATAGTAGTAGAAGGTTGGCTTTACAATTAAGAAGCCCTAGTGTCAAATCCATCCTCTGACACATATTATCTATATAGATTTGTGACCAGAGGCAAATGCTTAGCTTCCCAATACCCTCTCATGCTATATTACAGATGAGTTGCCATACAGTGCATACCACAGTGCTTATTGATTTGACTTGCATGTATGATCCATTCAAAGACTTCCTCAAATTGATGAAACTGTAGGTCTTGATCTTCACACTTACATACTATCCAGGTACAACCTCCCTCACATGTTTCATTTTTTTCCCTCCACAAGTATGAAAAATTTATAGACTATTTTTCCTATGTAGATGCATTAATACACACTCCCCTATACACGATGCCCCAATTCTTAATTGTAACATCTCTATGTAATAAACAAAATGAAATATTATATACATTCTGTTTTCTAGGGAGATCAAATAGCTTTTACTGCTATAACCCTATTATTTTCCCTTCCTTATAACTCCCACCCAAATTCTGCCTCCCTTGCCTTTATGAATGTTTTTATGCTATAGAATTTTAGTCATTTGTCCTCAATTTTAAATATCTCATAAAAATCTATGCCATATCCTAAAGAAGCATTCGTGGAAGAGTTTAGATGGTGCTAGTCATTTATATTAAAATCTATTGTAAGAGCCTCTCATTTTGATGCACACTTAGAGATTCTGGTGTACTTTCCTTTGTACTTTAGATAGAGCAGAAATGAAAAGATATGAAGTTCAGCCTTTTTAAATAAAAATAATAAATAAAATAAAAAAATTAAAAAATGAATTTAAAGCTGTCTTTCTCTAATTCCTTCTTCTCAATTCTCCCCTTAAAATCACCCCAACATCATTCACCCTCCTTTCTTCCTCTGCTCCAGTCTCTGAGTAAGAGGTGGACCTTCTACTTGCCAAACCCTCTAATTAATCCCTTGATCCTATTCACACCCATCTCCTCCAGAAGCTTCATCTGCCTTTGTAATTTTCAACTTCTCCTCATCCTCTGACTTCTGGCTGTCTACAGACATACCCAGATCTCCATCATCCTTAAAAAGCCTTCACTTGATGCCACTGCACCCCTGAGCAATCATGCTACAAATTTCTGTTTAATAACCAAATTCCTAAGGAAAACTGCGTTTATTGCCTCCAGTTTTTTTTAACCTCCAACTCACCTTTCAATGCCTTGCACTCCACCGTTCATCTCTATGACTCAACTGAAATTGTTCTCTTCAAAGTCATCAATGATCTCTTCCTTTTTGCTAAATCTTTGTCTTTGCTGCACTCTATAAACACTCCCTCTTTTGGGATATGCTCTCCTCCCTGGGTTTTTGTGACATCACTCCGTCTCTCCTTTTTTGCAGGATCGTCATCCACGTCCTTATTTTCATACTTGAGTGTTCTGAGTCTTCACCTATTTTTCTATACTCTCTCTCTTAGCAACCTCACCAACTCCCTTGGGTTCAATGATCATCTCTGCAGATAGTTCTCAAATCTACACATCCAGCCCAATAGATCTCCTGCTCTAATTTTTTGTTGAGTATCTCTCCCTATATATCCCATCGGCATCTTGAGCTCAACATTTCCAAAAAGGACCTCATTCTCTTCTGCCCTCCACTTGCCTCTCCTCCAAACTTCTCTATTTCTGTTGAAGGCCACAATTCTTTTAATCATCCGGTATCTCAACATGGAAACCATGTTTGATTAATCTCATTAAGATCTCTTACCTAATAAGTTTTCCAAGTCTTATCAATTATATTTCCCTAATGTTTATATCTGTTCCTTTCTCTCTGTTCACATAACTACTACACTTTGCCAGGTTAGGCTCCCCTATCACCTCTGACTTTGAATATTCTAATAGTCTCTAATGGTCTCCTTTTCCCTCAACTCTCTCTTTTCTGCATAGCTGTCAAATGATATTTGAAGTCACAAAATAGACTGTGCCATTCCCTTACTCTAGAACCTTGTGTGGCTCCCTATTGCCTCTATGAAAAAATGCAAATGCCTCTATTTGTCCATTGGAATCTTCCCCATTCTGACTCCAGCCGATCTTTTCCAATTTGATCATGCATTACTCTATTTCATGAACTCTATGCTCTCTCCACCTAATATTTCATTTCCCAACTCCATGCCTTTGTACAGGCTGTCCCCCATGACAGAATGTTCTTTTTCTTTCTCTCTGATTCTTGGAACCCCTAGCTCCTTCAAAGCTTGGCTTGTGTCCATCCTAAAAGGGAGTTTTTTTGATTCCCAATTATTATTCCTCCGCCCTGAAATTATTTCATATTTTCACATATATTTTGTATTTACTTTTCTGTTTATATGTTGTTTCCCCTAGTAAAATGTCAGCTCTTTGAGGGCAGCTGCTTTTATTTTTTTCTTGGTATCATGGGTGTGATGCCTGGCTCTGTACAGGGTGTCCCTGAAGTCTGGACACATAGGAAATCTCATTAACATCTCAATAACTGTTTCACCAAAGACTCTGTGTGTTCAGAGACTTCTTTTCCTGGGTTGTGCTAAAGGAGAAGGTGTACTCAATGAAAATCACAGATGCAATACACTTAATTGAATGCATAAACGCATAAAGAGTGAATATGCTAAAATTGATGGCAACGTGGAGTTAATTACATTGAGTTCATGTGAATCGTGCAAAGCGCATCAACCTTTGCATCACAAATGATGGAAATCATATTGAAGATGTTATTTGTTAATATTCCAACTAAGTAAAATGTTGTTGAAAATTTCATTCATTTCATTGCTTGAAAATATGCATTTCTGCCTTTGTGTCCAGACTTTAGGAACACCCTGTATTAGTCTAATAGCCCTTCCCCTCCTTTGTGACGTGGGAACTTTAAAAGATGCAAATGTATATGCAATCAACAACTGTCTGGGAGTTTAGAAGTGTTCATTAATAAACCTTATGTAACTCAGAATTACAGTTGCAAACCTTTTTTTTGGAAGGGAACATCATAGAAAAGAAAATGCCCATTACCTGTTGTGCCATCTTTGATAGCAACTTTCTCCGAAGTGGTATCCATGGGCATATAGGGGGCTGTGGCCTGATCCAAAGGAGGGTCGTGGCCTGACCCCAAGAAGGTATGGGAGCACCTTCTACCCTCTCCTCAATCACTGATACTAGGGCTTGTGATAGGGTTCCATCACAATCCTACCTCCCCTTACCACCAGATGCTCTCCCACTATACCTCTTTCCTCAGCAGATCTCCGCTTCTGCTTCAGTCACTGGCCCCTCAGGGAGATAACCTAGCTGCTACTAGAGCTAGCATGGCAGCTGCTATCCAAGTGCCATTGGGAAAATTCCTCACCTGCCCAGCCTTTTCATCTTCCCTTCCCATACTCACGACCTCATGATTCCAGTAGGCATCCCTTGGCTCTTTTCTCTGGGTAATAAGTAAGAGGTCTGCCTCTTCCCTTTATGTTTTGCATTGTACAGGATGAGAAGGCATAAATGAGTTATGGTTTTCACAACAGAAGCCATTACATTTGCTTATACCCCACCAAAATTCATTATTATTGTTAAGGATACTACCAACCTTTTAGTAACCCTGGTCAACTTTGGTGTCCTCTTCAACTCCTCACTCAGACTCATCTCACAAATCCAGTCAGCCAAATCTTTTTTATTTTTACCTCCACATCTTTTGCATATACCTCTCACACAGCTACCACCCTAGTTTAAGCCTTCATAACCTTTCATTTGGCTACCGTGGTAGTATCTTAATTGGTCTCCCTACTCAGGTCTCTTCCCTTTCCAATTCATTCTTCATACAGGTAACAAAGTCATTTTCCTAAAACACAAGTCTGACCAGGTCTCTCCCTTTCTCAATAAATTCTGGGAGCTCCATATTGATTTAGGATCAAAAATTGTTTTATCATTATCCAACCTTTAAAAAACATATATTTTAAAGGTTTTATAATATATGTAATTAGCAGTATAGTAGTTTATTATATATTTTACAAAGAATTAAATATATAAATGGGGGATGTATGAATATATTTTTACTGATACAGATGTAGGATCAAAAAATTTTGGAGATAACTACTCTAAGGTAACTTCAGGTTTCTTGGCCACTCAATTTTTATCTGCTAAGAATATTTACCACTCTCACATCCTAAACTCTCCCACTCTAACTTAATTTTCTCCTTTCCTTTCATACACACAGAGCAAAATCAGAAAGGATAATACTGATCACCAGTTCTCCAGTAGCAAAATTAAGTCAGGATTGTGCGCCCCCACCCCACTCCCCAAAGCTTCCTCCTGTCTTCCAAATTTTGCTTGAACGAGGGGCTCATCAGTATAGTTTGGAGCTTTGACTCATCTTACAACCGGCACCCAGACTACTTTCCTTAGGAAGGCTGGATGGGAGGGAAGGAGCTTTTATATAGTGCCTACCATGTGCCACGGCACAATGATAGGTACTTTTCACAAATATTATCTCATATGATCTTTACAACAACCCTGTGAAATGGGTTCTATTACTATCCCCGTTTTACAATTGAGGAAAGTGAGGCAAACAGATTAATTAGCTTGCCCAAGGTCACACTGGTACTAAATGTTTGTTTGAGACTGGATTTGAACTCAGGTCTTCCTGGTTCCAGGCCCAGCATTCTATCCACTGTACCACCAGGATAGAAGCCTCATAGTGCTTTCCACCAAAATGAAGAAAACAAGAAAACAACCTCTGAGAACCCCACTATTTGAAATTAGCCTTTCTTAGACTGTTATTTATCATCTCTTCTTACTCTGGCCCTTGTTCTGAATTGTCATCTTTGTATCTCCTGGTTCTGATTCTGGCCATTGTGTCTTTTACCCAAATGGATTTTGCTTCACATTTTATACTTCTTGCCTTTGAAGATCTGGTCTTAAGTGTTGATCTCCAAGGAGCAGCTCAGAATTCTACTGTTATGTCTGAGTGAAAAGACGGTAATTTTTTACATAGGACTTTAGAATAGCACTTTAATTTTTTTTAACAGTTTGATGTTTGGCAAAATGGGTAGTGAGTAATATCTAACAGGCTGATATGTGTAGGAGCTAATGACAATAATAACAATAGTAAATAACTGGCTCTTAAATAGTATTTTAAGGTTTGCAAAGCATTTAGATAGGAAAGTAGCATGTATATTGCTGTATAGAGAGAAGTTTGGCTAAGGACCACTTTTATCCCTTCAGAATTTATTACTCCCAAACCAGGCCCTTTTATGTCCCGTGAGGCTTGGCTTTGAGTGTTTGGCACCCCACCTTCCTGCCATCTGACGGCCACACTTCTAAAACATTTATTATTTATTCATTTTTAATACTCTTAATAAATTTTTTTTGAGTTCCAAATTCTCTCCTTGCCTCCCTCCTATCTCCTCTTACACTGAGAGGACAAACAACACATCAATTACACATGTGAAATCATGCAAAACATATTTCCATATTAACCATATTGCAAAAAAAGCAAGAAAAATAAAGAAAGTGAGAAAATTATACTTCAGTTTGCACTCAGAGTTCATCAGTTCTCTCTCTTGAGGTAGATAGCATTTTTCTTCACGAGTCCTTTGGAATTGTCTTAGATCAGAGTAGCCAAGTTTTTCACAGCTGATCATCATGGCAGCATTGCTGTTATGGTGCACAATGATCTCCCAGTTCTTCTCACTTCACTTTGCATCAGGTCATATAGGTCTTCCCATGATTCTCCTGAAACCATCCCCCTTTATCATTTTCCATAACACAATAATACTCTATCACAGTCATATGCCACAACTTGTTCAGCCATCTCCCAATTTATGAGCATCCCCTCAATTTCCAATTCTTTGCTACCACAAAAAGAGTTGCTACAAATATTCCCATACATATAGGCCCTTTCCCTTTTTCTTTGATTTCTTTGGGATACAGACCTAGTATTGGTATTAATGGGTCAAATCATATGCACAGTTTTACAGCCCTTTGGGCTTAGTTCCAAATTATTCTCCAGAAGGTTGGACCAGTTCACTACTCTACCAACAGTTCATTGCCATACCTATTTTTCCCTCATCCCCTCCAGAATTTTCCATTTCTGATAAGTGTAAGGTGGTGCCTCAGAGTTAAACTTTATTTGCTTTCCTCTAATCAACAATGATTTATAGGATTTTTTCATATGACTAGCTTTGATTTCTTCTTCTGAAAACTGTTTGTTTTCATCTTCTTGGATCATTTGTCAGATGGGGAATGGCTCTTATATTTATAAATTTGATTCAGTTCTATACTCAGAATATATTTCAGAAATGAGGACTTTATAAGAGAAACTTGCTGCAAAATATTTTGATATTACTTCATAGTCTGTGGTACCTTTTAGCAAAACACAGTTTCCCTGACTATCCCTTTTAATTAGGTCTATTTTTATTTTTGCTTTGTCTGAGGTCGTGATTGTTAACCCCTGCCGTTTTTTTGTTTGGCTGAAGCATATTAGATTCTGTTCTAACCCCTTCTTTTAATTCTCTGTGTGTCTTTCTGTTTCAAGTGTGTCTCTTGTAAACAGCATCTTGCTGGAATGTGGTTACTAATCCATTCTGCTATTCTGTTCTATGGGTGAGCAACCACATTTGGTGTGGCACTACAATTCAAGTGCCTTAGCCTAGGGGAAAGGTGGCCCTCCATTAGTCATAGGTCCCTTCCTTTGCTTTTTGGGGGAAGCAAGAAGCAAGAGAGGTTATTAATAAAATCATAAAAGCTCAGAGCTCCTGGATCAAAAATGGCTTGACCCTAATCTATTTAAGTTCTTGTGCATTCAGACAGTGATGAGTCATTGCCATCTCCCCACTTGTACTCTCTGTACTCGATTAAAGATATTCAGAACTCAAAAACAATCAACACCAACATCATCCTTAAAGAAATCCACCTTTAAAGAACTATGGAGAACAGCAAAGTAATAGCTTTAAAAGAATAACAAGAAGAATTATATATAGCACCTGTTACCGCCTACAGGCAGGCACATCAAGGGGAATTTCAGGGGAGTAAAACCTTTCAGAGCTCTCCTCAGTCCTTAACACGGAGAGTTTAATGGGCAGCTTCATTCTTAAGTTCTTAATGCCAAGATGCCCGCAGGGATCCTCGTCACGATTCCCTTAGTTATCCTCTGCTCCCTCCCTGCTATGGCTCGGCTCTCCTCTCTCTCTTCTTGATCTCCCATTACAATACACCCTTTGGCTTCGGCTTCTCTCCTAGAACCATTACAGACTCCTTCTGTGTCTCCCTGTCCATTTATCTCCCTCCGTCACTCTTGCAGAGCGATTTAACACCTCCTGTTGTGTTAGAAACTCCACCGTCTAGCTCAGAGACAGCTGCAACTGAGTCTCTTCCTAGTTGAGGAAGACTTATAAATCCCAGAATGTGTCCATGAGAGCTCAGGCTCCTACCCTGCCCCCCAGTAGGGCAGCCAGTATTTCAACCTGTGAGAATACACATATACTGTCTCATTTGAGCCTCACGAATTCTTTATGATGATGGAACAACAAATGTTACACTTTACAAATGAGGTAACTGAACCTCAGACAAGTTAAATGACTTGCCCATGGTTTAGTAAATGCCTGAAGCAGGATTTGAAACCAGGTTTTCATGAGGTCATATCCAGAATGCCTTTTACTTAACATGTGCAAGTTACGGTGATAAAAAAATGAAAACATGATCTCTGCCATCAGGGAGTTTCTAATCTGCTAGAGGAGGAATGACGGGGAAACACATGAATATTTATAAGATAAGTATACATTAGAGGTAAACATTCTATAAGAAATACAAGGTGAGAGATATTTCAGATATTCAGAGGTTAGGAAACATTTCCTGGAGAAAGAAGCCTTATAGAATGGGAGGGGTTTCAACAAGAAGAAATAATCTAAGCATTGGAAGTTAGGGTATATGGAATCACAGGAACAGGGAACAGTGTGACCTTAGCCCCGTTCCTCTCCCTTAGCCCCAATGCACCTTATCTGGGCTAATAAGAAGCCAAATGGGTCTTGGGCAAGTCCATATGAGTTGTATTCACAGGACAGCCTATGAGGTTCCTTTTGTCGTTTTTCTGTTGTGTCCGACTCTTCATGACCCCATTTGGTGTTTTCTTGATGGAGATAGTGGAGTGGTTTGCCATTTCCTTCTCTAGCTCATTTTACAGATGAAGAAACTGAGGCAAAAAGAATGAAGTGACTTGCCCAGGGTCACACAGCTTGTAAATGTCTAAGGCCAGATTTGAACTCAGAAAGATGAGTCTTCCTGCCTCGAGGGCCTGTACTCTATCTACTGGGTTACCTAGCGGCCCTATGGGATTCCTACATTCCTATACTCAGACTGACAGTCTTACTGTGAGGAAAACACTTTGTAAACCATAAAGCACCATTTAAATGAGCTGTTATTTATATACTTGTCAACTTCTTCTCTCCACCTCAGCTTCCCAGCCTCTCTTTACTAAACTAGGCTCTGGAGCTGAATAACTAGAAGCAAGTCACTTACCTTCTCAACCTGTTTTCTCATCTATAAAATGAGGTAGCTGGTCTAGATGACATCTAAGATCACTTTCAGCTCTAACCTTCTAGGATTCAAGGATTTATTCTAAGATTCTCTGAAAGCAGGGACTATATTCTATTCATCTTTGTATCCCCTTCCATCACCAGTGTAGTATCTTACATCTAAAATCATCATTTCTTGCCTGGACTGTTGCAAAGGAACTGCTATCCCTCAGTAAATACTAGTTCAATGATGAACAAATTAATATATGCTGGACTAATGAAAATAAAAGCTCTCTTCCTCCTCATCCCACCCTCCATTCCTACCTATCCAGAAGTATTCCATTCTTTCAGGTTTGAATACAGGAGATTGTAGATTAAAAGAAAATATGATGCTGATCCTGAATTTATCTGAAAAACCACTTCTCAACACAAAAGATAATAGGATGCAGTAAATTAAAAATTATTTTCTGTCTTTTCCACTGGTACCTCTCCAACATCCCTTTTGTTTTTCACTCATACCATGAAATCATTAACTTCACTGATCTAATTTTCAGAAAATGACCCCGCTCTGATACCCAAAGTCATTCTTCATCTTTATTATAATTTGAATCCTACACAGAATCCACTACAATCAGATCATTCTAACATTCTTCAGAATCTTCTTTGCCCTTGTTCCTGCATTCTTTGTTCTGACAACCTTAAGGCAAAAGGCCAGCATGCTGTGTCACCAGTATGGCAGATCATGCTTTTTCATCCTAACTAGATAATTAAGACCCTATAAAAACCACAATTCTCCTGCATCTGATTTTATAGGCAAAATAGAATAGAAGGCATTATGTATGCATATGTATATTGTACACATGTGACACACAGATTCTACACATATATTCATAAAGCGATATAAATATCCTTTGTTCTATTTCTTCTTTAAATATATTTTCTTGCAACATTGACATTTTAAATATAACTCCTTCTATATATAGAGACTTGGATGAATGTATTTCATTCAAGCCATTTCATGTAGTTATTTCTTAATAAAAATATAAAATGATGATGTATGTATCTATATGGATTTATTAAAGAATTATAAATTAATGATGATAAATATATAATAGTAATAGAGCTTTTTTTAAAATCCCAGTACATAAAAATCATCATAGTCTTTTACAGCATTTGAAGGAACAATTTATCTGAGTAAAGGTTATGAGACACATATTAAAGTGTTTTCTTGGCCTTGGGGCCTGAAGTTTGCTTCTTAACTGCCTGGCAACGGTCTCCACATTCTGTAGTTCCAAGCTACATTTGGAGCCTTATTTCATATTTCCTCCTCCTCCTTTCCACCTCCTTATATTCCAGCCATCCTCACTCTCCAACTTAGTGCATTTGCGTGTGCCATTTTCTAAGCCTGGAGAGACTCATAAGATCAGCAGGTCACTGTGTCTCTCACCTGTTGGAGTATTTCTCTTCCTTTCAAGACTTACCTCAGGTGGAGCTTTCCCTGATCAGTCTCACCAGCCAGAAGTGACTTCTCCCTCACGAATCACTCATCCTTTAATACTTGCATAGAATAAGTGAATTATTATTGCTTCCACATACGTCTTATGACTTGCCTAGACTGTAATCTTCTTGAAGGAAGGAAGTCAGCTTTTCTGATAGGATCACTGATGATGATGATTATGAGAGCTAACATTTAGATAATGGCTTCAAAGTGTGCAAAGGACAGTTTGTGCATCATTGCCTATCACAACAACCCTGTAACGTAGGTATTTTAGAGCTGGAGAGATTAAAGAGAAATCACAGAACTAAAGTGATTTATCCATAAGCATGTCCTTAGTAAGTGGCAGGAGCCACCTTCAAACCTAGGCATGTCCTGACTCCAAATCCAACACCCTTTCCACTATACCTGCAGAGAACTACGTGCATAGTAGGTGCTTAAGAAATGTGTGTTCATTTGAATTAATGAATGAAAGCAAAAACTTCAACTTAAAACTCTCATGGGTAAAGCATAGCTGAAAATGTAGTGCCCATCCCCTGATTTATTTAAAACATTTTGCTTTTCAAGGGAGGGTGGTTTATTTTTAGCTTTAAACATCTACATCAGAGGAAAGTCATGATAGATATAACAACTCTGTTTATAAGCGAATATTTTATTAAATATTTTCACTATTGTCATGCAAACTTTTAGATGTATAATTTTCCATATAACTTTTCACAGCTCCAGTAAGGGGGATGAAGTCTACTCAAATTAAAGGATTAAAATTTGCTCCTGCGATAATCAGGAAATTCCTCCGAGGCCGTCCTATCCAAGCAGACTGAAGGCAGATGGTGACGATGTGTTCAGCATAGAGTTGTGTTGATCACAGAATATCTGCCAATCAAACACTTGGGAGAGAAATGAGATCCATCTGTGTTTTAATTACTATAGCAAAACCATCCAGTGTAACTACCAGAGCTGTGCATTTTCATACAGTACAGGACACACAGCACAGACTTTCTTTCATAAAAGGAGGATTAAAATTGCCACGTACTGAATGGACAATGACAACAAATGTAAGTACTAGCAATTAAGACCAAAATGTGCCATCCAATGATACCATGAATTCTCTCTTTAAAATATTTTCATTTGTATTGCAGTTCTTTCAGTCCAGCTTTACCTCTAAAAGAAGGTCCCAACCATGGGGTGCGGATGAAGTCCAAACAGGTGCAAATCTCCGTAATATTTTGAGGTCTTAAAAGGGTGTCCTATGAAAAAAGTCAGTGTTGGAGAGGCTATCAGAGAATGAGCACAGCGTTAATAGAGATGTAAAGTGAATTAACCTTTCTGGAAATCAGTTTGAATTTATGAAAGAAAAATGACTATACTGTTCATATCCTAATCCCACAATCCCATTATTGGGCACAGATCTCAAGGATGTCAAAGATTCAGTGCAGTACTTTTCATGGTAGCAAAGAACTAGAAAGATAGTTGGGTCCTACTGATTGGAGAATAACCAAAAAAACTCATATACACAATCTGTGTAGTAAAAAAAGAATGTGAGAGTGAAACAAGCAGAATGATATACGCAGTGTCAATGAAAAGATCACTAAAGGGAAGTTAAACTCTGAAAAATGAAAAACCCAGTGAAGATGAGATAATGAGACAATCCTCCTTCCTTAAGGCATAGAAACAGAAATCTATTAAAACAGAATGGTGCATATTGTCAAATGCAATAGACTGTTTCTGTTAATTGTTCTCACAAATGATTGTAATGTATAGATCAAAGACATCAAGAAAACATTTCTCAAAAAAGGTAATTCATGCTAAAATTGAACATGAGTACATCCTTTTAAATTGCATTACTAAAATTTTCAAAATAGTTCCAGTGGCACATTTTTTCATTTGCTTTTAAATATCTTCTTGTTCTTCTAATTGAATCGAACTCTTCTTAACTTTGGAGCAGAACTGTGGTCCAAGTGAAAGTAAATGGGAACAGCAACGAATCCTCAAGGATTTCAGGACCGCTTTTACAAATATAAGCCGAAAACAAGTAGTTAAGGATCAGAAGTAGAGAGTGGTGTGAAGGAATATTCCTCTATCTTTCTTTATTATCCTCAACCAGCCTTTCTCTGAAGAACAAACAAACAAAACCCTTGCCTATAGTCTTACAACTGGTACTTTTAAGAGTAAGACTTTAAGCCCAGGCATCATCCTGATGCCTATACTTGCCTTCTATTCAGTGGGCCACAGTGCCCCAAAAGACAGATAATACTGCGAGGAGGAGCAAGAGCATGACCATGTTTCTAAAATTCTTGCACAGGGAATTTTATGACTTCTAAGTACTTGACCAATACATCATATACATATATTTATATACTTTAACAATTTACATACACACATATGTGCATATATAATTGTGTATGTAATTATAATTCAGAAAGCATCATCTTTTGTCAAAATTAAAGAAGACTGCAGTTATCCAGTTTGTATATTAAAATAATTTTAGTAAAGAACTCTGTAAACCTTAAAGTACTATATAGATAAGTTATTATTATTATTTGTAGTATTTTCTCTCTCACCCCTTTAATACTTATTGGTGCCCTCAGAAGTTTAAAAAAAAAGGAGGAGGATAGTTCATTTTTGCTGCTTGCTAGTAGCTATTCTGGTTTGACCAGTAAATGATTGAAATTATTGCCTTTAATCAGGTTTTGGAGCAGGAAATATCGAATTCAAAGATTCATTCAATATATGACCTCATTAGTGTGGATAATTAAGAATTGGCTTAGAATGAAATTACTGAGATTGGTTAACAGATGGTGCAAATATAATAAAGACAATGTTACTTCACTACATTGACAAATTATATTTCAAGCATTTGTTAGTAGTAAAAAAAATATGCACTCACAGTGTAAGAAAGATTCACTTGATGGTTTTATAAAAAAATTATCACCAATCCCTATCTATATAGCATTTTCATTCTCCTTCAGTATTCTAGAGTAACTATAGTAACATAGATTATGCTAATACCTTTCCACTGCTTCATTCAGTTCCCATGCTACTGGGAAGGAAAAGGAGCTATAGTAATGCAGCTTGGCTCCACTATTGTATGGAGAACCCAGCTCTCTAGACATCGTATCCTGTAATTCCAGGTAACATTCATTGGGGCAAAAAAAAAATGATACCCTCAAAAAATTATTACTTACCACATAAGGTATTTATTATTATTCAACTTTAGAATGAAATCACTACTAGTAGGCTTATATAAAAGGCTAGAAGGTTAAACTTGCATTTAACTCTCATGTTAAATAGAGTATGGATGGGACAATAATCAATTACAGTAGTAAGCTATAAGCTTCTAAACTAAGTTCAGCATCACTGCAATGAATAAGCAAGGAGAGAATGAGAAAGTGTATATGTGTGTGTATGCTGTATGTACATATGTGTGTATGCTGTGTGTATATATATATATATATATATATTTTAAATACTGATATTTATTATTGGAAAGTAAAAACTGTCAATGACATAGAAACAACAAATATGAACTAAATATCTAATATCCCATTAAAAGTATTCTTGAAATACTGCAAACAGTGCACCTTTACAACATCAGGAAGTACAAGAAATGTGAGCCAGTTCAGATAACAGATAATTAACTGACATGGAACATAAAATCTTACTTTCCAATCACTGATTCCATTCCTAGCCTTGTAATCACTCCCAAAATGGGCTCTCTTATTAAGCTTTCTCAATTCTGAGGAAATGGCACTAGAGGATAGAGTGATCTCAATATAAAATCACAACTTTAAAAAAAAAAAGTGTTGTGCCTTCCTCTTTTTGCACAAAAGCCAGCTCAGGATCCCTAAATGGGATATACAGAGCTGACTGAAATCTCAGTTTGAGGAGTAAGGCAGGGTGTGCATGAGCGGGTGCGCACGTGTGTGTGTGTGTGTGTGTGTGTGTATGCGCATGCGCACTTGTGGCATAGGGGAGAAAGTTGTCAGTCAAGAAGTCCTATGCCGGTTGTTGTTCAATTGTTTTCAGTCATTTCTGACTCTTTGTGACCCCACTTGGGGTTTTCTTGGAGAAGACACTGGAGTAGTTTGTCATTTCCTTCCCCAGCTCACTTTACAGATGAGGAAATGGAGGCAAACAGGGTTGAGTGACTTGCCCAGGGTCACACAGCTAGTGTCTAAGGCCAAATTTGAACTCAGAATGATGAATCTTCCTGACTCCAGGTGCACCACTCTACCCACTGCACCACCTAGCTGCCCACACTGTACCTAGAGTGGTACAGGTGAAAAATTGCTGCATCAAGAAGCCACTATTGAGAGCCAGGAATATGGGCCATGGAGCTAAAAGGGCCATAAGTAGGAAGGAGGGAGTATCTAGAGGGGAAGCAAACAAAGCCAGAATCATAACAAGGTCTAAGAGTGAACCAAGGACATCAAGGTTCAGGAATTAATAGTTGAGAACTAGAACAAGTAACAGGTTATTAAAATGAAGAGTTATCTCAACCTGCCACGCTCAGCTGTTCAGTGGACACTGGAATAAGAATCTTTATTCCTGGCCCAACTCTCCTGTTTCCTCTGACACCTCTTTAGCTAGAGAATTTCTGCTGTGTTGTTTTTCATGGCAATCACTGATTCCAAAAAGCAATGAACACAAGGCCTAAAGAGTAGTAGTCAAATTAGAGACTGTGCCAATGGTCGATCATTAGTAATCTGAGCTGATTCTGAAATAATTGGTATAAATTACTTAGGCCACTGATACCAAGGGGAGGCAGAGAGTAAAGAAAATAAATTTATTTTAGTTCTGCTTACTGAAGGTCAGGACACAAACAGCTTCGTTAAGCTTAATGATCAGACAATTTCATCTTTCAAGACCTCAAATTTATAAAACATCTTTTTACAACTAAAATGATTAATACTTATCCCTCTTGATCTCTTACTTTTAAACATGGCTAAAACAATTCACTTTATACTGAGATGGCTTCTCTAAGAATGACAGTACTGATTTTCTTGGTGACAAACAAATAAACAGGAACTATAGCTTTACTGAAACTCCAGCCAAAGCAAATGTTAAGCTAATGTCATATTTTGTAATTTTTTTTTGTCAAGAAATTATTCTATTTATCAACTAAAGTGCTACCCTGCTGTATCACTGTGCTCTGATTCACTATGCTTCCAGGACCCTGGATCCCAGAAGGCTACACCAGTTGGGAACAAGCTCTGACAAGGCCTATCAAGGTGGACAGGCTTTAAGCACAAGTCAAGTACAGTTATCTCTTGTGCCTTACAGGGGTTAGGAGTTTGGTACCCCCTCCCTCCCTGACCTCCCCCCCTCCATACACATACACAACCTGGAAAATCCGCAGAAAATTTTTGGCCCTCCTTTTGTACCAGAGAAGAAGTCTGAATTATTATGGTATTAAAAGATAAAATATGTTGATATTATATAATACCATACATAATTTAATGCGTTTTTGAGTTTCTAAACTTTTTCTGTGTCATCTGCTGGCCTTCATGTGTCATTTGCAGCTTCCACAAAACTCTCCAAAAATTCCCATTTAATTTCTTATGCCAACCTCCAGCCCCAATATATGGGGAAAGTTTTTGCCTTTATTTGCATCTCCAGGGTGTGCCAGTATCTGGCCCTGAATAAGCACTCAATAGATGCTTGCTGACTGACTGATTATTGCCCAAGGACCATTCTAGCCAAGTGTGGACAATCTCATCATCAGAGGCTTGGGCACCAGAAGACAGGTTATTTTTTTTTTCAGTCACAACAACCCCTTGCTGAGGTTGTGCAATCTACATCTATGGAAGAATTATTCACACTAACAAAATAATGGATCTTCAAATTATTGAAATAACAAATTATATAATGTGAATTATCTTTAGGCATGGTGTTCAGGTTAAAGTAGTTAATTAAATTTAAGTGAACAAATGAATGAAAAGCATTTATTTATTAAGCGCTTATTACAGGCCAATGACTGGGCTAAGCACCATTGCTACAAATACAAAAGAGACAGTTCCTACCTCCAAGAAGCTTTTGTTCCAATGGAATTAGGCAATATGTACAGGAGATTAGATTTATACAGAGCAAGCAATCTTCAAGGGGAAGGTATTAGCAGTAGGAGGAGGCAGGAAAGTTCTTTTGCGGAAGATGGGACTTGAGCTGATTATTGCAGGAAGCCAGGATGAAGGGAAGGGAAAGAGAATTCCTGGTAGGAGACACCAATGCAGTGACTTTTGACATGGAATTTAGACAGAAAGCAGACAATTCTAGATAAACAGACACCAATGCATCTCCTAGGAAATAGGAAATGCAGTGTTATGTTCAAAGGATTGCAAATAGGCCAGTACAGCTAGATCACGAAGTGCATGAAGGGTATAAAGTATAAGAAAATGTGAAAAGTAGGAAAAAAGGCAAAGATCTGGCTGAAAAGATTAAAATATCAAATAAAGTTGACTATAACTGATGCTGAAGAAATAGGATGCTATGGGAGCTCATAGAGTAGGGATGTGACAAGGTCAAAGCTACCATTTAGAAAAATCATCTTGGTAGCTTAGTAGAGGGTAGACTGGACTGGGAGAGCACTGAGGCTGGGAAAGCAGTCAGAAGGCTATTGCAGTAGGTCAGTCAAGAGATAAGAGCCTGAATCTCAACCTGCGTAAGGAAGAGTCACACTAACAAAGAAATCACTGAAGAAACAGCCATCTCTATAAAGCCTTCCCGGATCCCCCCCCCCATAAAAGGGATCCTTCATTGCCTGAAGGGTTGTGGCTAAATGAGTGGAGAGAAGGGGATTTATACCACATATGTCCTGAAGATAGAAAGGAAAAGACTGGGTGAGTGAGAATGAGGAAGGGAGAATGAGGTTGAGAACCAGGGTGACTAGGAGGATAGTGGCACCCTCAAGAGTACTAGGGAAGTTCAGAAGAGGGGAAGATTTTGGGGAAAAAATAATGAATTCTGCTTTGTATCGCATGAGTTTGAGATGCACATATGTCATCCAGTTCAAGATACTTAAGAGTATACATCCCAACTTGCATTAATTTATATTCATGATTGTCACCAGCCTGAGGGCAAGAATTTTTACATTTTTCATCTTTCTAACCTTGGAAACTTGCATATGCACAGTAACATGTATAGGTGCTTTATAAGTGCTTGTTGAATTGCAATGAATGTACTAACGGAGAGCCAGATCTTCCCTTTCTATGACTGGTTTTTACAAGATATGAAACAACATCCTACCAACCAGCCACCCAAATTCTTTCCAAAGGTGTACTTGCTGAAGAAGTTATTCAGGAAACTCTTAAAAATATTATGGGCAATAAGGTATTTTACATCTCTCTCAAAATTTGTGTCTTTCTGAATAGTTCAATAATTTGAAACAGGTATTGGCAGAAAGAAATAAGGGAAAATACTGTATTAAATTCAGGGTTGGTGGGGCGGGGCCAAAATGGCGGCTGGAAAGCAGGGACTAGCATGACCTCCCTGCCGAGTCCCTCCAAAAACCTATAAAAAATGGCTCTGAACCAATTCTAGAACAGCAGAACCCACAAAACAGCAGAAGGAAGCAGGGCTCCAGCCCAGGACAGCCTGGATGGTCTCTGGGTGAGGTCTATCCCACACGGAGCTGGGAGCTGGGAGCTGGGAGCTGAGCAGAGCAGAGCCCAGAGTGAGCAGCGCGGACCAAACAGACCAGGAGCCGGGCGGAGCGGGCCCTAGCGCCCTGAATCAGCAAGATGCGGCAGTTAGCAGACTTCTCAACCCACAAATACCAAAGACAGCAGAGAGGTTAGTGGGAAAAGCTGCGGGAGTGGAAAGAGTTCAGGGTTCGGCTTCCAGCCCTGGGGGCAGCTGAGGTGGGGCAGCTACAGCTGCTGCCGCTTCTGGCAACAGGCCCACCTGGTGGGAGGAATTAAGTGGCAGATCAGAGCAGGAGTGCACAGCCTGCTGAAGATCTAAGCCCAGTCCAGGTTGGGGGTTCTTGGGGAAGGAGCAGTGCTGGTGTGACAGAGCTGGCACCTCCCCCCCAAACGTGGAACATAGAACTCTTTAGTCTACAAACAGTCATACCCTGCTGAAAAACTCAAGGGTCAAATTAGTTGGTTGGGAATATGGCCAAGCAATGAAAACGTGCCCAGATTCAGTCTCAGACTTTGCATTCTTTCTTTGGTGACAAAGAAGACCAAAACATACAGCCTAAAGAAGAAAACAAAGTCATAGAGCCTACAACAAAAGCCTCCAAGAAAAACATGAACTGGTCCCAGGCCATGGAAGAGCTCAAAAAGGATTTGGAAAAGCAAGTTAGAGAAGTAGAGGAAAAGTTGGGAAAAGAAATGAGGAAGATATGAGAAAACCATGAAAAACAAGTCAATGACTTGCTAAAGGAGACCCAAAAAATACTGAAATATACACTGAAGAAAACAACACCTTGAAAATAGACTAACTCAAATGGCAAAAGAGCTCCAAAAAGCCAATGAGGAGAAGAATGCCTTGAAAGGCAGAATTAGCCAAATGGAAAAGGAGGTCCAAAAGACCACTGAAGAAAATAATTACTTTAAAAATTGGATTGGAGCAATTGGAAGCTAGTGACTTTATGAGAAATCAAGATATTATAAAACAGAACCAAAGGAATGAAAAAATGGAAGACAATGTGAAATATCTCATTGGAAAAACCACTGACCTGGAAAATAGATCCAGGAGAGAGAATTTAAAAATTATTGGACTACCTGAAAGCCATGATCAAAAAAAGAGCCTAGATATCATCTTTCAAGAAATTATCAAGGGGAACTGCCCTGATATTCTAGAGCCACAGGGCAAAATAGAAATTGAAAGAATCCATCGATCGCCTCCTCAAATAGATCCCAAAAAGAAATCTCCTAGGAATATTGTCGCCAAATTCCAGAGCTCCCAGATCAAGGAGAAAATACTGCAAGCAGCCAGAAAAAAACAATTTGAGTATTGTGGAAACACAATCAGAATAACCCAAGATCTGGCAGCTTCTACATTAAGAGATCGAAGGGCTTGGAATACGATATTCCGGAGGTCAATGGAGCTAGGATTAAAACCAAGAATCACCTACCCAGCAAAACTGAGTATCATGCTCCAAGGCAAAATATGGACTTTTAATAAAATAGAGGACTTTCAAGCTTTCTCAGTGAAAAGACCAGAACTGAATAGAAAATTTGACTTTCAAACACAAGAATCAAGAGAAGCATGAAAAGGTAATCAAGAAAAAGAATAAGAAAAAGAAATTGCAAGGGACTTACTAAAGTTGAACTGTTTTGTTTACATTCCTACATTCCTACATGGAAAGATGATGTGTATGATTCATGAGACCTCAGTATTAGGGTAGCTGAAGGGAATATGCATATATGTATATATGTTTATGTATATATATATATATATAAGTGAATGTGTATGTATGTATATATCTTGTGTGTATATATATATACATATATATATGTAGAGAGAGAGAGAGAGAGAGAGAGAGAGAGAGAGAGAGAGAGAGCGGACACAGAGTGAGTTGAAGATGAAGGGAAGATATCTAAAAGAAATAAAATCAAATTAAGGGAGGAGAGAGGAACATATTGAGAGAGGGAGATAGGGAGAGATAGAATGGGGTGGATTATCTCGCATAAAGGTGGCAAGAGGAAGCAGTTATGTGGGAGGAGGGGAGAGGGCAGGTGAGGAGGGGAATGAGTGAATCTTGCTCTCATCAGATTTGGCCTGAGGAGGGAATACCATATATACCCAATTGGGTATCTTACCCCACAGGAAAGAAGAGGGAAGAAGATAAAAAAGGGGGGGATGATGGAGGGTAGGGCAGATGGGGGTGGAGGTAATCAAAAACAAACACTTTCAAAAGGGGACAGAGTCAAGGGAGAAAATTCAATAAAGGGGATGGGTCGGGAAGGAGCAAAATATAGTTAGTCTTTCACAACATGAGTATTGTGGAAGGGTTATATATAACGATACACATGTGGCCTATGTTGAATTGCTTGACTTCTTGGGGAGGGTGGGTGGGAAGGGAAGAGGGGAGAGAATTTGGAACTCAAAGTTTTTAAAAACAGACGTTCAAAAACAAAAAAAAAGTTTTTTGCATGCAACTAGAAAATAAGATACACAGGCAATGGCGAGTAGAAATTTAGCTTGTCCTACAAGAGGGGAAGGGAAAAAGGGATGGGAGGGGAGTGGGGTGACAGAAGGGAGGGCTGACTGGGGAACAGGGCAACCAGAATATAAGCCATCTTGGAGTGGGGGGGAGGGTAGAAATGGGGAGAAAATTTGTAATTCAAACTCTTGTGAAAACCAATGCTGAAAACTAAATATATTAAATAAATAAATTAAATTTAAAATTTTAAAAAAATTAAAATAAAATATAAAAAACCCTGAAATCGAAAAAAAAAATTCAGGGTTAACTCATGATTCATGCCATTAATGCCATAAAAAGTAAATTCAGCATAAACATCTCAGAAAAAAATAACTTGAATCCTATAATTACTGGCTGTCATGAAGATGAGGTGTAAATTTCCAGTTGATTCAATGAAATGTTTTATCTAGAATTATCTGCTTTCTATCTAAATCCCATGTCAAAAGTCACTAAGCAAAAGACATCTTAGATACAATTATAAAAATGGCAAAATCCCAAGTACAACTTTATACCACATAATAGAGAAATTTCTGCCAATACAGAAGAAACAGAGGCTATCGCACAAATCAATAAAGAAGATAGTTATAATTAACAGTGCCCTGGAAAGATCAATTAGGCTTTCTTTCAACTTGGCAATTTTACTCACTTGGGCCAAATGAAAACATGCAACTTTCAATACAGTCTCTCCTTAAACAATTATTCTAGAATTCACCATAAGATGAGTTTGAAATGAGATAACTCTAAATATCAAGTTACTTCAAATGGTGATTGACTCAGTATACTCCTCATTCTTTCAAATCCCATTCATAAAAATGTAAATTCTTTCTAAATATAACTTAAGCTTTCCATTTAAAATGCTTAACGTATGTGAACTGGCCAGTGAGGAGGCACAAAAAGGCAGGAAGGAACAGGCAGAGATACACAAATAGGCAATTCAGGGTCAATACAACAAAACTTTTCAGTATCCACCAACAACAAAGAGAATACCAAAAGTGTTTTTTTTTTTGCCATTTCTACTCTTTCCCCCTACTGGACCATTGGAATAGCCTTCAGTTCAGTCCCTGTGACTTCTCAATGCCCATTCCAGCCCATCCTCCATGCAGCTTTCTATCTAAATTCCATGTCCATCCAATCTTCCATAAGCACAGCCTGACCACATCAGCTACTCCTCCTGTCTCCATCCATTTCTGCTGCTGGTCCTCTAGGCCTGAAATGCTTCTTCATCTCTACTTTCTGGCTTCCCTGGCTTCTTTACAGTCCCAGATAAAATCTCACCTTCTGTAAGAAGCCTTTCCCATTCTCCTTCAATGCTAGTGCCTTCCTTCTGTAACTATTTCCAATCCATCTTGCATAGATCTTGTTTGTACATGGTTGGTGTTTATTGTCTCCTGCTTTACACTTGAGAACAGGGACTATTTTATCCCTTTCTTTGTATCCCCAGCATTTAGCAGTGCCTGGTACACAGCAGGTGCTTAATAAATGCCTGTCAACTAGACTTGATTGAAACTGGATTCTCATTACTCTCCTTTCTCATTGGTACCAGGATGCCAGTGCAATCCAGACTTTCCTCCCGATTGCATCTTCTCTCACACTCTCTGACAACATGGAAGCAGAGTAGGAATATTCCTTGCCCCCTCTTGCTACTTTCAGACTTTGGACAGAGCACTAGGCCTGGAATCAGGAAGACCTGAGTTCAAATCAAGTCTCAGATACTTACTAGCTGTGTGACCCTGAGCAAGTCACTTAACCTCTATTTGCCTCAGTTTCCTCATCTGTAAAATGGATATAATAGCACCTACCTCCCAAAGCTGTTGTGAGGATCAGTTAAGGTAATTGCAAAGCACTTCGCACAGAGCCTGGCACAAAATAAGCTAGATATAAAAGTTAGCTATTATTATTTTTTTCCTTACTGTGTTCATTCAGCAGCTTTGCCTCCTTTGAGGTTCACTCAATCCAATTCCAAAACCTGTGTGAGATTATTAGTGACCACCTGGACATTTTCATTCCTTTCCCAAGGAGTTCAGTGCCTGAATTACATTATTCCTCTCTGCCCTAAGTCCTAGCCGCATACTTAAAAACATCAATGTACATGTTCCCTCAAATACCCCAAACTTGCGTTTTTCTGTCTGCTCCATTTCCATGACTTACTCCTTAGATACGTGGAGTCACAGTCCCATCCTAGATCTTGCTGTCAATCTAGAGTCTACTTTGGAAAATTCCTTTATCAGATCAAGAAGTTCTTATCATCTATCTCTCCCTCTGTCCTGTTCCTCCCAAACCTTCCTCTAGTTCTCACTATGACCTGAAATCTTTCCACCCTGAAACCAGACTATCAGTCCTATTCTGCCTATACTCTCCTTCCTTCCAAATTCTGAGCCTTGGTGACCCAATTAATTAAATGCTACACTATATCCTTTAGTCCCTTTCTTCCTGGTCCTACTGCCACTCATGCCTTCCCAAACCCCAACCTTATGTGAATTCTATTGTAACAATTAGCTCATGTTAAGCATTGAGGACAACAGAATTCCTCTTAAAGTCTATTCGGCTCCATCTTCTTCAGCGTTTGGGAGTTAATCTTAGATGAAAATTTCTGTGATGGTCAGAATCTAAGTCCCAGTTAAGAAACATTTTAACACCAGGTAGAGGGTGGACTCTCTGCCTAAACTTACATCGATCTTTAACAAATCTCTGGTCTCTTTGTAGTTGAGGCAAAATTCAGTTTACTGGAAATGTTTGAGTAATGAAACAGTATATTTTCTTACAATGTCTGTGGACAGACAGGTAGCAGGAGGGGAAATTGGAGAAAAAAGCTGATCTTTAGGGACTTCCTTTGACCTGGGTCCTCTACTCCAAGATTCCTATATAACTAATAACTCCTTTCAATATCTCCCTTCTCTGACAGAGCTCGATACTCCCATAGTTCTCAAAGATATACTGTAAACAGCATGACCAGTCCAACCTCTTGAATCCAGAACCTCAGAATCTTCTAGCCCTTCAGTTCTGAGATGATGTCTTCCTTTTATATGCAAATTGCTCAGTGTGACTCAATCACTCACATTTGATTAATTCAAAGAGGTATACAGGCTCAGTTCACACCCAATTTTGATTATTTAACTCAATCAAAAAAAAATCACAATTAAGGTATCAGAGCTCAAAAGGCATGGTTTTAATCCTAGCTTTATATCTACCATCTGCCACCTCTGCTCCTAGTCACAGGATGCTGAATGGAGCCAGCAGGAGTTTTGCAACTATGCTACCTGGATCAACTACAAATTTATGTTATAATAGCAATCAAAATAACAATAACAGTCAGCATTTATGTAGTGCTTTAAGGTTTACAAAAATGTTTGGCAAATGCTGATCTCATTTTGCCCTCACAACAATCTTAGGAAATAGGTGGCATTATCATCCTCATTTCACAAACAGGGAAACTGAGGTCAACAGCCTCAATGACTATTTCTTGGTTATATGCTAGAGATAAGAAATTGACAAGGATGAAGTAATTTTTTTTAAGGCAGTTAGGTGACACAGATGATAGAGTTCTGGGCCTGGAGTCAGGAAGACCCAAGTTCAAATGTGACCTTATGCACTTACTAGATGTGTGATCCTCGACAAGTCACTTACCAGCTGTTTGCCTCAGTTTCCTTTGCTGTAAAATGGAGATAATAAGAACCTACCTCTCAGGGTTGTTGTGAAGATCAAATAGATTACAGTATTTGTAAAATGTGCTTAACACAGGGCCTGGCACATAGTAGGTGCTATATGGATGTTCACTCCCCAACTTTGTCAGGTTGACCTTGTAAGCCATGATGAGACACTGAAGGATTGTAAACAGCAGTGACATGAGCCTGGCCCTTTCCCCAAAATAAGGATGTATAATTACAGGGCAAAAATTGTATCTGTGACATGGCTGAATTTCTTTAAACATAGGAATTACTAAATTAAGCAACATTACATTATTTCAAAATCTTTGGAAAAATAGACATTACTTAAGATAAGTAACATCACATTTTTTTTCATTCTATTTATGAACTGTTCAACAATCTTAGTGTGTTAAGACAGTTATATCCAGGACATAACACAATGACACAAAAAAATTGGTAGACTTGTAAAGAAATTATCAAATGCCTTTTTAATATTTGTGAGGCAGAGAAAATTTTAAAGAATAAATTTAGTTGATATGATTTTTATTTCATTAGGAATGTCACAATGTAATTAAAATATTTGGGGTTTGTATCTTTCTAATTTGTTCCAAAACTGAAATTCTTTATGAAAACATATCAGCAGGCTTATAAAGCATATAATGTGTCAACCACTGTGCTATCAGGAAAAGCCATTGTATGGTTTAATTGTAGGAAGACAAGCTATAATTCCAGAATACTCCACATATCCAAATTCCAAAATGCAATCACTAATCAACATTTCCACAGAGAATGGTAGACGAAACTGAAGAAGCTATTTATTTATTCCCAGCTAGCATTAGCCTTCAACCATGGGAAAGGATAAAAGATTTTTCATCTCTCTCTATTTTGCTTCTTCTTCTCTAGCAAATATTAAACTAAAATTGGTAACTGTCCTGTACCATCACTTCAAACCCAAACTATAATTTTTAGTGCAACATTAATAGTAAGACATTATGAATGTTCTTTGGAAATCAATAAAAAGAAATAAATACAGTTAATCTTGTTGAACTGACACAATTCTAAGAGAGACATAGAAAAGTTCAGAGGCAGGGGAATGGAGAAAAATATACCCTTATAAGAGCCAAGCCTGAGACATCTGTTATTCACTGGCTATTGATGGTAAATACTTTAGAAGAAAAAATGGAAAATGGATATTAAATTCTAAAGAAAAAAATTCATTCATGCCCCTTCTATGATAGCTGCTCAATAATAAAATGGTTCTGAGATACAAATTCCTCTTTCTAAAACTAATATCCTTTTAAAATATACATAGTGTAAAGATGCTTTTATATATTTAATGCTATATATTTAATATATTTAATGTTATTCAATGTTATAATTATAGCATAATTTTAACTACTAAAAATAAGAGAACAAAAAGTTAACATAAAGAAAACCAGTCAGAATTTTCAGCTTAAGTCGTTAATCCAAACAACTTGCACAATAACATACCCAAGTAATGAACAAAGACATAAGTCATGGGTCTCTGATTTTAAATATTGGGCGTTTTGCTATCTAACATATTCTTCGGCTTCTTTTCTTTACATTTTCTAAATTTGTTGAAATTCTGTTGTCTATACCCACGACATGCAACTTATCAAAATCCATTACGCCACTTATATTTTCCCATTACCTTATTGGGGTTTTCCTTCCTTCCTTCCTTCCTTCCTTCCTTCCTTCCTTCCTTCCTTCCTTCCTTCCTTCCTTCCCTCCTTCCTTCCTCCCTCTTTCCCTCCCTCCCTCTCTCTCTCTCCTCCTGCCTTCTTTCCTTCCTTCTTTCTTTCTTTCTTTCTTTCTTTCTTTCTTTTTCTTTCTTTCTTTTGCCAGGGGCAGGGAGGAGGATGGAAAAGGGGAAGTATTGATCTGTGGTTTCATCAGTATAGGGAATGATTAGTAAGGAAACTCTTCCACCAATGTAGATCAGCAATTTAACTACAACTCATAGCCTTAGAAGTTGCCGGGGGCATTGAGATTAAATGACTTCCCCATGACCATACAGCTAGGCAGAGTCCGAGTCAATACTTGAATACAAGTCTTCTGGATTTCTTGACTCTAAGGCTAGCACCCCCACCCCCATCTGCTACACCATGCTTCCCCTCATAACACTGTAGCTTTTTCAAATATTTGTGTAATTAAAAGAGAGTATATACATGTCACATATTTTAAAATGTTTCTTATTACTTACCAAAACATCTATCAAACACTAATCAGGAGGTATATAAGTATATGAGTTCATGTTTGAAACAGCAGAAATAGAAGGCTTCACTCACTTTTCTATTGCTGTTTACTACTGTACTATTGGCCTAGTTGATAATTTTGACTGCAGGATTTTCATTATGCATTCACAGGTATTTTTTTATAAGCCCATCTAATACAATCTTTAATTAACTTTTTCCCACAAGTCTTTTCTAGGTAACTGGTTAAAATGCCCCCACATGCTGTAAATTCAGCTAAAGATGCATATAATAAAGACAGAAAAAAATCTACATACCCCAAACAGCTTAATATAGACATTTAACAGAACATATTACTTACCTTCCATTACTGGGGATGTCTAAAATAATACTAGGAGCTTCAACAAATGGAGAGGGACTTATGATCTTTGGTAAGGGGTGAATCATCCTGTTGTAGCTGCTCTGAATAACCCCTGTATGCATACTGACATCATCAGTAAAGACTTGGAGGCAGAGGATACTATGGTAACCGTGCAATGTGCTGAGAGACAGAAGCCTTTAATTGCTTTAACAACTTCCTGGGGCTCTAGCTACCGAGCTTCGATTTGCTAAGTAGGAAATGAAGGTTGTCACAGAGTCAGTGAGTGTGACACAGAGCCAGAGGACTCAATGAATTCCAAACCTATTTATTGTGAAGTGACTTTTTAATGACAAATGTCATTATTTGAATCCATTAGAAATTTTCCTCTGACACCTAAAGGTTCTTCCAAAGTCACAGGTTAAGAAACACAGCTCTTAGGTAGCAATTTTACAAGTACAGTCTCTTGCATGGTTTTCTCATTTAGCCAGTATCAATATCATTGCATCATTACAGCCGTCTTTTTTTATTCCTTGCAAGAAAAACCACTTAATATTATTCTAAAAAAAGAAGATTACATTTATGCTTGTCAGAGCTCAGGATACTTCTAACAATGGAAAAGGAATACCACTATTTACGCTTTGGCAGGATTCAGGTTGCTTAGAAAACATTATTCCCAATTCCATTTATCTCCAAGATCCGATGGGTTTTGCCAATATGTAACAAGTGCACACCTCTGGTTAAAATCGAGAATTCTATAATCATAATATCAAGATATAATAAGAAAGACATCGAACATCTTACCTACTACCAGATTCCCTTAACTTACAGTAATTCATACCATTCTAAAACAAAACAAAACAAAAAAACAACACTAGGCTTAAAGTAATTTTAAAACTAAGAATACATTAGGATCAAAAAAAAATCTAAAATGTGTTTGAAATGCATGCTCTTGTAAACATAATATTTATTATCTTCACCATAAAAGTACTGTTTTTTCTCCCAAAGGTTGGGTTAGCATGTTTTTAAACCCATCACATTTGATTTTTTTTTCACTACAAACACTGCAATTATAAGGATAAGCAAGTGTTTCCATGAGTTTTCATGAGGTCCTCATGATAATAAAGATGCATTATATATGTAGATCTCAACCACTTCAAATAAGCTATTATTATCCCTGCTTTCATTCAGATGAAACCATAGCTATGTTTTAATAGCTCTTCATGGGTAAATCAGTGCACAAATATACAATAATAATGTTATTTACAAAAATAATAAATTAGTGTAAAATGACTTTACTAACATGGCAAAAATGAAGAAACATAGGAAATTTTAAGGAGATGGAACTTACACTGTTGAACTTCAATCAGTGATAACTGGGAAACTGGTGAACTGATACCTTCAGGGATAGGTAGTTCATAGAAACTACCTTATGAAATCCTGCAGCTTCTCAGCCCTGAGGTAAACCAAAAGGTTCTGCAATCAAGTCACCCCCCCCTCAGTTTCTCTCGTCCTAGAGCCTGACTTTTTTGGAATTCTGAGTGTTTTAAATGTTTCAAAATCCAATTAAATATGGTTTGATCTTGCAACCAAAGTTGGTCTACTCCCTGGGTGAGCATATTCATAACTGTGGTTCGGTGTTATGCTGAGCAAGGTGCAAGCATGCCACAAAGACCATTTCAAGGATGGGTTAGGCGAGCTCCTTCTTAGGAATAAAATAATCAGGGGTATGCTGCTAAAAGTTCGACAAGCAATTCTCCAGGGGAAAAATGCTAGCATGACACACTTTTAAGTTTAATGTATGCTATTAACATTTATCTATCAAAAATCTAGACAGCAAAATAATAAATCAAGCCTTGATTTGTAGCATTTGTTGATTTTCAAGGTGTAAATGCTCACACTGAAAATTTAACAATGAGCTCTCTGAGCCTGCTCCAGCATATACTATAATATAATAAATATAACATAACATAACATAATATGATACAATACAATACACATATAGTTTGGGGAAAAGGGTTACCTACAGAACAGTGATAGTGGTTAATTATGCAACAGAAAAAAAAAACATGAAGACAATTATCTACTCATTCAACAAAGTGAAAAGGGTCAAGAAAAAGGCTAATGAGAAAGTTGGTTTGCTTCCTTAATCTAGTGAGGTAGAAATTTTTCAACAAAATAGCATCAAAAAACCAAGAAAAAAACTGAGGAATCCCTTTCAATCACAAGGGACACATCTAAGGGGAGCTTGAGATAAGTTCCAGCGACCTAAAGGAGTCACTGGTTGGCCAAAGCACGTGACCCGTTGGAAGTGCTTTGCCCGGTCACAGATGGCCTAAATTCCCTCCACAGCTCTTCCACCTACTTCTCATTATTTGTTTCTGCAGAGGAGCCATTCCTTCGTATCTCTGATGTTGTCATATTTTTGACTCAGAAAGATAGCATTCATCTTTTACAAGGTGTTATGGCTAATTTTCTTTTCCTTCTTATTTGGTGGGATTTTTGTTTTTTTTGTTTGTCTATTTGTTTGCTGTGCCACCATCCAGTGGTCTGAGAGAGAAAAATCCCCAGCCTTCTTTGAGAAAGTAGTTAACCATTTCTGAAATTAATAGAACCTTGTTACTAAAAATCATTGCCTGATTTTTAGGATTTCAAAGTGAGGCTATGAAGAGGATTTACTTAAGAGCATTGTTACATGGTCCAATCCACAAGGCTGGAAGACTGAGAGGTTATAAACAACTTTGTTGTTGTTCAGTCATTTCAGTTGTGTCCAATTCTTTGTAACCCCATTTGGAGTTTTCTTGGCAGAGATACTGGAGTGGTTTGCCATTTCCTTCTCCAGTTCGTTTTATAGGTGAAGAGCTGAGGCAAGTAGGGTTAAGTGACTTGCCTATGGTCACACAGCTGACAAGTTACTGAGGCCAGATTTGAATTTAGGAAGACTCTATCCACTATAACACCTAGCTGCTTAAAAACACCTAGATAAAGACAATGATCCCCTATGGGTTTGCCCAGGTCCCTACCTCTACACCTCCAGCTCCTCGGTGCTCTGTCAACATTCCAAAGCTCTAACTCCTGAACAATTCTCCTCCAATTCTCCACACACCATGATTTAGTGGATAGAATCAGCCTCAGTCAAGGAATCCCGGATCCAAATTCTTCCTCAGACATAATGGCGTTTTGACCATGGGCACCTAACTTTTCAGTGCCCCTGAAAACTCTTAAGACCTTAAAAAGTACTGAGTAGTTGGAAAAAGGAAGTTCTTCACCACAAGTTCCTTATACCAATTAAATCATGGATTTAAAAAAAATATAGTAGCCCCCACCTTTACAATGACTACAAGATTATGGCACTGTTATTAAATTTAGAAAATGCTGAAACTTGACTCCTTGTGCAGGTCATCATTGTTAAAATAAGCAAAGTGAAAGATGACACAGGGGACATATATGAATAGAAAAAGAGGTAAGTTGGTCATGTAGTAACAAAACAGAAGCAGCAGTAGCACACTTTCTACAACGCTTTTTATGTATGTATGTAGGCTTTCTATATAACATTTATGGTAAAACATGGACCAGTAACAAAGATTAAGAGGGTATGGAGGAGGTCACATAAGCAACAAGGTGGAAGACTATAGGGTGGGAAACGGTGGCCTTGAGGTCACATGTAGCCTTCTAGGTCCTTGGGTGCAGCCTTTTCACTGAGTCCAAGTTTTACAGAACAAATACTTTTATTAAGGAGATTTGTTCTATGAACTTTGGATTCAGTCAAAGGGCTACACTTAAGCACCTAAAGGGTCACATATGGCCTCAAGGCAACAGGTTCCCTGGCCTATATATTTTCTCTGATCCCCTTGAACTCTCAATCCTCTCCAAAACAGAAATTTTGCACCAAAGATAAAGAAATTTCAGCTGTCTCCACGGTCTAGGACACCCAGAATCCAAAAAGTTTAAAAAAACCCATGAATTGACACTCACTGACCCTGAGCTCAGTCAACACTCCTCACCTACTTCCTATGCTACAAAAATCAAAACTACAGAGGCAAATTCCATACTCTGGTGCCCCTTCCCTCTTTCCAGTATCATGGAGAACCTGACTTCAGGGTGTAGAAATTTGCCCAGGCTACAATGGACAGCCAAATGGCCATAACCTCTCAGGAACAAAAGCCTGCTGGGAGCCACAACCCCATAGCACCAGTGCTGCAAAGCTCTGAACTGATATTGCCAGGCCAAAAAAGTAAGGAACACAGAAAGCAGCACAGAAAACCAGGGCAAGTCACTATACGTGTATGAGATTGGGGCAGGGTTGGGGGGCAGGACAGCTGTGCAGCACTCTAGTAAGCCTGAGGAAAAGAGCACAGCATCCAGCTGGGGCCAGTTCTGACCACCCAAAAATTACTTGGGGGCAGAGACCTAGGTTGCTGAACCTTGAACGGACTAGTCTGAGAGGAGGCTGAGAGGCTTTGAGATCCAGACCCCAAGGAACCAGAATCAGAGGGTAGGGAGTCAAAAAGAATTCCCAAAGATTTCAGGAAGAAGAAATCTCAAAGATCTTAAATATAAGCAGATAAGACAGGAAAAATCCTAATAGAAGGAACTATGACCTCCAGATCTAGTAACTGAACTGAAGGGTCTGTGAATAAATGCTGCAAAATAAAGAAAAATGATCCAACACTTGATGAGACAGGGACAGTATAAAATTTGAAGAGAACATGGAAGTATAGAAAAACTGGAATCTGCAAAGGTGAGATTCACCAAAGAAACACAAGAGAGAAAAACAGATTGGGGATTTAAATAAACATAAGTTAAGCACTATCTAGCAGAAGAAAATAAAAAAAAATAACCTTAAAAGAAAATATGCTCACTATGCAAGCAAAACATACTGATCTCATAACAGGATGTGAAAAGACAACCTAAGGATCACAGTTCTCTCAGAAGAATATGACAGGACAAAAAACCTTAACACCATAAAGAAGGAAATAATAGAAGAAAATGACTCAGAACTTCTGAACATAAACATTGAAATACCAATTGAAAGAATTCATAGATTGCCTCCAGAAAAAAAATAAAGACTGCAAATTCCAAGACACATAGCAGTTAAACTTAACAATTTAATTTAGAAATAATAAGTTCTGCAAATGATCAGACTTTCAAATACAAAGGAAAGAACTATTGTGTGCCACTAAAAAACATAGGAGTGATTAGAATAATGTTTTCCAAAGAGCAATGGAATGCAGAATGCAGCCCAGGGTTATCTACCCTGCAAATCTGAGCATAACTATACAAGATAAAAGATGGACACTCAACAATAAAGAGAAGTTTGGAACATTTTTATAAAAACAATATTGAAGAGATTATTTGCTTATCAAATACCTCTAAACAGCAAAAATGCTAGAGGAGTGAATAAACATAGCAGGCAAGGAGACTAACAGCACCAGAGTGACAATAAAGAAACCAGTGACAGACTTCTTTCTAAAGGTACACAAGAAGACAGGGGTGAAGGCACAAATCTGGTAGAGGCAACAGTGAAGAAGCAAACAGAGGCCATTATGGACAGAACCTGGGGACGCCCTGCCTATAAGTGAATCATTTTTTTTCGTGGGATTACATTAGTACATGAAAGAGTACATGAAAGGAAGGAAGTCATAAAGTGACTGAGAGCCGTGTAATGTGCCAGGTCAAATCAAGGATAGCAATGAAAAGGTGACCTTTGTGGTCGCAGAAGAAGAAGCTATGGGGGAATGGGTGAAGAAAAGGGGGGAAAGATTGAAAAAGAAGCATTATTTTGCTGGTGGGAGGGGTTCTACTTATAAATGCTTCTATGGGTGAAAAGGGATACTCTATGAAGAGGGATGGGGACCTTACACTGGGCACGGCCTGGAGGATTCAGCATATGAAAAGTCAACTCACCCCACTTCAGTGGCAGGGCAGGGAGGGGGGAGGAGTGAGAACTCCTGAGGCTACTGATATCTGGGGGAATGGGAGGCATGGAACCAGTGAGGAAATTTTAAGGTAAATGTGGGGGAAAATATGAATCAAGGGAGGATATGTATCAGTGGTGTGCTGCATAACCAGAAACTTGGTGAGGAAAGGGTCCTACCACAGGGTAGTGTCCTCTCTGACACCTGCAATATTTGGTGGTCTTCAAGGAGTGAGGACACAATGTAAAAGAAGAATCTATAGGTCAAGTCCTACAATGAACAGAAGTAGTTGAAGGGAAGGAGAAAAGCAGAGAATCTACTTGACTGAGAGGGAAAAAGGTAAGGAAGAATTATATGACCAGATAAAAAAAGGAGAGAAAAAGGAACTAATAAACAAAATCCCAAAAGGAAAAGGGTAATAAATGAGAGGAAGAGATCAGAGGTGAGGTAAAGAGAGTCACTGTAAACAGGGTTACTTAAAAAAAGATTAAAGTAACTAAAAAAAACAAATACTGAGTTATAGCAGGAAAGGGTGGAGGGGGAAATCATAACTTGAAAAAAAAAACTATTACAGACAGATGGAGGAAAATAAAAACTTAACTCATAACTTTAAATGTAAAGGGACTAAACAGTCCAATAAAAAGAAAAAGTGACAGGTTAGATAAGAAAACAAAGTACTATAATCTATTGCTTAAAATAAGGTATGGAGGAGTTGCAACATGAATCAGCAGAGAGATTGTACACGTACTGATGAAATCACAGATGCATTAAAGTATCAAGGTAAAAGATGCTACAACAGTCCTTTCACAAGGCTGGTAGAAAGCACTTTATGGTAAGAGCAGCCAACCTAAAAATTGATTATAGAGCCTATGTGGTTCAAAGGATGATCTCTGAAAAATTGATAGGCTGAAGTACAATGTTTTTTTGATAGCAACTTCCCTCTTGTGTTTGGCAGGAACACTGTGAGTATTGCTACTGATGGGGCCTGAATACTCTTGTAAGCTGAGGAAACTTGACAAAGTAATATAAAAAGCAACAAAGCCAGAGATTCCTTTAGGCTAGGACATATGCTCTATTTCCCATGTGTAAGAATTAGTCATTTATTCTGGGGGTGGGGAAACATTTCCAGGACCCGAATTCTGTGCTCTTCAGGGGTCCTTCAATGGAAGCTCCAGAGAGAGATTTATAGTTCAAAGTTGAGGGATAAGGTTGGAAACTTTTTTAAACTGCTTATCCTCATTGAAAAGGGTGTGCAATTGGCAATTTGTTGATATCCTCGATTTTCAAAATATCTCTGGGCTTCTGGGAGAAATTCAACATTGTTCTTTCACATGTCTCTCCCAATGGCTTACACCAAATGATACAGGAAAAGCCATGAGGCAGAATTGTAGTTGGCCTCTCAAATTCCAAATTAAAAAAAATAATTCAAACAGTTTCTTCAGTACAGTTGTTAGGCAATCCTGAAATTCCAGGGATCTGCTTTGGCTTGCATTCTCTCACTGCCAAGATCCTTCATGCTACCCTTCAATAACTGGCTATTTCTGTATTTAAGTTATTGGACTGAGAATTGCTGGTTCAACTACACATTTTTTTTTCCAAAAAGCCATTCAAAACTAACCCATTTACTCAACTTTGATTCCTATAATGTCAGTAAGGCTCTTTTAGGAGACTTTTCAGAGGGAATTGGGTAATTATGCCCATGAGCAATTCAAAATCATCCAGATCCAGAAAAGACTGAGAACTGCTAATTTTTCTGAGTTTGTATTTTTCTAATGAGAGAAAATCCCTTTCTTCATCTGGAAAAGCTAAGTCTCTCCAGAATCCTCTGAAAGCAAACTGCGTTCTAAAAAGATACAATAATATAGCTTAGAAGAGGCTTAAATTACAAGGCCCAACAAAGCTGTTTGCCTAAAATCCAGTTTACTGAAATTATCTTCAATGTACAATTCTTGAAGAGACACATTAGTCTCTCCTTGCCGAATGGCCACAGGTAATTTACTTTCTAAAGTTCCAGTAGTTAGGGAAAGGAATGATTCACAGGAAGCAACCACTATTTCTAGAGGCATCATCAAAGACACGAAGGTCAAGCTGGGTTCACTATTTTTCCCAAAGTCCATTCCCCATCTCAACAATTTCCTTATGTTCCAAACCTGAAAGACCATGCCAACTGTTCTAATCTAAGCCTGCCTTGGGCCAGTCCCCTGGTAGTTTAGGTCTGACATTGGAATAAAATGAGACATTCATAGGTCAATCAACAGTTAACAAAAAGAATTATTTAGTCATTTTATTGCTGTGTCATTTCGAGGTTACGCAGTAACTGTTTGAGGCCACATTTGAACTCAGAAAGATGAGTCCTCCTTATTTCAGTCCTGGCACTCTATCCATTGCACCACTGAACTCAGGAAGATGAGTCCTCCTTACTTCAGTCCTGGCACTCTATCCATTGCACCACTGAACTCAGGAAGATGAATCCTCCTTACTTCAGTCCTGGCACTCTATCCATTGCACCACTGAACTCAGAAAGATGAGTCCTCCTTACTTCAGTCCTGGCACTCTATCCATTGCACAACCAAGCTACCATTATTGAGCCATAGCAGAAAGTTATCTAACAAGGATAGGAACTGAGTTGATTTAGCTGAGCAAAGATCCTGGTGGTCTTATATTCAGATGGTAAGGAAGTGATGGCAACAGCCTGAGCCTTTAGTCTGCTGAGCCAACCAAGAATTAAGGAGAGTCTTAAGGCACTCTTAAGTAAAAACTAGTCTAATACGCTGGGGAGAAGGGTTAGGATTTTGCTCCTCTCACTAGGCAGAATAAGAAGCTAGGTCTTCCTGATTCCAAATTTTATGTTCTATTCACTATACTACACTGCCTCTAAACCCAGGAAATTGGCAAAGATGACAAAAAGATGGAAACAGTCAATGTTGAAGAGCCACATAAAATCAGGTAATTTAGTTCATTGTTGGTAGACTGTGGATTGGTCTGACCACTCTAGAAAGCATTTTTGAATTACTCTTTAAATGTGAGTAAAATGTCTATACTAGAGAGTCTGCCTCTAGGCACAGACCCCGAGGAGATCAATGACAGAGGGAAAGGTTCCATATGTACTAAAATATTCAAAGTTTCACTGTTTGTAGTTGCAAAGAATGTAGCAGCAAAGAATTATAACTAGGGACCTATCAATTGGGGAATGACTAAACAAATTTTGGCTTTATTCTTTAGTCATTTCAGTCATGTCCAACTCTTCATGACCCCATTTGGCATTTTCTTGGCAAAGATACTGGAGTGGTTTGCCATTTCCTCTTCCACATCATTTTACAGATGCGGAAATTGAGGTAAAGTATGTGATTTTCCCAGAGTCAAACAGTAAGTATCTGAGGCTGGATTTGAACTCAGGTTTTCCTGGCTCTAGGCCCAGCACTTTATCCACTGTGCTAGTGGCTCAATGTCAGGCCTGGAATCAGGAAGACTCATATTCCTGAGTTCAAATCTTCAATATCTTTGCCAAGAAAACCCCAAATGGGGTCACTAAGAATGAGACATGGCTGAAAAACAACAGCAATCCTACTATTTTACAGATGAATGTGAATCAATTGTTTTGCTTACATATATGTAAAAAGCCCTTTGAGAGTGGTGAATAAAAAAGAAATCAGAGAACAAGCATGGCAAGACTTATATGATTCAATTCAGATTATAGTATGCAGGATGAGGGAAACAACACACACAACGACTACAAAAAAAGGATGCAGAAAATACAATATAAAATAAAATAAAATAAAATTGAGTGCTGTGTAATTATAATGAGCCAGACTGACTCCAAAGAAATAGGAAAATTCAGATCCCTCTTTTCTTTGCAGAGGTTCAAACTATGGCAATGAAGCATAGCACATATTGTCAGACCCAATTAATATGAATGGTTACTTTTGATTAACTGTCTTTTTCCTTTTTCTTTTTAAAATTTTTTTCAATGGATAGACTATAAAGTAAGACATGGAGGAGGGATATACAGGACATTGAGATGATGTAAAATGAAATATATCAATAAAATTTTCTTAAAATAAGATTAAGCTTTTACATGAACAAAATCAATGCAGCTAGAATAAAAAGATAAGCTGTCAAATTTCTTTTCCGTCAAATATCTCTGATAAAAATCTGCTATCTTCTAAGCTAAATATAGGAATTTGACAGAATTATATGAGTAACCATGTCTCAACATGGCCAAAGGATATGAACAATTTTTACGATAATGAATATAAACTAGTAACAGCCACATAAAAATGCTAAGAATAAGAAAGATGCAAATTAAGATATCCATCAAATGACAAAGATAAACAGAAATAATCCAAGCTAGAATGACTATAGGAGGACAGGCACTCTACTTTTGAAGGGATAACAAGGGAAAAGTAGGTTAGCATTTGTTTTCCAAGCTATGGCATTAATGACATTTGGAAATTTAAGGAAGCTAAACGCCCCCACTAACCACCACCAATACCACCATCCTGGGATTTTCCTAATCACTAGATCATTGCTTTAGAGTAGAGTGAAATGTTAGAAGCTGTCAAGTCCAGTGCCTCATTTTAGAGATGAGGGAAATGGGCTACAGAGAAATAAGTGATTTGCCCAGAGACATACACCTAGTAATTGTCTGAAGTGGGATTTGAACCCAGCACCAACTCCTCCAGAGTGAGTAAAGGTAAATTAATAAGAAACATTAGCTGACATCTTTGTCTCTGACAAGATGATACAGAGGCTAAGACAGAAAGAGGGAGCCCAAGATGGTTTTGTAAAAGGCCACTTCCCTATAAAATGATTTTTTTAAAAAATCAAGCCATTCCCAGGACTTCATTCATCACTATATTAAGCTCTATATTAAGTTTGATATGTGTGTCCATCTTTACTCCAAATTTCAAGATAACTCAGGGGACTGAAGAGGAACAGCAGCTATATTATAGCAAGGGTCACTCAAAAAAATTAACATTCACATAGTGCTTAATATGAAATAGGCACTGTGCTGAGCACTTTACAATTATGTCATTTGATTCTTACAACAATGCTACTATTTTACAGTTGAATGTGAATCAAACAGATTAAGTGACTTGGCCAGGGTCACACAGCTAGGAAGGATCCAAGGCTGGATTTGAACTCAGTATTCTAGACTCCCAGCCTTGTACTCTATTCAGTGTACTACTTAGCTATCTTAGGTATATTTATTTTTCCTCCTCATGTCACAGGCACGAGTATGCCAATTAGGAAAGTATAAGTTTCTAGCCTGTAAATTTCCAGGAATAGAATGTTCCAGATAAAAGACTGGGTTGGGTTGTTTCATAAAAGGGAAAGGAGAGAAGGCATAGGCAGTACAATTCAGGAAGAAGGGGTGAGGCCTGAGCATAGACAGCCCGAGGATTGAGAAAGACCAGTTCTGAGAAACGGAAAGTTTTTCTGGACCACGATGGTCACGCATGGCTATTTTTATTATTACGAAGCAAGCTGGGCAATTCAATAGGAACACGTAGTTCATGAGAGAGAATAATGTGCAGTAAGCGAAGAACTGTGGGCCAAAACCAGAATATGTAGGGCTTTAAATAACACACAGGTAAGTGATTATTTCATCCTAAAAGGAGCAGAGAGTCACCAAAGTTTCCAGGGCAGGATACTGACATGTTCGGTCCTGTACTTTAGGAATATCATTTTGGCAGCTGTGCACACTATGGGTCAGAGGAAAGGGACAGAAAGCACAGATATCAGTTAGAGGAGGATATTGCAAAAGGCCAGGTAAGTGGTGATGGTGGCTTGCACGAGAGAAGAAAGTGGATACAAAATATTGTGGAGGTAAAAATAAGTACTGGATGTGGAGAATAGTAAAAGTAAATAATCAAGAATAACTTAGATTAGGGGCAGCTAGCTGGATGGCATGGTGAGTAGAGCACTGGCCCTGGAGTCAGGAGGATCTGAGTTCAAATCCGACCTCAGACACTTGACACACTTACTAGCTGTGTGACCTTGGGCAAGTCACTTAACCCCAATTGCCCTGCCTTCCCCCTCCAAAAAATAAAAAAAAAAAATTAAAAATAATAATAACTTAGATTGGAAATCTAAGATGACTAAAAGGATGGTGTTGCCCTCTATAGAAATATCGAGGAAGTAGGTTCAGGGAGAATGATGAGTTCCAATTTGGACATGACGAGTTTGAGATGCCTAGAGGATGTCCATCACTAAGGTGAAGATGCCAGACTAGAACTCAAGAGTAAGATGACAGCTGGATATCTAGATATGGGAGGCAACTGAAAGAGATGATAAATGGACCTATGGGAGCTGATGAGGTCACTAAGAGAGTGTCAAGAGAGAAGAAAAGATGATGAAGGACTGTTCTGGAGGCATAAATGGGTGTGGGACTTGGATAGATTAAAAAAATGCATTCATTAGATTGATACTCTTGAGGACAGGGACTGTTTTTGCTTTTCTTTGTACCCTCAGAATACAATGCCTGGCACATAATAAATGCATGTCAATTTTCTGACTTCAAAAAGTATATTGAGATAGGCAGGAAGGAAACCAGGAGACAACAGCATGATGGAAGCCAAGGATGGCAAAAAAAAGGGGCCAGTCTACAAAGTCAAAAACTTCACAAGTCAAGAAGAATAATCACAAAAGAGGTTTACTGGGTTACATAATTATGAAATTGTTGGTAACTGTGGAAAGATCAGTTACAACAAAATGGAAGGCTGAGAAGCTATATTGCAAGGAGTCAAAAAGTGGGTGGATAGTAAAGAAATAGAGGCAGTGAGTTTAGATCATTGATTCTAGAAGTTCAGCTGTGTCAAAAAGAACAGAGATACATAATGATAGTTTGGGGGAATATCAAAGACAAGTGAAGGTTTTGTGTTTGTTTTTTTGTTTTTGTAAGACAAGGTAAAAGGCAGCAGGAAAGAGAGCAATGAATAAAGTTAGACAACTTGAGAGAAAAGGGAGGTGGCAGGAGGTGATGAAATCAAGGGTTTAAGTGGAATGGATTGTCTTAGCCAAGAGAAGTTTTTTCTTCCACTTCTTCAAGAATTACTCTGTCATCACACCCCACCTTAAGGTACTCCCTTGTGGTTTTTAGTAAGTGGAAAAAAAGCTGGGAACTTATTGTTTTCTTCAGCTCCAAATACTGAGATCCTATGATTGTGTGATTTGACAGGTCTCACTTCTTCCTAAGAACTTCAAAGTTAATCACAGATGATGCTAGAAGTAAAGATGTTTAAGTGGTCAAATGAGGAATTAAAGGCTCATAGGATATAAAGATCTATGAAGTTACAGGAGGCAAATTTCTTATTTTTACAATGTAATTCACCATTCAGAGGTGTAGGCAACATATTTTTCATGGATGAAGCTCTCTAGATCGGTGATATCAAACATGTGGCTTGGCTTGTAACACTCCTGAGTGTGTGTGCACGTGTGTGTGTGTGTGTGTGTGTGTGCGCGCACGCGCGTGTGTGTGCATGTGTGTGTGCATGTGTGTGTCCAGTTAAAAATGGAATTAGAAAATATTTAACCAAATAAGGGCAGCTGGGTGGTGCAGTGGATAGAGTGCTGGGCCTGGAGTCAGAAAGACTCCTCTTCTTGACTTCAAATCTGGCCTCAGACACTTACAAGCTACGTGACCCTGGGCAAGTCATTTAACCCTGTTTGTCTCAGTTTCCTCATCTGTAAAATGAGCTGGAGAAGGAAATGGCAAATCACTCCAGTATCTTTGCCAAGAAAATTCCAAATGGAGTCATGAAAAGCTGGACAAAACTGAAAAATGAGTGAACAACAACAAACAGTAACAAAACAAATTAAAAAAAATGAAACATAGATATTATTACCTTTTAATATTATGTCCATATGCAGTCCTCAAGGATCCTTATACGTGGATTAGTGGCCCTGGTTTCTATTTGAAATTACACCTCTAATCTACATGACCAACTTCATGGGTAACATTATCCCTTAGAAAAATAAATGCAGAAACTCCTCAATGTAATCCAAATGGATGAAGACTGAATATTTCTCAGACTACAACATACTTGGTTTGGTAGCTCACCAAACTAACCTATCAGTAAATGATATCCTTGACAGTCATTGAAAATGAATAAGATGAGCTGAACATATGAAAAGAGAAACTGCTCAGTGCTTTCAATGATCCCAAGCTGCTCCCTTCATTAAAAGCCTGTATTTCTCTCTCATCATAATCAACTTTTCTCAATCTATGGGCTCCTTCCCTACTGACTACAAACCTGCCCAGATCTTCTATTGGCTTAAGAAGCCCTGTTTTATAAATGGTAAAATTCCTTCAATTAAAAAAAAGAAACCTTCTTTTGCATCTATAGACTGGAAAATGGCTGAAAATTATGAAATATAAAGGTAATAATCAAAAACCTGTATGAAGTAAGAACTATGATAAGTGCTGAGGACACAAAGGCAAAAGGGAAAATGTGCTTGCCCTCAAGGATCTAATAAGGAAGACAATATGTACACATATGGGTATACATGAGACACATACAAAGCAGGACAAGGAAACCTTCCACTGGAACGCCCTAGGAGCTGGGAAAACAGGAAAAGGCCTTCTGTAGAAGGCAGAGCTTAACCTGAGTCTAGAAGCAAGCAAGAAATCCCAAGAGGCAGGGGTACTGACGGGGGTATTCTAGGTATGGTGACAGCCATTACAAAGGTCCCAAAGAAGATGGAATCTTGTGCTTAATACAGCAAGTAGGGGAGCATGACTGGACCGCAAAGTGTGAAGAGGAGAGTAATGTATAAAACTGTAGGGGTACGAAGAAATCAGGTAGTGATGAGATTTAAATGTCAAATAGCAGTTATGATTTATCCTAGATGCAATGGAAAGCTACTGGAGTTTACTGAACAGAAGAGTGAGATGATGAGATCTGAACTTTAAGAAAATTGCTTCAGCATCTACGCACAGGATGGACTGGAGAGGAGAAATGCATGGGGCAAGAAGACAAATTATGAAAGTCTTGCAGTAGTCCTGATGAGAGGTGATAAGGGCCTAAACAAAAGTGGTGGCTGTGTAAATGGAGAGAAGGGGACATACGTGAGACATTGTGGAGAGAGAGAGAATATTTGGCAACTGATTGGATATATGGAGTAAGGGAGGAAGAAGAATTGAAATTAATGCTAAATTGGTGAAGAAGAGTGACTGGAGAGTGGTGGAGCCACTGATAATAGAAGGGAAGTTTGGAAGAAGGATGGCACTGGCTGCAAAGATAATTAATTCACTTTTGGCATGGTGAATTCAAGGTACTTATAGGACAATGCAGTTCAAAATGTCTAATAGGCAAATGGTGTGTGTGGAACTAAAGCTGAGTAGAGAGAACAGGCCCGGATATATAGATCTGGGAGTCATGAATGTTGATGATAATGGTACCCATGAGAATTAATAAGGTTACCAAGTGAGAAAGTATAGAGAGAAAACATAAGAAGATCCAGGGCAGAGCCTTGGGGGACATCCACAGTTAGTGGGCATGACATGAAGATTTAATGGAGATTAAGAAGGAGTGATCAAATAAGCAGAAGAAGAAAAAGAGAGCAGTGTCATGACAACACATAGAGATGGGAGTATCCAGGAGGAGAGGTCAAATACTGCAGAAATGTTAGGAATTATAAGGATTTAAAAAAATAAGATCACCAAAGAAGAGAATGATGGAGAAAGCAGTTTTAGTTGAGAGATGAAGAAGTCAATCTACAGAGGATTTAGAGGAGAGAGAGAGGAGAAGTCATGGAGGCAAACGTAGTTGGCGTTTTCTAGGAGTGGGAAACTTCTGAGTTGATCAAATATATTGGTTGGTTGTTGTCCTTTGTTCTAGAAGAGGACCAAAGTGACATCACTATGCTTGAGTCAAGTTTCGATGTGTCTGACTGTGGCTGATCAGACCAATATGAGCTTGAAATGCTCTGCCATAGGTCGCACAAATAGTCCATGTGAACATTTGTACTGGCAATCAAAATTAGCACTTAATTCAACCAAGTGTCCTTGAAGAGTTTGGTCTTTATTTCCTTGATTAAATTAGGAGTCCTTGATGACCTCCTTGCCTCAAGGGAAAGCCTAGTTTACATGGGTTTGAGTGACATGTTTGTGACATCAGAGGCTTTTAGACCACGTGGGTATAAGTCGCATTTTTGTGGCGATTTTAAGTAACGTGGGTGAGTCTCATGTGTGACTCACCCTTGACCCTGAGAAAGATATAAAACCAGGGGTTGGCTTTCTCTTTTTCAGAGCTCTGACCCACAGCAGAAATACTGAGTGACTCTGGGCCAGCCCTTGTCGAGCTCCCGGCTGAACTCAGATGTTGGTAACTATGAATCATATTTGGTCTGTCTGTTGATGCTTGTAATTTGTTTGTGTTTGCTCTTAAGCTCAGGGTGCTGGATTTTCCTCTGCTAGGCGAATGGTATTTGTATGCTGGATTCAAGTAAGATGGTCAACCCCTTAACGTTGCTTTCCTTAGTAAAGCAGATCAAAAGAACCTGGGCTTGCAGCATTCCGTGTGCGGGTTGTTGTTGGTTTTTCACTCCCACAGTAGCTGCTAGCCGGATTGTTGAAACAACATTGGGGAAGATACTCTAAATCTGCGTATCCTGCATTTCCTTTGAACTGTGCCTAATAATAGAATGTCATTGTGACATCAGAAAAGAGGAATTAAGATTCGAATGAACTACCTATTCACTAAATGAAGATATCAGAACCTGGATGACCACTTATGCTTCCAAAGGAACAGTTCTACCAATGATAACACTTCCCTCATCTCTGGTAGAAAGAGGACAGACTATAGGTAGAATACAGCATACACTTTCAGACATGATTGTTGTGTAATCCAGTTTTGTTTGCCTGTTTTACTTTTTTACAAGGAATAATTCAAGGAGATTATTAGGAAATGACAGCTATATAAAAATCATCAATAAAATACTAATAAAGGGGAAAAATGATCCAAATGTCCCCTTTATCTATTGTCCTAAATCTCTCTTCTCTTTCAGTTCTAATCTCCTAGAAAGAGTAGTGTATACTCATTCCTTTCAGTTTCCCACTACCCACTCTTTACTCAATCCCTTGCAATCTCACTTTTAACCCTTCTAAGTTACTGAAACTACTCTCTCAATGATTAACAATAATCTCCTAAATGTTAAAGCCAATAACAGCTTTTCTCGATCCTCATTCTTGACCTCTCTGTAGCTTTAAAAACCATCAACCAACCTCTCTCCCTGAATACTTAGGCTTCAATGACATTGTTTTCCCCTAAATCCATTTCTATCTGTCTGATTGTTTCTTCTTACTCTCCTTTGTAAGTTCAATGGGCATCTCCCATCCCCTAGCTATGAATCTCAGATTTCAATCTTGGAATCCTTCTCTTTCTACACTCTTTCTCCATTAATGACACATTCTATTCCCCTGGGTTCAGTTATATCCTCTATGCATATAACTCCCAAATCCATATGTAATCTTTCCTCCGAACTTCAGTTTGCATATCCAACTATCTAATGAACACAGTGATATCCCACTTGCAACTCACACTTAACATATCCAAAATAGAACTTATCACTTTCCCTCCCAAACTCTTTCCTCCTTCAGCCTTCTCTATTTCTATCAATGGTCCCATCATCCACTCAGCTATCTAGGTTTGAAACTAGTCACCTTTGACATATTGTCCATGACTTGATACCCAATTCGTTGCCAAGTCTGGTCAATCCTGCTTCTATAATACATTCTTTCCCCTGTCTCCACTCAAATTGCCCTCATTCTCATTTGCCATTTTTCACTTGAGCTACTGTTTTTGTTATTTGCATGATTTGTTTTTATATTGTTTTTGTTTACCAAAGCATCACTCCCCCATTTCCCATCAATCTTATATTAAAGAATAACAAAGAGAAAAAGTTTAACAAAATTAACTAATTCATAAGCCAAGTCTGACATTATATATGGTCCTCTCCACCTGTAGACCTCCCCCTCTCTAATCTCTTCAAAGAAGGAAAAAAGATGAATTTCATATTTCTTTTTGGAGCTATGGTTGGTCTCCATAATTTCTCTGACTTCAGTTTTTATTTTATTGTTCTTTTCATTTACATCATTGTGTATATTGTTTACCTGGTTCTGTTCATTTTGTCTCACTTCACTTCTTTTAACTACTTCATCTTATATTAGTTCATATAAATCTTCAAGCACTTCTCTGTCTTCATATTTTTATGGTGTAATAATATTCTCTTATGTTCTGGTACTGAAATTTGCTTAGCCATTCCCCAAGCAACAGGGGTCCCCTTTCTTTCATTTCTTTGCTGCTATGAATGTTTTGTGCACATATGATCTTTCTTTTCATCATTGATCTTCTTGGGGTATGTGCCAACCAGTGGGATTTCTTCACCTGGACTTCAAAATAGCCTCTGTGTTTCTAGTTTTTTCCTCTCTAATCTATCTTTCATGTAGCGGCCAAAACTACTTTCCTAAGTCACAGGTCTGAACACGTCACTGTCCTGCTCAAAAATCTTTTGATCTTTATTCCATATTGGGTAAAATAAAAAGTTCTTAATGATATTTGTGACCCTCCACCATCTGGCTCTAACCTCCCTTTCCAATGCTATTTCTTTTTACTCTCCTTTGCACAATCTACATTCTAGCCAAATTAGACTACTAGTTGCCCCTTGGTTTCAACATTCCATCTGTGCCTCTGTGCATACACATGAACTGCCCCTTGCCCCAACACCTGGAACGCACTGCCCCATTTTATCTTCCTTTCAAAGTCCTTCTCTTCCTTAAGGCTCAATTCAGGTACCATCTGCTTCCTAAGGGCTTCTCTGATTCCCCTAGCTAAAAATGTTCCCTCCCTCCTCAAAGTTTTCTAGTCTGCCAGAATCTCCTTTCTGTGCCCATAGATCCCTACCTTATACTACATTTATCCAGGTACATGAACAGCATTTAATCTGTTTGAGATCTGGTATTGTGTCATTTTTACTACTGTATTCCCAGTATATGGCACAAAGTAAAGTCATAAGGTTACAAAATTATAGCTGGAAGAGACCTTAAGGGCACCTAGTCCAACCCCACTCCATTTCATAGACAAAGAAACCAAGACCCAGGGCCACAAACTGACTTACCCAGGGCCAGTATTTATAAATGTTGAATTGCAGTTCAATTTTTAACCCTAACATTCTCTTTTTGATACTATATGACTATGAATCATGGAAACTGCCATCTTGGAAGAATCAAAATTTTAGCTAACCCAAAGGACAATGGAAAAGTAAGGGAAAAGATATTTAAAAATCATCACTTGGGACACATATGACTGAAGGAGATGAGTCAGTTATGCAAAAAGAGCAAGAGATAACAAATATACAACAAAAGTATTGCAATATTATCCATGAAAAATTTGAATAACCAGAAGATGGCCTCCAGTACATTAGGAAAAGCTTCTGTGTAAGATTTATGAAAAAGTTCAGAGTAAACTGCTTTGGTGGAAGAAAGACTCACATTGAGATCATGACTCCATTGGAATATCAGGTATCCAAGCAGTATTGCAGGTATCATTTAGCAAGTTTGAAAATTTTTCTCTGACTAAACCACAAACTGAACTTTTATAATTTTATTCAAAAGCACATGATCAAAACTTTATATAACTTTGAAATTTTACTCCAGGGAAAAAATTTCCTCAAAACCAAACACTTTTTAAAAAAAATCTGTAATATTTTCACCTAAAATCCAAAATAATTGCAGGTTATAGGTGGCTTCAACCTCACACTAATAATAGTTAAGAAGAATTATTTTTCCACTGTATGATCCTAACTAATAGTGATTATAATTCTTAGCAGATGCTCTTGAATTAAGTTCTCATTTAATTTTTTCAGAGAGCAATTTACAAGTGAGGTTGCCATTTTATTCTCTTAGTATAGGATAGAATTTTGAACATACTAATAGAAATGTACTTCTTTATACAGAACACAGAGAAAGTATAGGCCAAAAACATTTTTATGTTTAAAAGCAAAAAGAAAAATGACATTGATACGAAAATGTATACATTCTGTTTCATGAAATAAAGAGAAGCAAATGAAGGGTTAAGGAAAATGTCTCTGGAGTAGGAAAGCCGACAGAGCTAAAACTGTCTGACAGCAGGATGTGGATAATAATGCTCTTGGATGAATGCTGTGAAGCTCTTTTGTGCCAATGTTTCACAAAGGGGATCCAAGCAGGAATGTACATGTTGGATTTAAATTAATCAACTCATCAGTTTCACAATACAGAAGTTCTTCCAACTCAACAGATTAAGGCACTGTTTATAGACATTTCTTATATGATGTCAATAGTTTCTTAAAAGTCAAATACATTAACATATTCCAAATGCCCTAAAGCATCAACCTACCAAATAACTTAGATCTCGACAATCTACTCTCGTATAACTATCATTCCATAGCAATCTGTTCCATTTTTAATCAATTCCTTCATTTTCACTTTGTGAATCATACACACACAAAAAAGAAGAAACACAATCTATATATTTTCATGCTCAATACTATATGAAAAGCATACATGACATACTTCCAAATTAAAATTTTAATTAAAATAAACCATGGGCAAGGCAATAAAGCCAAACCATTCCAGTTCAAATACCCATACATGTAAGTGTTCACAAGGGAAAAAAGTGGTAGTTAACATTTGCTGTCTTCTTAACAAGAAATGTGAGAAAATGACAAGCAAAGAGCAAAGGAAATACCACAATTCAGAAGGAAATCCAGGCTGATCCTATCGGAGGCCCAAACTAAATATTTCAGGATGTTGTTATCTCCTTCAAAATCTTACAATTCACCTAATATCCTAAATGGAGACGGAGGATAAAGTTATGGGAATGTCACTACTATACAGGACTTGAATCTATGCTTGTAAAATATTAATCAAGAACTTATCAGACATCAAATCTCCAAGGGAAAAAATCCCGCTTGAAGGGGCACAGGACGCCTAGTGCTAAGAGCTCTTTAGAGCATGCAGTGAAAACGGCTTTTACGTAGAGGCTGAGATTGTCACCTTAAAGATCATTGTGAAACCAGATCTCCACCGCCCCCCAAAAATCCCAACAAATATGTGGAAAGGACTACATAAAATCACTGATAAAAAAAAACCCCAAAAGAAATGAAAATAGGCTTCTCCAACCAGTCAAGAAATTCAGAAAAAGATAGTGAGAAGCAGGCAGCAGCAGGGAAAGGAGTCTCACCAGGAAAGCCAGGGCTAATACAGTAACAGAAGAAGCCAGTTTGTCTGCCTCTCTGTCTATCTGTCACATACACACACACACACACACACACACACACACACACACACACACAGAGAGAGAGAGAGAGAGAGAGAGAGAGAGAGAGAGAGAGAGAGAGAGAGAGAGAGAGAGACAGACTGACTTTAGGGTCTGAAAGGGAAAAGTTACAAGAAAAACACACTTTGGAGGGTTCATCACACCCTCATCATAAGATAAGAAGTGATGAGAGAGAGAAGAAAGAAAGAAAGAAAGAGAGAGAGAGAGAGAGAGAGAGAGAGAGAGAGAGAGAGAGAGAGAGAGAGAAAGAAAAAGAAAGAAAGAAAGAAAGAAAGAAAGAAAGAAAGAAAGAAAGAAAGAAAGAAAGAAAGAAAGAAGAAGAAAGAAAGAAGGAAATAAAAAGAAAGAAAGTCAGTCATATTGGAGTCTGGGCTTGGTGAAGAGAGCAAGGAAAAGGGAATAAGAATAGACAATTTAAATTATGTAATTCTTGTGTTAATCTTTCTTCACTTTCTTTTTGGTAAAGTGGGGTTTGGGAGGAAAAGACAAAAAGGATAAGAGGACACAGGGGGAACAGACACTCTTCTCTTCTAGAAAGCTGTATCAAATGATCAGCACCTCATTCTTTTGTAGTTCTGAACCCCCAGCCACAGAGAGCACCCTGGAAAAATACTTCTATGTTAAATCTCTTTCCTTTTTCAATAACAAAAGAGAATTGATACCAAACAGAGAAAGTAGAGGAAATTATTGCCTAGTTATGTATATTAGAATAGAATAATATCTACAAAAATATAAAATCCATATTCACAGAATAATAGAAAATTTTAAAAATTCAATCTCAGAAAAAATACATTGAACACATACAAAAGCAATTCCAAAAGAAAAAAAAATTCCTAAAGTCAGATAAATTTATAAGTGAATTCTATCAAACATCCCCAAAACAGTTCATTGTAACATCATACTAGTTCTTTGCAAAAATAGTGAAGAAGGGGATTCTACCAAACTCCCTCTACAAATCAAATATAGTCCTAATATTTAATCCTAAATTGGGGAAAAAAACAAAGAAAACTAAAGACTAATATTTCTGATTTATATTTATACGAAAAATTAATAAAGTGTTAACAAAGAGGTTACAATATATTTATAAGACTACACACTATGACCAAGTTGGATTGACACCAGAGATGAAAGAATGGTTCAAAATTAAGACAATCAAGTTAATCATATTTTTAAAAACCAAAACCACATAATTATCTCAATAGATGCAGACAAAGCCTTTAACAAAGTACAAAATTCATTTCTGTTTTAAAGAAAGATTTACAAAGTTTAGGCCTAAAGGGATTTTTTAATATAATAATAAAAAGTATCTATTTAAAACCAGAAGCAAGCATTACATGCAATGGGGAAACCTTGGAAGCTTTTCCAGAAAAATACAGGTGCTTCTTTTCTGTTCTCAAAGGAATCTAACAGACCGTTTTTCAAACCCTAACCATAGGAAAAACTGTAGGTATTCATTTGTTTCTTTAAAGTGCCAATATTCTAAGTGAACATTCTAATACATTTTTGGTTAGAACCTATTTGTGAATTATTCCTGTTTTGTTACCATCAGCAGGAATCAAATCATACATTTTGTTGTATCAGGTTCTTTGGTTTTTTTTTTCTTTTATACAATGCAGAACACTGAGAAACTTTCAACTGGAGAATAAAGGTAATGATGCAATATTACAAAAATAACTGAAAGTTCTGGCAGTTGCTAAAGCTCTCGACCAAAATCACTTTATTATTAAATCAAACAGAGTCTGGCATCTTAACAAAAAGGAAGGTTTTACATTGATATCATTCCAAAAAGGATTATGTTTGAATGTTAGCTTTAGGATATGATATATGCATTTAGAAACCAGAGAATATTTTTTGCACTAGTGGGCTAACTTTATAAGCAATACATTTATATATTTCATACACACACATATATGTGTATATAGACGGTACCTGGTACATAATAAGTGCAATATAAATGTCAGCTATAACTATTATTATTATTGATTTGTATCATGAAGTCTGAGTATATATGAATATATATTGCTACATGTATAATTGGGTTTTGGTAATTTCATAAGAAAAAAAGACTTAAGAACTCTGATTAATATAATGATTGATCATGACACTTAAAGACTGATGCTAAATCATGATTCCCACCCCTTAGCAGAGAGATGATGGATTAGAGGTACAGAATAAGGCTTATATTTTTAGATTCAGGAAATATATTAATTTATTTTACTTAATTTTACACACACACACACACACACACACACACACACACACACACACACACATATTAAAGGTTTTTATTTGGTAACAGAGCCAGTGGAGAAAGTTGCATAAAGGTATGGTTGTGGGTAGTGAGAGTCTTGCAAAAAGAATGATGAAACATTGAAAACATTAAAAAAAACAGAAGAGAGTAGGAGAGAGTTCAGATGAGAACACAGAAAAGTAGGGTAAAAAACATTTGCCTTTTTCTGTTCTTTGTATATTGAATTTTTTTGTTAAGTTCAGAACAAAAAAAATTTTTTTAAAAGAAAGAAAAAGACTGAGGATCAGAATTGGTATGAGACAGTGTAACCTTGGGAAAATGTTTAACCTTTTCGGGCTTCACTTTCCTCATTTGCAAAATGAAAGCAGGCTAAGTACACCAAAACATCCCTAGTAGATCAAAAGTCCTATTATTTTTTATTAAATGTCCATGAGAAGTTCATCCCAACCAGACAGAGGCCAGTCTGACTATAGAGGATCATAGCGACTCCATTATCAACTAAAAAATAGAAAAACTAGGTCCTCTGCTCTGAGTTAAATTCTATATTATAGCAGTTATCTCCAAACTTTTTTGATAGCACAAATAGCAATAATAAATTTTTGGCACACATCTGCAATATGTATATATTTACTTATTTATAAATCATATATATGCATTGTGCTAATAGTTATATGTATATATATATATAATGAAACATGCACAAAACAGAAATTTAAAAAGCATGAGATAAAGTTATATTTGATCCTAGAGTCAATAAGGAGCCACTGAAATTTACTGAGTAGGAAGGGACATGTTCAGACCTGAGCTTTAGATAAATCACTTTACCAGTTGTGTGGTGTATGAATTGGAGAAGGGAAAAACTGGAAGCAGGGAGGGCATGAAGGAGGCTAGTAGTTTTGTGAGTAGAAAGAAGGGTCTCGTATAAGAAATGGAGATAGAAACAATAAGATTTGGCCATCGTGGTTATGCAGGATGAGTTAAAGTGAGGAGCCGAGGCTGATACCAGAGTCGCAAATTTGTGTGACTAGAAGGATGGTGGTATCCTCGATATAGTAACTGGGTGAATCTGTGAGGAAGATAACATAATGGATCTGCAATACCAATATCAACCCAACCATGCTTGCTTTTCCTGTACAACTCATTCTACCCCACCAAAAATGAAAAGTGGAGGGGGGAGAAGGGAAGAGTGATCTTTTTCACCAGCTACTGGCCCTGGAGCGTAGAACCCACCTGCTGAAGAAAAGTTATTGAAATTACCAGATGACTTGGGGGACCAAGGTGTGGGGACTGTGAGGGGACTGAGAATTTTGACTGGGTAGTTGCTGGGGGTACCTGTATTGAGGTTAGAGTATAACTGACCTGAAGGACTGTCCCCTAGCACAGCTGTGGGAGAAATAGGAAGGAATGGAATTGGGGAGTGATGAGTGAAGTAAAGAGGATAATAAAGTTTTTGATGGCTATTGTAAGGGAGGGGTAGAATTAGACCCATTTTCCTGTCCTCTGACTGATTAATCACATACCACTTGGAATTATGCCATGGCCCCTCATTTGGAGGCCACAGCTCTGAAACATAATGAGCAATTTTAAAAAGTAAAGCATTCTATAGACTAAACACAACCCAGGTAGCAAAGCTAAAATGAAACTTCACCTATATTCATTCTTTTGACCCTACTCTTTTGACCCTATACACCTATTCTTATGAAAGGCTATTTTCTGGAAGAAGTCTTCATTATAGGTCAGAAAAAAATTCCCTGAATACTAACTTGATTTGAAACTCACAAACTAACCAGAATTTGAATTTCTATCATTAAAGGCCACAGGCAAGTGAAACAATGTACAGCACCTTCTAAGGTGGTTAGTTTTATTCATGAACTCACTCACGTTGCGCTTAAAAAAATACTTCAAAGCATTACTGAAAGATGATTAATTCTCTCTAGTTATAAATGAGAATCATAGCTACTTTGAAGTGAGTTTCTGATGCCTAAATCCTCAGAAACCTCATCTCTTTATACAAGTTTTACCATTTAATTTTTTAAAAATCCAGTTTTGCCTTCCTGAAAACTCAATATTACCCAGGGGAATAAACAAAAACTAGAACTCATCCTTTTGAGCATAATAACAAACTAAAACTCACATACTAGGTTCCTATAAGGACATAAAGGCCAGTGGCAAAAATCCCAACTTTTGTGTGTACTATTAGACCATGAGCTTCCTGAGAGCAGGGACTGTATTTTTGCCCTTCTTTATAACCCCAGCACTTCGCACAGTGCTTAGCACATAGGAGGCACTTAATAAATGCTTGTTGAATGACTATACTATAAAGGAAATATAGCCTGTTGCCAATATATCTCTACCCACAATATTTAACCATTTGCAGTGAACCTTCCTCATTAGCATGGTATAGTGGAAAGACAATTGAATTTCTATTCAGAAAACGTGGATTCAAATCCTGCTTCTGCTCCTCATTACCTTTATAGGTAAGTCTCTTTCCTCTCTTGGTCTCACTTTCCTCATTTACAAAAATAAAGAAGTTAGAGTGGATTATATCTACAATTCATTCAAATTCTCAAACTATTATCCTTCTACACCACTACAGCACTGGTCATTAACCAATGTCTTTCTCTAGTTCAATATTCAATTTTGTGTATCTCAAGAGTTTTGTTCAACACATTTTTGCGTATATATATATATGTGTGTGTGTGTGTGTGTGTGTGTGTGTGTGTGTGTGTGTGTGTGTGTGTGTATAAATGCATGTGTGTATATATGTATGTATGTGTATACACACACATACATAAAATTTTAGAGGGGGCAGACAAGATCTATGATTTCAAAGATGTAAGACATCCCAATGTGGACACTCCCTTATCAACACAGATTGGCAGCTCCTCTATAGGTCAAGCGACTTGCCCAAGGTGATAAGCTGGGCTGTCAGAGGCAAAACTTGAAGTTAGGCTTCTTTGACTACAAAGATACCCACTGTATCCAATGATATCTAGGATATAAATTATGCTCTATATAACTTCAAGTTCACTGATAAAATGTAAACTTGATTAGGGCCAGGACTAGTTTTTTGTTAGTCTTTGTATCCTCAAAGTCTCCTGGCAACCAGTAGGCACTTGTTGAATGCAATTCAATTTAATTTGGTTTTAGAGCTACTGTCATACAACTCAAAATTGTATTTGGGAGCACAATAAAAGTGCTATTCCTTAGGTACCTCTGCCATTGACTTTTATTTCGGGCCACAGAAGTTCTAGTTCCTGCCCATAAAGAATCATTTGCTCCTTTATTATTAGATAAAACTACATCTGTGATTTCAATGGTATCAAAAACTCCCAGTGAGGAAACGTTTTCTACCAAGAAGATTGGCAACTTTTGTGCAACTTGTGTCTTAAAGTGTTGCCTAAGGGGAAATGAAAGGTTGTGACTTAACACCAGTCACACATATTACACAGCCTCTATGTTTCAGGAGAAACTTGAGCCAGCCAGGTCTTCCTGACTCTGAGACCAGCTTTATTCACTGTCATTCTGCCTCGTTATTTTATTTCTTAAAAACATGCATAAGATTAACTGCTACAGTCATTACTAAGAATTTAATAGGAAAGAGTAAGAAACCAACTAGAGAAATATCAAGAAAAGAATCAAAATGGTTTCAAGAGGGACAACTTTAGGAACAAAATGTGTTTCTTACCTAGAACACACCAGAGTATGAAGTTAGCAATATGAAGATAAGAGAAGGGGGATATAAATAATTGAAATATTTTTAATGAAAAGTAGTAGGTATAATTTGAATACACTTAAAAATTGTTGCTGAACCATAGGATCTGTTTTTTCTCTTTTTTCATAATGCCACCTTAAAGTGGACATTTGTATGTCAACACCACCTATATGCAAAGGCATTCTCAAAAAGATTGGAATTACTGTTCTATTTTATGCAGAATGAAAATGCTGCTCTTTGAAAATAGTGTAACATTCAGCTCTGTATGCTGCTTTTGTGGGACAAAAAACATTAACCACCTGCTGAGAAAACACACTAGGAAATAAAAGTGTCCTTCAAAATCATCTTGCATATTACATTCCCATGAGCATTACAGTCATTGGAATGACTGAATCTATAGTGGGTCCAAATAAATTTTTTTTAATAGGAAGGCTCAAAGCAAAATAAATTCACCTTCCAGAAGGTAGTCTTTTAGGGAATGAATATGAAGATTTAAAAGCAGCAGAATCATTTCAGAACATATTTATTGAATACTAAAAACATTAAATTAACCAGCAAGGATATTCAAGGGAAGGATCTTTGCAGAATTGATGACAGTTCAATACCACACGTCTGTAGTCTTTTCTCTTTCCAACAATGGTAACGGTGAATTGGGAGGTGTCTGACATCGTTGCAGCACCTTCTTTCACTCCCTCTATTACTTCTAACACATTTCAAGGCATTCTTTTTGTATGACAAGACATATTTTCAAGCAACATAACCACAAATATAGACAAATGGGATTTGTGAGATGAGTATTGAATGGAAGACAAGACAATAATATTAAGCATCTTTTTTTTAATCCTTTTTTTTAAAGTAGAGGAAGACAGAAGGATCCAGATCTGTGATGTTACAGTAGAGAGAACATCGGTTATGGAAATCTCCTTCACTGATACAAATTGGCAACTTCAGGGGAGAATGAGCAGTTAAATGACTTGTCCATGGTCACATAGTTAGTATGTATCAGAAACAGGAAGTGGAAACAGGTTTTCCTGATTTCAAGAAAAATATTCTATCCACTTTGACACATGGATACTCGTTATTATTTTTAACATTTGTAAATAATACTTTGAAATTTGGATCAAACTTTTTGTTAAGTGTCTGGATGATTGGTAGCCTATTAAGAAAATAACCTTAAATTTTTTAAGGTTACTACAAAAGACTCATTTGCCCTAAGGTATCTCTTGTTGTATTATCATCTCCACTAGTGAAGCTAAAATTCTCATGATTAGAGCTATTCCTTTGGCTAAGAGAAGATAAAAGCATAGTATTTTGGAGCTTATTTTCATAATGTTAGCTTTAAAAGGACAGAAAACCTCGGGAGAGCCTCTGATCATTCCAACCAGACATAATCTCTCATTCCTTACTTCTGGTTTCATGACTGTCTTATTCATGTCTCCTATACATCACAGTTCTGTTTATCTCTCTTGATTATCTTTACCTGGAGGTCAGAAATATGTCTTATTCATCTCTTTATTCTCTAGCATCTACCACAATGCTTTGCAAATAGTTTTGTTCATAAAAGCTTACTGAATTCTATTAGCAAAGATTAGTTTTTCATTTTATTTATCACCAAAGGAAGAAAAAGAGCACAAAATACAAGTTTCAATATTGAACAAGATCAATGTTGAACAGAAGCATGTTAGTGATGTCCTAAATGGTCTAGGAAGTCACAATCATTGTCTTGAGTGGGCTGGGAAGTAGGGCAAAGGAGCATCAAAAAAACAGGGAGGCATAAATACAATTTTGTTAGGTCCTTAACTGGCTACCTGTGATATTTATCAAATGAAAAGGTAAAAATAATTGTGAGCAGGGGACCAGGGATGAATTTGATTTGTGTTTTTGTCAGTTCAATTTTTTCATGACCACATATATTAACTCACCATATACGAAGGATCCAACTAGTAGAAATTAGTATGTACCAGGATGGCATTCATGTTCTAAGACAACCTTTGGCCATAGGACCAAAAACATGATTTCATCCAGATCAGATTTATTTATTGTATAGGCACAGCTAGTATGTACAAAATGCCTAAGGACATAAAGACTGAAAATGAAGAATTGGAACAAAATCTACTATGTGTAAAGGAAAAATAAAAAACTCATAAAGTCAAGGCAGACTAAAATGGATACTATATTATGCATAAACGTACCATATACAATGAAAAGATCAACAATATTAAATGCATATGCATAGTAGCTAATTTCATTTTATTTTAAATACATTTTTTTCACCTACATTTTTCAATGTGATCCTTCCTGTTTTACCTCTAAGAGAGTCATCCCTTATAACAAAGAATAAAAAAGGAGGAAAAACAATTCAGCAAAATAGTCTGATATTATATACAGCGACTTCCTTGGGGCATATGCCTATCATTGTAATTTCTAGGTCAAAGGAAATGGACATTTTAGTCACCTTCTCAGCATGATTCTAAATCACATTCCAGCGTTGTGGATAAAGTCACAGATCTAGCAACAATATATTAGTGTGATTACCATTCCACAACCCCTCAAAGGATGACCATTCCCATCCTTTGTCACCCTTGCTAATGAAAATTTGCTGGGTATAAGATGAAAATTCAAGGTTGTTTTGACTTGCAGTTCTCATATTATTTAGAAAGATATACTGGAAAATGCAAGCAATGTAAGAAACAAAAGATAGCGATATAAAGTTAAAAAGAAAGAATGATATTAGCAGTTTCGTAAAGAACAAAGCTTTAATATAGTGATACACCACTCTTGTGTAGTAGAATTAAATGATTATCCATCAGAAATTAAAACAGAAAAACTCTTCAAAAAAACAGAATCGGCAAAGAAACTAATTGAGACAATAGCTTCAGCAAGAGGACAGAAATTAAAATAAATCTAAAACAATCATTTTCAAGTTTACATGATATTAACAAAATCTATAAACAAGCAAAATTTCATTCAAAATAGCTACCAACAAAGGGTAGAGCCAAGATGGTGCAGCACAGGCAGTAATTCATCTGAACTCTACCAACGTTTCCCTCCAAACAACTTTAAAACAACTCTTCAAATCAAATTTTGGAGCAGCAGAGCCAACAAAAGATCAGACTGGGACAGTTTTTCTAGCCTCAGACAATTTAGGAGGTTGGCAAGAGTAGACTGTGACATCTGGGTGAGAGACAGCCAGAGAGGGGCAGAAGTGTCAGCAGGGAGGGGCAGCAGGGAGGGGCAGCAGGGGTGGCAGCAGTAGCTTCAGGAACTCTCAGCCCAGAGCCAGGAAAGGGATTGGACAACCAGTCAGAAAAAGATTCCAGAGAATCCTTTGCTGGCCCTGGGTGGAGCTGGTGGTGACTGGCAATTCTACTGCCCATAAGCATTTCTTGGTCACAGTTCCCAGTTAGAGAGAAGCACTTGTGATCAGTTACAAGAGAGCAGGGGCCCTGTTCCTAGTTCCAAGAAAAGCACTAGCACTTGCAGCTGCAGGGAAGCAGGGACCCTTCCTGGGTAAAGGATAGAGCACAGATGAGAACAGCATTGACACCTCTCCCTGAATCACACCACCTTGAAAGCACCCAAAACTTACAGAACTCCAGAAGTAGCTCTGAAAACAGCAGCGCGAAAAAATCATGGAGATTGGAACAGTGCCTCCCTAACCCCCAGATGAGCAGAGCCCAACTTTAACATAAAGTTCAAAGTCAAGAAATAGGCTGGAAAAATAAGCAACCAATAACAGGAACAAGAAAGAAACAACAACAAAGAACTTCACTGTAAAAATATATTACGGTGGCAGGGAAGACCAAGACACAAACCCAAAAGAAGACAACACTGTGAAAACAGTTATAAGCAATGCTTCAAAGAAAAGTGCTAGTCGGACACAAGCCAAACAAGAATTCCTGGAAGGGTTAAAGAAACAGATAAAAGTGGTAGAGGAAAAGTTGGAAAAAGAAATGAGAATAATGCAAGAAAATTATATAAAAAAAGAATTAACAGCTTGGTAAAAGAGACACAAAAAAATTGAATAAAATTTCTTAAAAAACAAAATTGGCCTAATAGCAAAAGAAGCACAAAAATTCACTAAAGAAAAGAACTCCTTAAAAAGCAGAACTGGCCAAATGGAAAAATAGTAAGTTATCAAAACTATCTGATACTAGTTAAAAAATAGAAAAGTCAGTAGAAAAGAAAAAATAAGCAAGAAATAGAAACAAAACCCCCCCACAGCAATCCAGTATTTGACAAGTCCAAGAATAAAAATTGCTAGAGGAAAGAATCCCTTTTTTTAAAAACAAGAATTGCTAGAAATGTACTGGAAGCAATTCAGCAAAAATTTACATGAAAATCTCTTAAAATATATGCAACAAGGCCCAGTGGACTCTGAATTTAAAAAAAAAATCATAGCATAAAAATTAGAAGAAAATTAGTTCAGGTACCTATTACAAACAGAAATAAGGAGAGAATTCTTAACCAAACAAGGGATGATAAGAGACAAAATTGATCATTTTTGACTATTTAAAAAGTTTTTCAAAAACAAAATTGGTGAAGCCAATATTAGAAGAAAGACAGTAGAGTGGAAAAATATTTGCACTAAATAAAATTTGAATGTCCAAAAATACTGAGAATTAATTCAAGTATGTGTATATAAGATCAGGAGCTATTGCCCAACTTGCAAACTGTCAAAAGATATAAAGAGTTTTCAGTCAGTCATTATGAATGTAATGAAATATTATACAGCAAAAAAAAATGGCAAATACCAATTTAGAGAAACATTAGAAGATCTGAATAAATGGATGCAGATCCAAGAGAACAATGCACACAATGACAATAACAATGCAAATGACCAGAGAAGTAAAGGAAGTTGAAATACGAACAGAACAACTAACAAAGATTTCTAAGAATTTTCCTCACTTTTTTTGGCAGACGGGGAACTTAGGACACAACACTGTAAACTTCATCAGATATATTTGCCACACTAGAAAGTTTCATTTTGTTTCCTTTGTGACAAGGGAAGATTCATTCTGACAGAAGGGAAATTGAAATGACTTATGTAAAGACAAAAAGCACCAACAAAACATGTTTTAAAGAAATAAGTTAAAAATGATAGATAGACAGATAAAATGGATAGGGTGAAACCTAGGGATGACCCTTAGTTATTCCAGATACTTCGAAAATTATCTAAAGATTCTAGTTGCTGGTATTGCCCTTAGAGCCAGTCTAACCCAGACATGTTCTTTGGCTTCTCCTTGCTCATTCATGGGAAAACTCCAGGTAGCTCATGGTAATAAAATGCTGCTATAGCTCTAGGGGACATTTGATCCAAAAACTATAATAAAGTTTATGTTGTCTGTATGTTTTGTAGGTTGATGTATCGTTTGTCCATTTATTTGTATTGTTTTTTGGTTAGGAGTTTTTTTTTTGGGGGGGGGGAGTAGTGTCTTTTTTGATGTGTTCAAAAAATTAATGTCAGTCCAGCAATTTTCTCCATTATTTAAAAAGGTCTCAACTTGTACACAAATGTTCCTTGTCTCTTGTGTTTCTTACATTTTAGAGTGGCTAAGATTTCTCCATGTTTTATCAAAAGTGCTACCATCAAGAGAAAAACTTAATAAATAGGGAAATTAAACTATGTAAAACATATATAAACTATATATACAAATATATTTATTATATATAAACTATATATACAAATATAAATATGCAGATATTTATATATATATATTTATATATAAAATATATAAACTATATATATGTATATATATATACACACACAAAAATAGATAAGCGCAAATACAGCAATCAAATCAGACATATACCAAGGTAGTGAAAAATCACGTTAAGAAACACTTTCAATCCAGTTAGAGACAAATGTTTTTTGAAAAGTTTCCTGGAAAACTAATGGCCTACTGCATTGGTAACTAAGGTGGAGCCAATGAAGGGAGGTCTGATTATATCTTCACTCCCAAGTAGGCCCCAAACCCCTAGCTACTAGGTGCTAAGCCGATGTGTTTGTGAAGCCCCCAGGCTCCTAAGGGGAGTTGCTAAGACCAGAGCCAATAGCAAGAGCTTAAGTTCTGGTCGCTCAGATGACATCTGATGATGGCTAAAGAGTGGATAAAAAGGGAAGACAGAGCTATTTACTTAGGGCTCTCACTCTCACATGGGTGAGTCACATATATTAACTCACCTTTGACCCTGAACAAGATATATAAACCCAGAGGATGGCATTCTCCCTTGGGGCTCTCTCTCTCTTGGCAGTGTACTAATGTGGAGACTCTGGGCAGCTGTAGTTAAGAGCCCTCCAACTTGTAAACCCGGATGTACAGACTTTGTTAAACTCTGATAACTATACATTGCGATTTGAATCAGACAAGGTCTGTCTGTTGATGTTTGTAACTTGTTTCTAGTTGCTCTGAAGTTCAGGGTGCTGACTTTTTCCCCTGAACTAAGTGAATGATATTTGTACACTGGATTAAAGTAAGCTTGTTAACCCCTTAATGTTACTTTCCTTAGTAAAGCAGATCAAAAGAACTCGGGTTTACAGCATTCCTGTTGTTGGGCTTGTGTTCGTTTTTCACTCCCACAGCAGCTGCTAGCCAAATTGTTGAAACTCCTATATGGAAAAGAGGTAGCAGTTTTTCTCCTACTTCTGTCCCTAGGCCTTTAACCCACAGAAATCTCAAGGCTATGTTAATGACTACCACATATTCCAAATCAAGATCAAGGCAATAGAGAGAAACACATGCCACCAAGGGCACAGTGGAGTAAAATGGCAAATCCTGGGTCAGGACAACTTACCTCCCTCTGTTGCCTTCCCACCTGCCACTCCTTTCACTTGCTCCTGGGCTGGCAAGTAGTTAACACTAGATTAATTACTGGAAAAAGCCGGATCACCTAAGCAAACAACACAAGGAAAACAGAGAACTTGTGAATCACATGAAAGATGCTGGCAGGTTTTACATTTTTCTTCTAAGCATTTACTTCTCCCATAACTTCAAATGTATTACAAGGAATTTTTCAGACACACAATTATTTTTACATTTTCAATAGACATATTTAAAAATGTTATTACTGCAAAAGCTAAATATTTCATTTATATAGAATATAGTATTAAACTATGTGACCAATACTCCTGGCTGTGAATTTTACCTTGAGGTTCACCCTTAATCAAAATCTTTTGACTTTCCATTGATTTTTGGCTACTTTTTCAAAAGAAGAGCCTTTCTAGAAGCCTACATTTAAAAGAAACAAGAATAATCTGCAAATAAAAGAGCCAACCCTAAATCCTTCCTCTAATTTTCAAATCAGAAAGGAACATTCATCGTAAACATTCTTCTAAAACTTTGTAGTATACTTTTCCACTTGTTTTTTATGTCTTATTTTCTCTTTTTCTTAGCCATTTCAGTTGGTGGGAAAATCCACCAAAGTTACAATCTTGTTTCAACCAATTAGCAGACACAGGTAACTGCATGATCACTAAGCATCCCAACTATCCTAAAAAGGCACTCCAGTGAGCACTTTAGCATTATTTTCTATTCACTGTTAAAGTCCAGCCTCCTCTTATCTTACAAGGCAGGCACTGTGCTCTTCATTGTATTCAGTACTAGACAATGCTGACCATCAGCATTTTAGAAATAAAAGTGAAGCCCTGTGAATCCAGTTCATATTAAAGTGGGCATTTTAAATTACCACCATAAAATAAAAAGTCATTCTGGAGAAGTAAATGGAATACCCCATGGAGGTAAAAGACAGTCTGTCTGGCAATAAATATATATTAAGAACCTACTATGTGCTAGACACAGTGCTAAATGCTATGGCTAAAACGTAAAAGACTCTCTTCTTGAAGCACTCACAATCCAGTGGGGGAGACAACATTCAAACAATTATGTACAAACAAGTTATATATAGAAAAAAAAACTGGAAATAATCAACAGAGGGAAGGCAATAGAATGAAAAGCGATTGGGAAAGGTTTCATGTAGAAAGTGGAATTTTAATTGGGACTTGAAGGAAGCTAGGGAAGCCAGAGGGTGGAGTTGAGGAGGGAAACATGCAGGCATGGGAGACAGGGTCAGGAAATGGAGTGTCTTCTTTGAGGGACAACAAGGAAGCCAGTATCAATGGGTCTAAGAGTATATGGTAAGGGTAGGATGGGGCCAGGGTATAAGGTGTGAGAAGGCTGGAAAGGTAGAAGAGGGGTGCTTGTTTGTGAAAAGCTTTGAACAGCAGAGAATTTTACATGATCCTACAAGTGACAGGGAGCCACTAGAGTTTCTTGAGGAGAAAAGTGGCACAGTCAGACAGGCACTTTAGGAAGATTATTTTGACAGCTGAATAGAGGATGGGATGGAGTGGGGGGAGATCTGTGTCAGACAAACAAACCAGCTGACTACTGCAATTGTCCTACAGTGAAGTGAGAAAGCCTTCATCAGAGGGGTGGCAGTGTCAGAGGAGAGAAGGAGACATACACAAGAGATGTTACAATGGTTAAATCAACAGGCCTTGGCAACAGACTGGATGTGCGAGAGGAGAGAAAGTGAGGAGGCAAAGATGATATCCAGGCTGCAAGGCTGAGTTTCTTCTACTAGGAAGTAGTGCCTTCAATAGTAATAGGGAAGATTAGAAAGGGGAGGTTAAGTGGGGAAGGACAAAAGGATTCAGTTTGGAGTATGCTGAGTTTAAGATATCTACAGGAATCTAGCTCAAGATGCCCAATAGGCAGCTGGAGATGCAAAACTGAAGGTAAAGGCTAGAAAAGCAGACTGTCATCAATATAAATATAATTGAATAAGGTTCGATAGAAATAGAAAATAGGTAATATTTATATAGCCCTCACTATGTGCCAGGCACTATGCTAAGCACTTCACAATTCTTATCTCATGTGATCCTCACACCAGCCCTAGGAGGTTGGTGCTATTATTATCCCCATTTTACCAATGAGGAAACTGAGGCAGACAGGTCAGATGACTTGTCCAGGGTCACACAGCTAATAAATATCTGAGTCTGGATTTTAACTCAGGTCTTACTGACTCCAGGCCTGATGCTCTATTCACTGCTCTATACAGATGCCCAATAGATATATAATATGCATGTGTGTGTATGTATATGTATGTGTGTATGAGAGAGAGATCAAGACACACACACACACACACAGATGAGAGAGAGAGAGAGAGAGAGAGAGAGAGAGAATTTTGCAGGAGATAAAATTATAACTATAATTAGAAGCAAAGCAAAGTGGGTACCTATCAATTGTGGAATGGCTTAATAAACTATGGTATATTAATATAACTGAATATTACTGCATAGAAAGAAACAATGAATATGAATAATTCATAGAAGTACATGAAGATAAAGTAAGCAGAACAATTTACATGATGATTCCAATAATGTGAAGGAAAACAACACTGAAAAACTTTTTTATAACTTTTATCAATGCAGTGACCAATCATAAACTGAGAGAGCTGACAGTGAAACATGGCTCCCACCTCTCAACATATAGGTGAAGGTTTAGGGTTTCAGAAGGAGCCATTTTTAAATATGGGTAATGAATTGATTAATTTTACTTGACTGTACTTATCTATTTTAAGAGTTCCATGGAAGGCAGGAAATCAGGAAGTAACATTGATGTAAAAATAAGGGAAAAGCATTGCCTCTGAAGTTAGAGGACCTAGCTTCAACTTTGAGGACACCTGATACCTGTGATGACTTTGGGGAAGGCACCTAAGCTCCCTGGACTTTAATTTTTTCATCTGCAAAATGAAAGGTTTGGACCAAGTGACCTCTGAGGTCCCTTCCAGTTCTAGATCTATGATCCTAAGAAATGAGTTTAAATAAAACACCTTTAAAATAAATGAAAATATGCAAGTGCAACAATTAATTAAAATGTTCTCAATATGTAATAAATGCCATTTATTTAATTCACCAAATTGCCAATTCTCAGATAATTCTACAATCTACTACTTAGATCATGATATCTTACTTTAGAATAGAAAATAGTGAGCTATTGAAAGTACTTACCCACCAATTTCATTAACCAGTTTTCACAGTAATTTCAAAATATCGTAAAGTCAGTCTAACTAAAGAATGTTTAACTTAAATATGAGGAATTATAATTTCTAGAGAAACTGGATTTAATGAAGTAAATTAACATGGGCAACTTTTTAAAAAATTACATTATTATGCCAATTTTTACACAAGTCACATATTCAGAAAAATCAACTACCTGTGAAAAGGATGAGACAAAGAAAGTGAAATGCAGAATTCAACTTCATTAAGTACCGCATGCATTTGTTAAATGTCTACTCTCTACAATTCACTGTACAAAAAACTTTGTCATTATTTAATACTAGAAGAGAGTAACCAATAATAACTTTCCAGAGATCACAAAGAAACACTTTGTAAAAAGAAGGCGATTATGTCTATTCGCCATATTAAAACCAAAATCCACTTAACAAGCTTATTTCTTTACTACCACATACTAGAGTCTTTCTCATGGCTTTTCTGTTCAGAAAGGGATTGTAAATGAAAGGAATTACTTTGAGACATACTTCTAAAGTCATTTACTATCAGTTAGCTTTAACAAACCAGTTCTATCCGGGTCCCAATTTGTAATACGAAGACAAATAATCAGAGAATTTTTTAGGCAATCGGGGTTAAATGACTTGCCCAGGATCACACAACTAGTAAGCATTTGCCACTGGATTTGAACTCAGGTCCTCCAGGGTCAGTGCTCTATCTACTGTACTACCTAGATGTTCCAGCATTAGATGATCTTTAACATTTTTCCCCTTTCTGAAATCTTATGATGCTATAAATTGGCAGCTGCGATAGGAGGCTTAAGTCACTCTCTCCATTCCTGATGTAATAATCTAAAATAGCTCCACCTGGGAGGCACTGTCAACATAGGTGCCTTCAATCAGTAATCAATCTAATGAGAAATTTTGACTTGATTTAAGCTAACAGCATCAGCACACTTAATGCTCCTCCTGTCTTGGAGCTAACTAATCACCTAGATACCTTTCCCCTACTTCCCCACTCTCCCACACTCTCATTCCTATCTAGTTCAGCCATGCCCTTATATTTCACTCTATGGAATCCCTACTTCATTGTTTAAGATCTCCTTAGCCCTAGATCCCTTCACTCACTCTCCATCTTCTTCCACTCACACAGACTTGACTTTTCTCTAAAGATATCTCATCCTCTGCTACCTTTTCTAATGCTGACCACTCCTCTCACACACCCAGGAAAATCTGTAATACTACTTGCTCACCACTGCAATTTCAGGTCCTATGTCCCTCTGCCATCATTTCCCAGCAAGTTCTCTTCATTTGAAACCCACATGTCTGATCAGCAGCCTCTGGTTTATTTTCCTTTCTTAGTAAACAGACATTATACTTATCTGTTCAATCCCAGTAAAATTCAAGTTTATTGTGGGCAAGGACTACCATTTCTGTGTTTCTATGGGTAACACCATACACAACATCATTAGGAAGCTTATATTCTACAGGAAGATAAGATAAGAACACAAAATAAAATGTATAATATTTTAAGTGCACAAGAAAGGGACAAAATGCTTTGCTAAATATACAAATTAAAAGATATGAATGACATATAGATGAATGAGAGGTGAGTATTTCCTAAAAGGATACTTTAGAAAGGATTCAGTGAAAGGTTTCTTTAAAGAATGGAACTCCCCTAAGTTTATTACAAATATAATTTATAAAAACTGAATTTACAAAAAACTTTCAACAAGATACATGATACAAAAACAAGCTACACATATACCCACAGACAACTTCTTTTATGCCCTTCTCAGTTCTTTACACTGTCAAAACTAAATCTCATATATAAATGATAATATTATCATATAGCTCTAAAAGCCTAAAACTTTAGTTCTTAATATGACACTGTTGACTTTTTCAAAGGGCTATGTCAATTCACAGATGAGATAATTCCAAGCCTCTATGGCAACCAAGGAGTCCTCAGCAGTCAACTGTTCAGTACACAAATAAAGAAGTAAATCCTTATGCAATCATTAAGTGCTTTTTATATAAATACACTCATTTCCTGGTACTTGTGCAAATACATTTTGAAAGTGACCTTAAATGCTTTTTCCTAGCCCCCTTTAGCTTTATTATTTGAACAGAAGCATTATGATAATAAAAATTTCATTTAACCTTAATAATGTCTCTCTTACATTATTTGGCATTATTGTGGTTCTTTCTCCCTTCCTCTTCTTTCCTGAACTGCCCTTTTCCTCCCTACTTTCCAATACACATAGGTTGTTGTTGTTGCTGTTTTTTTAAACACAGTATTCTTGGAAAATCAGTAAAATATATTTACATGGATAGGTAGGTGCTTTATTAAATGTTTTCTATCATGAAAACGACCCTCTTCTGAAGCTTCATTATGACATGGAAAGTAATCCTGGTTTTTCCATTTCTACAGTGGAGAATCACAAGCTCTTGGGAGGTCCTACCAAGCTGCAAAAGGCTGGATGTGACAAACAACTATTATCTGTTTTCTGAGCACCAGTGTGATTATGTGGAAAAGGATTTTCACAAGAGGATTATTCAACCAGTGATGATTCTTTTAGCCACATATGACCTATGCAACTGACAAAAGCATAGAACAATTCAGTTCTATAAGGCTTTCTACTTTTGGTAGAAAAGTAGGAAGAGGATGCTAAGAATATGGCAGTTTTTCAGACTTCTATAAATATTAATTTAATTGTTGGTACTTTTACTATCAGATCTATGTCCAATGGTGAATAATTTCACACACTGAAGTATCTGAATTACATCCACATTGACATTATTGCTATAAATGAAGCCAGAATATGTGGCTGGTAAAAAGTAAGATGGTGTAATGTTAATGGAATAGGAAGATCTTCCCCGTCCATTAATAGAAAAATGTGACCACATGTGTTCAGGCACAGATGTTTTGCTGCTTTGAACTCCAGCTCACAGCTGTGATATATCCTGAGTCATGTGAAGCCTGTTGGGGGAGGAATTTGCTTAAAGGGAAAGCTTGCTTATGGGGAGTCTTGCCTGCTTGATAGGCACCCAAGCACAAGGATTGTGATGCCTTCTGGCTGTACATATCTTCTGAGGTTAGCATTTTGCTTTGGGGGTCACTCATGGGAAGAATGCTCATGTGATTTGGCCAGACAAGACTCTGTGTAGCTGTTAAGGAGCCCCCTGGCTTTGAAAACCCAGATGTTGGTGCTTCCCTCTCCGGTAACTATGCATGTATTACTTTGGTCAGACAGTTGAAAGCCCGATAGGCTTTGTTTGTTGATCTATGCTTATTTCTCAGACAGTTAGAAGTCCTATCTGTGGATCTGTGCTATTTTCTCTACTTGTATTTTATTTTCTCTGCATTCAGGGTACTGACCTCTCCCTTGAACTAAGTGAATGATATATATGTTTAATTAAAGTAAGGTTGTTGACCCTTTTAAAAGCTATTTTTCCTTTAAAAGCAGATTAAAGGACCTGAGCTAGCAGGCCACCCTGGGTATGCTAGGGTGCTTGCTATTACAGATGGTCAGATAAAAAGAATGACAGCACACTTCTAAGGGTAGAGTCACAGTGGTGGAGTAGAAAAATCACTCAGCTGAGCTCTCCAAATATTCCCCTCCAAACAACTTTAAAATAACACCTCGAATCAAATTCTAGAGTGGCAGAGCCAACCAAAGATCACAACGAGACATTTTTCCAGCCCAAGACAACTCTTTTCAACTGAAGGTTCAAAAGACAAATCTGTCAAGAGACCACATGGATGAAACACCAATGGTGGAACTAGGCGATGGTGACAGAAATACCAGTAGCTTTGGGAACTCTTAAGCCAGAGACAGTAAGGTGATCTGGGAACCGGTCAGAAAAATATTACAGAGGACCCTTGTTCTAGCACTAGACACAGGACCAGATGTTGTTTGGCAAATTCATTATCTATACTCACTTTTGGGTATTAGTTAAGGGAGGAAAGGAGTATTTTTGGTCAAGAGGGTTTGGGAGCCCTGAAGAGCAGTATTATTTCAGGTCACAAGGGATCAGGGGCCCTTCCTGGGTATGGACCAGCATTCAGACCAGGAGAGCAGTGACTACACCTCTCCTCGGATCACAGCACTTTGGAGGCACTGAAAAATTCTAAACTCCTAAAACTAGCTCTGGAAATACCCGTGTGAAAAGTCCTGAAGCTTGAAACAATGCCCCACACCAGTAACAGAGACCAAACTTAACATAAAGTTCAGCGTCAAGAAATAAGTTAGAAAATGAGCAAACAGCAACAATAAAAAAGAACTTGACCACAAAAAGCTACAGGAGATAAGAAAGATCAAAACACAAACTCAAAAGACAAGAAAGGCAAAACACCTATAAGTAAAGCCTCAAAGGAAAAAAAAATTATTGGACATAAACCCAATAAAAATTCTTGGAAAAGCTAAAAAGTTATTTTCAAAATAAAAGTAATGGAAGAAAATTTAGGTAAAGAAATTAGAACAAAGGAAGAAAATTATGAAAAGACATTTGAAAGCTTGGTAACTGAGGCATGCACACACACACACACACACACACACACACACAGAAAAAATAACATCTTAAAGAACAGAGCTGGCCAAATGAAAAAAGAGGTCCAAAAGCTCCCTGAAAAAAATAATTCCTTAAAAATTAGAATTGGGCAAGTGGAAGCTAATGACTCCATGAAACATCAAGAAGCAATAAAACAAGATCAAATGAATGAAAAAAATAGAAGAAAATGTGAAATCTCATCACAAAAACAACTTACTTGAAATATAAACTGATGACAGACAATTTCAGAATTATTAGACTACCTGAAAGCTATGATCAAAGGAAAGTCTAGACGCCATATTTCAAGAAATTATCAAGGAAACTGCCCCCAATATCCTAGAACCAGAAAGGTAAAATAGAAATTGAAAGAATTCACCAATCACCATCGGAAAGAGATCCCAAAATGAAAACTCCAATAATTTTATAGCCAAATTCCAGAGCTCCCAGATCAAGGAGAAAATATTACAAAAAGCCAGAGAAAAACATTTCAAATACTGTGAGTCACAGTCAGGATAACACAAGATTTAGCAGCTACTACATTAAAGAAATGGAGGGCTTAGAACTAATAAATAAAAGTAGGAGCTAATTTTATGGAAAAAAGACAGTAAAATAGGTAAACCATTGGTTAATTTGATTTTCAAAAAGGAAACTAAATTAATAGTATCAATGCAAAGGGATAATGCACCATCCATGAAAATGAAATTAAAGCAATTATTAGGAGTTATTTTACCCCAATTATGTGCCAGTACAACTGACTAACTGAAATGGATGAATATTTACAAAAACATAAACTGCCCAGATTAATAACAGAGGAAATAGAATATTTAAATCATCCTATCTTAGAAAAAGAAATTGAATAAGCCATCAATGAGCTCCCTAAGAAAAAATCCCCAGAACCAGATGGATTTACAAGTGAATTCTACCAAACATTTAAAGAACAATTAATTTCAATACTATATAAACTATTTGAAAGAATATGGTTTAGATACATAAACCAGAAAGAGTAAAAACAGAGAAAGAAAACCATAGACAAATTCAATTAATGAATATTAAGGCAAAAAATTTTAAATACAATAATAGCAAGGAGATTGCAGCAATATATCACAAAGATCAAATATTATGATCAAGTGGGATTTATACCAGGAATGCAGGGAGGGTTTAATATTAGGAAGACTATCGGCATAATTGATTATATAAATAATAAAAACAAGAAATAAAATAAATAAAAATAATAAAAAAAACAATTATCTCAATAGATGCAGAAAAAACTTTGACAAAATATAACAGCGATTCCTATTAAAAACACTAGGAAGTATTAGAATAAATGGAGCCTTTCTTAAAATAATAAGTAGTATCCATCTAAAATTAAGAACAAACATTATCAATAATGGGGATGAATTTAAAGTCTTTCTAGTAAGATCAGGGGTAAAGCAAGGATGCCCATTATTATTCAATATTGTACTATAGCTGTTACATATAGCATTAGACAAGAAAAAGAAATAGAAGGAATAAAAATAGGCAATGAGGAAAAATATCATCACCCCTTACAGATATGATGGTATACTTAGAACTCTAGAGAAATAACTTTTTTTTAAAAAAACTAGTTGAAACAATTAGTAATTTTAGCAAAGTTGCAGGATATAAAATAAACCTACACAAATCATCAATATTTCTATATGCTACCAACAAAACCCAGCAGCAAGATATAGAAAGAGAAATACCATTCAGACAATATAAAATATTTGGGCGTCTACTGTGCCAAGAAAACCCAGGGATTATATGAACACAATTATAAGATACTTTTCACATAAATAAAGGCAGATCTAAACAGTTGGAGAGATAGTCATTGCTCATAGGCAGGCCAAGACAATATAATTAAAATGACAATTCTACCTAAGTTAATTTACTTAATTAATTTACAGTGCCATAGCAGTCAAACTACCAAAGAATTATTTTATAGAGCTAGAAAAAATAATAAAATTCATCTGGACAATCAAAAGGTTAAGAATATCAAGGGAATCAATGAAAAAATGTGAAAGAAGGTGGCCTAGTAGTACCAGATTTCAAACTGTATTACAAAGTGGTAATCATCAAAATCATTTTGTACTGGCTAAGAACAGAATAATGGATCAGTGAAATAGATTACACAGACAATAGATAGTAATAAACGACTACAGTAATCTAATATTTGATAAACCCATAAATATCTATGCTTTTGGGATAAGAACCCAGTATTTGACAAAAACTGCTGGGAAAACTAGAAAGTAGTTTGGCAGAAACTTGGCACAGACCAGCATTTCACAACATATACCAAAATAAAATGAATGATTTAGATGTAAAGGATGCTATCATTAGCAAATTTGGGGAACATGGAAAAATATACCTGTCAGATCTACGGTGATGGAATAATTTTTGAACAAATAAGAGACAGAGAATATAATGGGAAATAAAATGGATAATTTTGATTACATGAAATTATGAAGCTTTTACATAAAAATATAACGCAGATAAAATTAGTAAACAGGAAAAGGGGAAATTTTACAGCAAGTTTCCTGGATGAAGGCCTCATTTCTCAACTATCTAGGGAACTGACCCAAATTTATAAAAATAAGAACCATCCCTCAGTTGACAAATGGTCAAAGGATTTGAAGTTCTCAGAAGAAGAAATCAAAGCAATTAATAATCATATGAAAAAATGCTCTAAATCACTACTGATTAGAGAAATGCAAATTAAAACAACTCTGAGATACAACCTCACACCTATCAGATTGGCTATAGAACTATATAAATGCTATCTAAGAACAGAAGGTTAACTCCATCATTCATTATCAAATGACATTTCTTACCTTTCCACACTCTATATCTAGCCAAACTTTCCTTTGCATTCCCTCTACATAACACTCCATTTCCCATCTTTACTCCTTTTCATTGTCTATGCCATGAGCCTAGAATGCACTCCTTTCCCACAACCATCCCTTTTAATCACTTGTTTCCTTCAAAACTCATCTTAGGCAGCAATTTTTATACCAGGGAGTTCTTAACCTGGGATTCCCATAAGGGATTTCAGAGGATCCAGGAAAATAAATGAGAAATTAATTACATCTTTACTGTCACTAATGTCTAACTGAAATTTAACTTAATATTTCTTTCTATTATGATTATCGGCAACAACCCCACTATTTAGTAGTACCTATGACTCTGCCACCAAATGAAATCACAAATACTTACACATCACATTACAGATATTGCAGATATCTCAAGATACTGTTCACACCCATTACTACTTTGAAATATACTTGTTAATTTGCCATTTGTTTTATTGACATATTACATTTTGATAGCTATTTTAACACAACTGATTTCCTTTGTACTCATACATATTCTTTTATGCATTTAAAAACATTATTCTGAGAAAAGGAGTCCATAGACCACTAGACTTCCAAAGGGATCCATGACACACAAAAAGATTAAGAACCCTTGTTTTGTTTTATGTTTCCTGATCCTACGACTGCATGTCCTCCCTACCCTTTCAAAAAGAAATTACATTTGTTTTATGTATATATAAACCTGTCTGCGCACACACACACACACACACACACACTATCTCCTCATCTTGTCCTTGATGGCTGGGACTGTTTTCTTTCTGTCTCTATATTCCCAGTTCTTAGTATGGCGCCTGACTCACATTAGGTTCTTAATACTGACTGATATATCAGCAATCAATGTGGCTTCCACAAACAAAACTGCTAATGCAGGGACAGATCAGCAGATTTGGGCTACAAGTTTATGACTTTATTAGTCACCTCACACTTAGCATGACTCTAGTCAATGTCTAGTTGACCATACTAGTTAGCCCATAGAAACAGCAGTAACTGAGGTAGAGGTTTATTTTCCCCTTTAATCTTACCTTCCCTAAAATGTACATAAGCATCAATCCAATACATCCACTTCTCATGCCATCCTTTTATTCATAAATCCACAAAAGCCTCCTACTCACAAACCCCACTATAATATGGGGACAATACTAAAGTTTTAAAGCTATTATAGTATTTAGCTCTTCTCTCTCTTTAGAGCCCAATTTTCCTTTATTTTTGTTTAGCAATAGCTATTCTTCATTATCACCCCACTTACTAAGACTTCTCTTCTTCCCCTTATCTAGCCAGTCTGTCCTAGCCCTGAATAAACAGTAATCAATCTGTAGAATGTTGTCATATTCCCTGCCAAGCAAGAGTTGGAAGGCATCAGGACAGTTCTCCCAACTTTCCTTAAGAGACCTAGATATGTTATTTACATATTTGGACCTGGGCCAGTTCTTAAAAGGTCTGCTTCCATCAACCCAACTCTCCATACAGTTCACGTCCTTAGACACAATTATAAGGAGTTCAGTGGAGGACTGCATATACATCTTTAAATATACATGCAGATATACATGAACTAAACATTGTATAAAGTTTTATGTCTCTACTAACTTTACAAAGTAACTGAAATTCATCTTGTAATTATTTAATATAATTTCATATATATATAATCTTTCTTTTAAAATGCTCCCTTTCCACAAAAATAAATTATAGTGCTAGGAAAAAATAACAAAACTCATTTGGAAGAACAAAATGCCAAGAATATCAAGGGAATCAATGAAAAAAAAATTTTAAGGAAGGTGACCTAGCAGTACCAGATCTCAAACTATATTACAAAGTGATAATCATCAAAATGAACTGGTTCTGGCTATGAAACAGAATGGTGGATCAGTGGAATCAGTGGAATAGATTAGGTATACAAGACTTAGAAGTAAATGACTATCATAACTTAGTGTCCGATAAACCCAAAGATCTAAGTTTTGGGGACAAAAACTCATTATTTGACAAAAATTGCCAGGAAAACTGGAAAGTAATTTGACAGAAACGAGGTATAGACCAATGTTTCATACCATATACCAAGATAGAGTCAAAATGGGTACATGATTTAGACACAAAGGGTGATATCATAAGCAAGTTAGAGGGACATGGAAAATTTTACCTGTCAGATCTATGGATGGGGAAGAATTTATGACCAAACAAGAGATAGAGAGGATCATGGGAAGCTGTTAAAAAGACTTCGTTATTTGCATGTTGTTTCTCGAGAATTTCTTTTCTGCCTTTCTTTGTATCCCCAGTGCCTAATATAGTGGCTGGCACAGACTAAGCACTTAATCAATGCTTGTCGACTTGATTTATTATAAAAATCTTTACTGATCTCCATTTCCTGCATGTCTGTTATCCTCTGTCCAGGTGCATCCTTAAAATATTCTCAGGATGGCTTTGTTTAGTTGGGTTTTATACTAAGTTTCCTACAAGTTTTGTTTTTCCTTCCACTGCTTCTTCTTGTTTTGTGAGGTCATGCTGCTGGTAATATTCCATCCTTCATCTCCATAAAAGCTCACAAATAAATTTTATTTATTATTCAAAACTGGTATTCTTCTTGGCCACCCTATCTCTTCAGGGAAGGAAATCAAAGGTTTGCTAGCTGGAATGATTTCTATTTGCTTTTGTTCTCCTTGTTATGATGATAACATCAGTTAAATTTATCTAGGAAATGATGATAGTTTGTATCAATGTACATTCTTTCATCTATTTCCCAGTTTTCAATGTCAACATTTTATTTAAACAGATTAAGTTGGAGGAGCTTCAACCACCGGCCATATCATCAACTCATTTTTATTCTGCTTCCTGGCTGAGTATCTATTTTAATCTTTGCTCTAATAAGTCCCACATCAACAACTGGTCATATCCTGCTTGTTAAAATATAATAAATTGGGGAGCACAGCCAAGATGGCAGCAGGAAAGCAGGGACTTGCTTAAGCTCCCTGCCAAATCCCTCCAAACACCTGTAAAAAATGGCTCTGAACAAATTCTAGAGCTGTGGAACCCACGAAATAGGAGAGGGAAACAGATCTCCAGCCCAGGAGAGCTTGGATGGTTGCCGGGAAGGGTCTATTGCATGGTGCTGAGAGCGGAGGGCAGCCTAGCATGGGCCATGCCAGGACAGACGAGACCCGAGTCAGCCAACTGGAAGAGGCCTTGGGGCCATGAGACAGTGAGCTGTTGCAGTTACCAGACTTCTCAATCCACAAACGCCAAAGACCAGGTTAGGGGGAAACTGCAGGACTGAGTTCAGAGAAGTCCAGCCACCAGCTCTGCGGGTGGAGGAGGTCGTGCAGTGGTGGAAGTAGCAGAAGCAGGAAGCTCCTGAGGCTGCCTCCAGAGCACCAGTGTCAGTGGCTTCCCAAGTCCCTGACTCACATGGTGGGCAGAATCCAGCAGCAGATCAGAGTGGGAATTCAAGGAACACTTTGTGGGTCCAAAGGCTCTTGCTGTGCCCTGCTTGGATCTGAATTGTGGTCCTGGTTGGAGGTTCTTGGGGGAGGAGGAGCAGTGCTATAACAGAGCCTGGGGTGACAGTGGAGTAGAGGTAGCTCTGAAAACAGCAGTGCCTGGACCCTAAGCTTGGGACAAAGTACTCTCTACTCTACAAGCAGTCATATCCTGACAAAAAGTTCAAGGGTCAAGTAGTTGACTGGGAACATGAACAGTCAGTGAAAACGAACTGAGACTCAAACTCAGACTCAAACTCTAGATTCCTTTTCTGGTGACAAGGAAGATCAAATCATACAGCCAGAAGAAGTCAACAAAGTCAAAGAGCCTACAACAAAAGTCTCCAAGAAAGATATGAATTGAGCTCAGGCATGGAAGAGCTCAAAAAGCATTTGGAAAAGCAAGTTAGAGAAGTAGAGGAAAAATTGGGAAGAAAAATGAGAGTGATGTGAGAAAACCATGAAAAACAAGTCAACAACTTGCTAAAGGAGACCCAAAAACATACTGAAGAAAATAACACCTTAAAGAATAGACTAACCCAAATGGCAAAAGAGCTCCAAAAAGCCAACTAGAAGAATGCCTTGAAAGGCAGAATTAGCCAAATGGAAAAGGAGGTACAAAAGAACACTGAAGAAAATATCACCTTAAAAATTAGATTGGAGCAAGTGGAAGTTAGTGAGAAACCAAAGTATTGTAAATCAGAACCAAAGGAATGAAAAAATGGAAGACAATGTGAAATATCTCATTGGAAAAATCACTGACCTGGAGAATAGATTCAGGAGAGATAATTCAAAAATTATTATTGGACTACGTGAAAGCCATGATCAAAAAAAGAGCCTAGAAGTCATCTTTCAAGAAATTATCAAGGAAAACTGCCCTGATATTCTAGAACCAGAGGGCAAAATAGAAATTGAAAGAATCCACCAACTGCCTCTGGAAAAAGATCCCAAAAAGAAAACTCCTAGGAATATCGTCACTAAATTCCAGAGCTCCCAGATCAAGGAGAAAACACTGCAAGCAGCCAAGAATTTGAATATTGTGGAAACACAATCAGGATAACACAAGATCTAGCAGCTTCTACATTAAGGGATCAAGGGGCTTGGAATATGATATTCTGGAGGTCAGTGTAGTTAGGATTAAAACAAAGAATCACCTACCCAGCAAAACTGAGTATCATGCTCCAAGGCAAAATATGGACTTTCAATAAAATAGAGGACTTTTAAGCTTTCTCAATGAAAAGACCAGAGCTGAATAGAAAGTCTGACTTTCAAATACAAGAATCAAGAACGGCATGAAAAGGTAAACAAGAAAGAGAATTCATACGGGACTTACTAAAGTTGAACTGTTATGTTTACATTCCTACATGGAAAGATGATGTGTGTAATTCAAGAGACCTTTCTCAGTATTAGGGGAGTTGAAGGGAATATAGACAGAGGGCACAGGATGAGCTGAATATGAAGGGATGATATCTAAAAAATGAAATAAATTTAAGGGGTGAGAGAGGAATATATTGAGAGAGGGAGAAAGGGAGAGATAGAATGGGATAAATTATCTCACACAAAAGTGGCAAGAAAAAGCAGTTCTGTTGGAAGGAAAGAGGGGGCAGGTGAGGGGGAATGAGTGAATCTTACTCTCATCAGATTCAATTTGAGGAGGGAATAACATACACACTCAATTGGGTATCTTACTCCATAGGAAAGTAAGGGGAAGGAGATAAAAAGGGGGGATGATAGAAAGGAGGGCAGATAGGTGGAGGAGGTAATCAAAATAAACACATTTGAAAAGGGACAGGGTCAAGGGAGAAAATTGAATAAAGGGGGACAGGATAAGATGGAAAAAAGAAAACTATATATAATAAATTTCTTATTTTTTGTTGGTGTTATTTGTTGCTTACAGTGTCCAAAGTCTTGTAACTCTCTTCTTGAAAAAAATTATTTATGACAGCAGGCGACTTCTGTGTAGTCTAGTGGTTTTTGGACTATTTCATTTTTTACTTCTGAACTATATTTTCCAAAGTATTTTTTGCAATATTTGTGCTGAATTCATCAAGTATTAAAGTCTCTTTTGATTTAATTAGGCCAAGCTATGTCACTAAAAAGCTACATGACTAGAGGCCAATCAACCTCTCTCAGTCTTAATTTTCTTATCTGTAAAATGAGGACATAGAATTAAGTGATCTCTAAGATGCCTTCCAGCTCTAAGATTATTTGAGTCTGTAAATGTCCTAAAAGCAGCAATTTAAGGTTAATAAAGCATTGATAAGGCCAGTTTTAAGTAAACTATCAAGCAGACCAAGTTTTTTCGTTTTTTTTTTTTAGCAAATCATGTTCCTTTCTCTTAATCCTATTCCTCTCGGAGTGTTCTTCCTTTTCTTGTACCTTCCCAGTCCCCCATATTAGGCATCCAATGATCAGGGTCACTAAATCATCAGGTCCCAAACAACAATCAAGGCTGGTCACTGCCATGATTGCTTCCTTCATGCCCTGACTCATTATTCTATTCCTATCCCCCATCTCATCCCCTCAATTACCTTCTGCCTTGCCAAATATCTAAAGAGAGAATGCTAAAGTGAGGGAGAAGAACCCTCACCTTGCTACACCTACTCTCATCAAAATTAGATCTTTCCTTCTATTTCCAAGAGACATCTGTTCATTTTAACAAATGACCCCACATATGCTACCAATTTTGTTGTAAAATCAGGAGTGACTCTAACAGACAGAATTTGGAATCAAATTGAAGGGCAAGGCCATAATACAAGAGATATTGTTAGACAGCCTTTGTAATATCCTTCAGATTATTCCACACAGGAAGTTACCATATCTATCAGTGAACTATGCATCCAGTGAACACTAGGATTTGTAGAAATCTTGTTAAATTCCTACCTGAATAATTAATCAATGAATATTTATTATTCATAGAAAAAGTATTTGTGGGACTCCATAGTAAAAAGACATGTTATGGTTTTGGATGTACTTCAAGTGAAATGATATCCCTCCTCCAACCAAAAAATAATCCCATATCACAGAAGATTCACGTAGAGCACAGTGGCCTATAATGCAAGTATATTTCCTATGAACACACATGATGTTAAGAAGAGGGTCATGAAGTCTATGTTCTGAACAGAGGAGTATGTTATAGAGATGTAAGTGACCATTTAACATCCTCAGCTGTGAGTTATTAACCACTTGAGCAGAGAAATATAGTTTCCCTCAGTAAGAAAGAGAGTTATTATGCCTTTCACACAATCCATAACTTAAAGACATCATTGGCATGATAAAGTTATTAAAGTCTCTCCTTAAAAGGAGAGACTATAATAACTCACTGCTGCTTTCATCACAGCTAGTAAGTTCCAGAGTATATCACCCTTCCTGAGTAAATTATAAAGGCAGTTTTTTATTGGAAAAGTATTTTCATACATTATTATACCATATTAACAAACAATTTAAAGCTGGTTGAATGATATGATTGAATTTTAAAAGGGGAAGGAAGGGAATAAGCTTCTATTAAGAATCTACTGTGTGCCAGGCACTGTACTAAATGCTTTACAATTGTGATGTCATCTGATCCTCCCATCAACCCTGGTAGATGGGTGGTATTTTTATCTCCATTATACACTTGAAGGAACTGAGGCAGAGGTTAACTGACTTGCTTAGATTGACACAGCCAGCTACTATGAGAGCTTGAATTTGAACTTTGACTCTAGGCCCAGCTCTCTACCCACTTCACCATCTAGCTGTCTAAAAGAAAATTACTGATACACACACACACACACACACACACAGAGAGAGAGAGAGAGTCTCTCTCTTGTCTCTGTCTCTGTCTCTATCTCTCTCATCTTGAGCACACAACCAAGAGACAGTTTGGGGGTTTAAGTCCCTCACCACAGAGTAATAAGGCCTTCCAATTCTGTCAATTAAGGACGTTCAACTGAAAGAACTTCTTATAATTGACTTTTATTGAAAAATGTCTCAACAAATGTGACAGAACTACAGTTTTAAAATATAAAGACTAGTGTGACTTTTTAAAGTAGCCATGTGTGAAATAAAATTAAAAGACAGCAACCGAGGACTGTCTAATTTGTATATAACTAGTGAGCCAACCCACTTGCTAGATTGGTTAAACTTAAGTGGACATACCATTAACTAAGTAAATAAAATACTGTTGGACACTAATTATCCTTCCATGTTGTATCAGGGCAATACATTACATTGAATTTTTAATTCCTTTGCAAAATCAGAAGGGAAAAAAAACCCTAAAACCAAAGAAGCTATCAATCCTTAGAAGATACACTCTGGGATTTTCTTACTGGATTATATAATAAGGCTTTCCTCCAGTAGTATAAGCTAAATAAATTGTCCCAGAAGCTTACTAGAATAAGGTCCAAGCTGAGGCCCTTTCTGAGAGGGGATGTACTCTACTCTGGAACAGTCACAAGAGGTCTACAAGGTACCCCTAAGGTCTGGACACACAGGCAATGTGGAGTTATTGCATCGAGTTCACGTGAATGTTGCAAAGTACATCAACCTTTGCATCACAAACGATGGAAATCATATTGAAGATGTTATTTGTTAATATTCCAATTAAATAAAATGTTGCTGAAAATTTCATTCATTTCTTGAAAATATGCATTTTTGCTCATGTGTCCAGACTTTAGGAATACCCTGTACTAAAGTCATTGGGTCAGGAGTCACCCAGGTCAGAGTACCTTAAATAATGTTAGTGCTGGAACTGACTCAAGGATTTAGATTTGCTTTAGGATGACTTGAATGTGTGTACCACAGACTTGCCTTCAAGGGAAAATTTTTTCCCCTATCGCATCCCCATAACCAAATCAGCCTCTCCTAATGCTTTTGATGACTACTTAGGGAATACCTCATAACAATAATAATAAAACCTGCCTAGTATGTGTGTGCGGGGGCAGGGGGGAGGAGCAGGTGCTTGGGTTTCCCTACATTCCACCACTGAACATGGAGAAAAATTCTTTTAAAATTTTATTAGGATCTTTTAGAATAATGAATAAAAAATGTTAATGAGAAGAATTTTTGTTTTACTAGCTAGCGTTTACTCTCCCAAAATAATTTCCAAAGAACATGCTAAGGTATTTGTGTAAAATAGTAAAATAACATACTTTATGGTTAATATGAAACAAATTTCTGTAAGAAAAGCACCATAGAAACCATTAAGTACTATATTAATGTGAGCTATTATAGTGTAACAACGGCAATCTCTTCTGGAGAACATGACTAGAGGGGCCCTTATAATGACCCATGTGCCTTAGTAATTTCTGGTGGGCTCCTTGAGAAAAAGGCATGTGAAACCAGAGGTTTCTAGTTAATCCCTATGGGGTACGCTCCCTCTCCCACCTTGATGGAAGGCTATGTTGAAAAAGACTGACTAGTGAGTAAAAAGTACTTCCTATTCAATGGACTTTTCTGTTATAGTCATTTTCTTGCTGTCTTCGGAAGACTAATAGTTGACAGTCCTAGATTCAAATCATATCTCTGGCATCTACTAGCTGGATAACTATGAACAAGCCACTTAACCACCCTGAGCCTATTTCCTTATTTATAAAATTGGGATAATAATATTTTTGTAACCTCCCCTAGAGGAGGTAAAAATGGCCCACACTGGGGGGAATGAAAGTTAAAGGGGTGACTGGTAAAGCACAAAAGTGTGTGTGGGTGTGTCCACTCTTGGGAAAACTTTCATACCCTTGACCTAGTGCTCGGTTCATATGATCTTGACTGGGGAACTAGATGACTGAATGGAAACTGGGCAGTAGCATTTATTTGTTGTAAAAATTAAAAACAAAGGAGGTGTCCTATCTCATTAAAAGACTCAGGTCAAAGAGGAATAAAACCAATATTTAAAAAGTATAAAGTTGGCACTTCATGGATGTGTGAGGCTGACCTGAAGGGAAGATATATGTGTAGATATATAGATATAGATATCTATAGTGAAAAGGGAAATTTAAATATACATGAATTTAAGATATTAAATTTATTCTAGTTGCATTTGTATGTTTTCATATCCTATGTAAATCAGAACATTATTCCAACAAATCTTCTATTTTCATCAGAACCATGATAGAAATAAAGAAACAGAATAAAAGACTTCTGATTGTGAAATCTGAAAAAGAGACCCTGATTAAGCCAAATTTCCTGTGGCCAAAACTATATTCTAAAAGATAGGGGTTTTTTTGTCTTCTTCCCCTCACTGCTCCCACACACTCAGCCCTGTTTCTGGAAATGAGTTGTAAGGATGGGAGGGTGGGGGAGGAGGTTGTAAGGGAGGTGTTGATCAGGGTGACCCTTGATCAACTCGATAACTTCTCCAATCAAACTGTTGAAACTATAGAGAACAGACCTTTGTCTGAAAGGCACCTGCCACAGTGGTGGGCATGTGCCTTGGCATCAGAGGACTCCACTCTCCTGGTTGGTTTCCATTGATTAGGACTGTCTCCAAGTTTATTGAAGACTAAGAGTCAGGGTGAATGGACCTTTTTCTGAAGAGCTGACCCTTTTCTATGGTAAAGAAAAGCTTGGTCTTTTTTTTTTTTGGCTTCTTTGGATTTCCAGATTAGAATGCAATCCTCCATCCTTCCCAGCCCAGGAGCAGAAAATAGTGATTTGATTAGAAGAATAAACAGAGAGTTAGCTATATGACTTCAGGTTCCTGGGCTTCAGGTTTTTGGCCATCTCCTGCAGTTTGTTTTCCTTTTGTAGGCATAAGTAAAAGCCTAGCGTTGCTGAAAGTAGATTTTCTCAGCCATGGGGGTTACTTTCTGGATAATCACAAATTTGAGAGTTTCCAAGTACAAAAATTTTAGCCCCAGCTTCCTAAATGGAGATTTCCTCCACAGCATGGTTCCTGAAAAAGAGAACATGCCAACATGACTCCTGCACTTGGAAAAACTTGAATGCATAGAGAGGGGGGAAAGAAGGCAATCTGGACTAGACCAAATCTTCTTCAATATTGTTATTAGGTATTCAGGCAGGGCAATCCCAATGTGAATGGGGAGAGATTGTCCCGCAGAGGCATTAAATAGTACTTTATGTTTCCATATTTGTTCATGAAGTCAGTCTGTTGCATTTTCTGTGGCAGATGAAATTTTTTAAAAAGTCTTATGTCCAATCTTCATATTGTAAATTAAGTATCTGTGTATGAGATCCCATTATCTATATCTTGATAAACCAAGACATGAACCATATAAAAGCTTTATTTTGGTTGTTTCACCAGAATAAAACTCTAAGGGAAACAAGAGGACCAGGAGAGAAACAGTCCCTTGTCGGGACAGGGTACCCTGGATCAGATCCCTTTGTATGAGACAAAAGTATTGGAAGGCCCTGGGCCATGTATAACAGTGTTTTGTTTTGGGTTTTTTTTTGTAACCACTTGACAGAGAAAACAATAAGAAATGAAAACAATTTTCTTTGTTTTACTACAAAGGTAATGTTTCATATCTCTTCATCTTATCTTGTCAAAAATTGATAAAAGCTTTATTTTGGTTGTTTCACCAGAATAAAACTCTAAGGGAAACAAGAGGACCAGGAGAGAAACAGTCCCTTGTCGGGACAGGGTACCCTGGATCAGATCCCTTTGTATGAGACAAAAGTATTGGAAGGCCCTGGGCCATGTATAACAGTGTTTTGTTTTGGGTTTTTTTTTGTAACCACTTGACAGAGAAAACAATAAGAAATGAAAACAATTTTCTTTGTTTTACTACAAAGGTAATGTTTCATATCTCTTCATCTTATCTTGTCAAAAATTGAAAAAAAACCTGAGATGTTACATTTTTTTAGAATTCAGCATCTTTAACACCACTATTGGCAGGATGTAAAATATTTCAAAGTAAGTTTACAATTACTGTCTGAATAGAATATACTTTTAAATTTAAAATACTAAAAAAGGTAATCTTATCAGTAAGTCATGCTGTATACATAATACATGTTTAAATTCTTAAACTAGCAATGACTTGTCTATAAATGATATTGGAGGGGAAGAAAAGAGGTGGAAAAGAAAAATTTTTTAAAAAGGTCATTTTTACCCTCCACGGTTGAAGAAAAAATGTGCTTTTCACCGTGGTTTTAGGATTTCTGGAAATTGTATACATCTAGCTACACACACACACACACACGCACACCCTTTTGCCAGGGATGAAGAATAAAACCTTGACGCATCCCTGTTCATTTTTCTGTAGGAATGTTCTTTGGTGGATAAAACTGTGAACAGCTTTAGCAATTTGTTTCCCAAATGCCTTCGGTATATGATCAATCTAGTCTTTATGCTTCTCCATAGAAGCCATAAGTTTCTCACCTCTCCTACCCCACCTATTTTTTTCAGAATGATCCTTAAAACATCCTTCTTCTGGTTCACACATCATTATAGCTAATCTATTGCTAAAAGGGGTATCTTGAACATCCACTAATTTTAAGAAATCATTTTTCATAAGATTAGTACAGAATGAAAATACTATTTTCTTTTCCTTTCCTGCCAATGTTCCATTTGCTAAAACTACTACATTTAATTTAAGGTATAAACTTGCTGGTGCCAAACTAGAAACAGGAATTTGAAAAGATGAGCTCATTAAAAACTCAAATACAAGCAACATTATGGTGATTATGACCAAAGGAAAGTTAAGTGTTAAAAAATATTTTCTTATAGGTGTGGCAAGGGTAAACCAGCCTATTGGAGCCATCCCAAGGAACGTCTTCCTAAAGCTCTCCTGGAAACTTGTGAGGACTCCAAGAACATGGTGACTTATTGCTTGGGCCTTCTAGTGATGACAAACTTCCTAGCTGTTTCTGGCTATGTGGTGGCCTAGGTCTGAAAAGACTTGGCATTTTAGAATGATATAGAAAAGCTTGAGTAGTCCTTAAGTCATTCCCGCACCCCATGACAGAAAGCAGGATTTGTGTTTATTTAAAAAAGAGAAATCTGCCATCCAGTATTTTTTTTTGACTCTCCAGGTGGTATCATGTACTTCCAGGAAGGTACGGGAAAGGTAAATCTTCCACTCTAGTATTATGGTGATCTTGCTCATGTTATCCAAATGGTAATATCACCTTAGCTGGCAAGCTTGCAAATGGAATTCTGGCTACCTTTACCTTTTTTGTGTTTGTTTTTTCCTGATCTTAGGTAAACAAATACCCTGGGATAGTTACATTTAGATTTGGTGGCAACCTTGTTAGTTTGGGAGTTTGGGCTTTGCATCCCATTGGGTTACACCTGGCTGGCTGGCATCAGGAGAAAGCCGTATGTCAGAGGTCAGCCACTGTCAAGAGGACTGATTCAATCCTAGCCATTTTAACAGCAAAGTTACAGGAGTTATTGGACAGTGCAAAGCTAAGGTGAGATATGAAAAGCCTAATTAATAGTGTCAGAAGTATCAGCCCCTCAGCACTTTCTACCAATAGTTAGTTATAAACTTACTGAACTTTGTTTTAAGTTAATTTTCATCAAATGTGATTCTTTTATGTTTAACATTTCTTGTGTGCACAGGAATAAATTACCTGTTGTATGTCTGATTTACACGGTACACCAACTACCTCTTTCATTATTATCATCATTCCCTTCTTTCTGGAGAAATCTTAGATGTGAGCTATAAATAAAATTGTCCCAGGGCACGGGGGTGGGGACTTTAATGAGAGTCAAAGAATGTGAAGACAAGAAGCCTAACCCCACTAATTAGAGGCAGGCTCCCTCAGGACTCAATGCAATCCAAACTGCTTACCTCAGTACAGTACTGGGAATGAGTGTGGTAACTCAGCTTCTGTGTATACCTCAGAAACAGATCCTCTAAGTTAGAGAATGATACTTTTAAAAAATTCGAGTTAAAAAGAAGAATAAAAAGAATTAAAGTCAAAACGCTACAGCATATAGCACTGGAAAGGTGAAATGAGAAGTTAACCATTTCTGCCTTGTATCCTAATTATAGCAAAAAAAAATCTAGGATTGATTTGAGAAGTACCACAGTGCCATTTATGATTTTTAAATATTATACATGAATAGGCTTACATCCATCTTTTCACATGTGTATTTATAAAAAATTCTCACACAAAATATCTTCATGGAATTAGGGGATTTTGTTGCTTTTTGATTATGGCTTCTCCCTTGGCTGTCCATTACATACTATTTCGAGTGCATTTTGCAATAATGACAACAAAAACTAGCATTTATGTAGTGCTTTAAGTTTTGTAAAGTGCTTTATGAGGTTCATTAAAGGATTTTTAAAATCTCTATTCTAGGGGGGCTCTTTTAACAAAGACTATGACTTCATTTAATCCTTGGTTTATTTCATCCTAAATCTTTAATTCTATCCTGAATTGAAGTTCATAACGGAGAGCTTTGCTTTATTCTGCTTCAGAAATAGACAAGATGAAAGAAACCCGTATGTCCATTTCATAAAGAAAAAGTTCACCTTTGGTGCAAATATTGGATGGGTTTTCAGAGATTTTTAATCTTAGAATAAAATACAGCACTGTTCCAAAAGAATTCAGCTCTGTTATCTAGCTCCTCATGACAGAATATAAAGGAATACGGAGAGACAATGTGGTGCGGTGGATAGTGAGCTAGATTTCGAAGGCCTGGACTGGAACTTGCCTCACCAACGATGTGACCCCGTGGCAGTGATTTAAACTTTCAACCTCACTTTTTTAAATCTACAAAATCTAAGCTTCCTTCCAGTTCCAAATCTATGATATTACAAAGTGTGGCTTTCATCAGTCTAAGGAGTATTTTTGACATTAAACTACTTCTAGGTTGATACTACAAAGTAATGGTTGTACTCACTTCTTCTCTCAGTAATTATATGAGTGAAACTTTAAAGGAAAAAAAACCCGGTATTCCATCTTTGCTTCCCCATCAAGTATAATTGTCTCATCTGTATATAGTTTACGGAATGCTAAACGATTTTATACATGTAGACTGTATTTGGAACCAATGTGGTACAACAAAAGAATGCTAGATTAGACACGAGGATACCTGGGTTTTAATTCTACCTCTATCCTTATCTAGCTTATAGGACTTTAGGCAAAACAATATTCTTTCTACTTCTCATTTTTTTATCTCTAAAATCTGGGGGGAGGAGAAGATGGAGAGAAGACTAAATACTAGCTCTAATATTATATGATTCTAAAAGCCCTAACACCAAACTTTCATTTTTTCAAAGTGAAATTTCAAGGAAGCAATACTCAGATGAATCTTTATTCATTTTTTAGTTCCCCAAATTTTCCTCTTCCAAAAATATGGCACTGTGTTACCCAACACAGAGAAACCAGGAAATACGGTAAAGATAATCCTAGTTTTTAGGAGCCAAAGAAGTGAAAATAAAGGAATATGGAAAGCTTTAAAGATTACCGAGATTGACCTGATAGATAAGTTTAAATTACCTTTCAGTTCATAGAAATATGGTATTCGCTATGCAGTTGGTAATGGCTTAACTTCTACTTTCACCTGTGTTTACTCCCACATATCTCCAAAGAGTTATAAAATCATAGCCTGTTAGAGCTGGAAGAGACATTAGAGATCATTTATTACAGCCCCCTCATTCTAAAGATGAGGAAATGGATGTCTTTGCAAGTTAGGTGAGAGAGCTAGTTATTGCAGAGCTGCAGAATCTAGGCCCCCAATTCCTACCACAATTTTCTTTCCAAGATAATTCTTTATCTCTCATCCTTCCATTACTCCCACACAGGGTCACAGAATTACAGGTTTTGGAGTCAGAAGAGACCTCAAACATTATATATCATTCAATCAAGAGTATAAAAAAGAAAGCCTTATGTAAATTCACTCAAAGCTTCCTTCCAAATCTTCACAGGCAATGTAAACTTGATACGCTACAGAACCAGAATAGAAAACGTGACCATGGAGAATATGACAAGAATAAACTAGGTAGGATGCAAATCTCCCCAAAATTAAGCTTCATTCATTTGACTCTTTGACAATTCAGTTGTTTGCATGAACCCCATAATAATGAGGATGGGAGCAATTCATTTCACATGGCTCTTTTAAGTCCAGAGTGAGCTAAGATCATCAGAGGAAAGGAATTTTCTCAGGATGAAAAGTCACAAAGCAGTCCTCATAAAAAAATAAACCTACCCTCAGTAATCCCTCAGGTCTTTTTCTTCCAGTAGTTGAAATGGGTAGTGCCTAATTCATGTCAGAATCTTCATACTAAGGTTTTCAAATGCTTATTTTGGTCATAATTAGCTTTGTAAAATTTCCAATAAGGCAATGCCTTTACAGAAAACCAGATATCTTCTTTTCTCTTGTCACTCAAACAAGTGTCCATTGAGGGAAAAAAAGTATGTGTACTTTCAATATGTTTTCAATCTAATAAGAGAAAAATGGAGGCCCAAAAATATTCATAAATTTATATGTATACAATTACCCATACATGAACAAGGGAAATGAGAGGAGATGCATATTAAAAATGGATAGTAAATGAAAGGGATTTTATCCATCCTACTAAAAACACTTTTTGTGTCATGAAGCCAAATCACAATACTTGGTATTCTAATTTTCAGTTTCTATAAAGTATTCTTTCTCTTTTCAATTCTTTCCCTCTAGTCAGCCCTTGCTGTTTCTACTGTCTGTCTACGCAGAGACTTGAAAATACTGTAAAATTTTAAGCAGCATATTCATGGTGATATATTTCTGACTACTAATAGCTTTCCAAAAGTAATTACTAGAGATACCTCAAACGTGGGTCCAGTTTGATGGATAACCTGTCTATCTTCACGCACATTTCAGAAAATAAAAAGAAACCAGAACACCCCCATGTTTATCTCTGATATAACAAAAATAATTTCCCTTTTTTATCTTCCATTATAGAAAATTAGATGCCACTGATAACTCTGATGATCATCAAAGACAGTTTAACTCTAACTCCTCTTTTACCTAATAATAGCTAACATTTATACAGCACTTAATATGCGCCGGACACTATGCTAAGCACTTTACAATTATTACCTTATTTAATCCTCACAACTGAGAGGCAAATGTTATCGTTATCCCTACTTTCCAGATGAGGAAACTGAGACAAACAGAGGGTGAGTCACTTGCCCAGGAGTTATGCAGCTAGTAAGCAACTAAGGCTGATTTTGAATTTAGGTCTTCCCAACTCCATGCCCAGCATTCTATCCAACGGGCAATCTAGCTATCTTTTCCTTAGGGATAAGACATACATGGTAAGATGGGTAGTCTCCTAACAGACCTTGAGAATAAGTGGCGCATACTATCCCTTATGTCTCGTAGCCCAACCCTGGAAAGCACAGTAAGGTAAAGATTTGTTTTCTTTATACTTTTTTATTTGTCTGATACTTCCCAAGGAGATAGCTTCCTATTTGTCCATTTCAAATTTCCTCCAGGACTTTCAGATTTTCCCCTCACCCTCCAATCCACCAGAAACACCAAACTAGGCCAATGGGTTCCATTTTTTAGGAAACTCAACTTCAAACCTTGTCATTTTCTTTTACCTATTATATTTTATAATAGACTCCAGATACAAATGTAAGGAAAACTTCCTTCTCTGAATTTTACATCAACATAGACAAATACTATTTTTGCTTTCTCTTTTATGGTGATTTACATAATGTTATGGTGGTCAAAAAAGAAATCAAGCTAAAGAAGAACCTGAAGAGAAGCCAAGATTCCTACTTTGCCAAATTATATTCCTAAAACATAGAGGCAAAATACTCATACCTTTTATACTAAAAGATAATCTACCACAAAATCAAAGTAAGAAAAAATTTATAATCCAATGTCCACCTATTTTATACTTATGTTTTATTGTTAGAATCAGAATGCTAGTCAATTTCTGCTTTTGAAACTATTTTGCTACCTAAGTTGCCTCTGATGTACAGATATTATAAATCTACTTGGAAGCCTGCCAAGGCTTCCAATGTTTCATTTCCCAGTTCATAATGTGACTCATACCAAATTAGGTTAAAAGTATGTATGTATGTATATATAGACATACATAAATATACACATATGTACACGTTGTGATAACTATATATTAAAATTTTTAATTGAAAATGACCAAAATTGTAGCCATGAGTTTGGTAAACATTAATTTCCTTTTCCCTAAAAGAATTTCAAACTTTCCTTATCCTAAGTCTCTTTTCTTCTAAATAACCTTACTATGGCTGACCACAATTCTGAATATATTCATTTTTATATGTAGGGAAAATCAACATCATTAACTAAACAGTTATTCCCCATTATAAAAATAGTTATTCCTCAATAGATAAATGGTCTAAAGATATGAACAGACAATTCCCAAGGGAAGAAATACAAATTATCAAAAGCCACATGAAAAATGCTAATGTCACTAATAATTACATAATAATGTACACTAATAATAATGCACATTAAAACAACATTGAGGTTCTACCTCACATCCATCAGATCAACAGAGGGTAAAAATAGAAACAGAAAAATAAAAGGTCCCTAATTGAGAGACTTCAGGTAAAAGACAAACTAATGCACTATTGCTGGAGCTATGAATTAATCCAGGCAGTCTGGAAAAGAATTTGGAACTATACCCATGAAGTCATCAAATTGTGTATATATAGCTTCTGACGCACAGCAGGACCACTATTAGGCCTACACCTCAAATTGATGAAAGAAAAAGGGAAAGGATGCACTTGTACAATATTCAAAGCAGCTCTTTTTGTTGTAGTAAGTAACAAAGTACATTTCCCTCAGTTAAGGAAGGGCATATAAATAGAATGGAATATTATTACACTGTAAGAAATGACTAAAGAGTTTCAGAGAAGCCTGGGAAGATTTGTATGAATGGACACATTTTAATTAGTAGAAGAATGACTTATACAAAATAATAGCACTGTAACAAAAAGTCAACTTTGAGTCTGACCAGTGAGCAACCATGACTCCAGAGGACCAATGATGAGGTATACTACCCACATACTGACAGAGAAGTGATGGACCCATGAAGAATCAGGCATACATTTTTGGACACGGCTAATATGTAGATTTGCTTTGTCTGACTATGCTTATTGGTTACAAGGTGGTTTTTTTTAGTTTATTTGCAGTTGAGAAGGGACTGGGGGCGGGGCAAGAACTAGCTATAATGTCACCCCCCTAAAAAGAAAGAGAACAATAGAAAATTTTTCAAAATGCATAAAAGAACAGAAGTTAGTTCAAAAGGAAAACAGACAAGGAAAATATATATACATATATATATATATACACACACATATGTGTATGTGTATGTATATCTATGGAAATGATACATAACATAGTTTCATGATTTTATACGTAATCCTGTTTTTCTGTTTTTCTATTCTGTTCTATTCTTGGAAGTATCTGTTTTTGGTGTTTGTTAAGTTTATTTAACAAATAAAAACAAAGGCCAATATCTAATGAAACTATGAACTTACTTAAGAACTTGTTTTCATCTAGAAGGTCTTATTTAACTGAAGCTTATTATACAATAGTAGCAGTGAGAGATAAAAAAAGACCTATTAGGTGACCTCATACATATCCTCTTCAGTCAAGTATAGATGACAGCTGAAAATTAAGTTTTATAATCATTGCAGGAACTGACTTCTGTGGCTATAATCCAAAATAGCCACCTGGAGTTTATAGTTCCTATAGGAGTTAAAGATAATCCTGCTCTTTTTTTCCTACACAGCTATAGTCCTGTAGAAAGTTACACTGAATGAGAGGAGTTAATACATGCATGCATTAAATATGAGTTTAAAAACAAATATAAATCTTTGTAAGTTTCAATACATATGTATGTTTCACTATTTCTATGTCAGGAAAGAAAAAATCAGGTAAAATATTTTTCATGGTTCATTAAGAATCAGGTTCATTATAATATTATTACAAAATAGTAGAGTAAGTAGTTCAATGTTCACTGAAAAGTGACCTATAATTTTTCATACTCTACTGAAATGTTCAATAGGTCCCTTTGGGTCCAAATGGAAATCTACAGAAGGATAAATTTTAATAACTTTGTCTTCAATACAAAATAATATCTATTTTCTTATTAATTCTAGAATTTGTTTAGTATCCACTATTGAACACACTACATTCAGTGCAAAGAATGTCTCTGCACTGAGACTTAAGTTCTAAAAAAGGAGGGAACCTACTTATAAATACAGGGTGTCCAAAAGTCTTAAGCTAAGGTTTAATAGCTTAAATCTGCACTAAGACTTTTGGGACACACTGTTTTCTAATTGGGAATAAGAAATTTATGGAGGGAAGGAAGGAAGAGAAGAAAGGGAAGGAAGGGAGGAAAGGAGGGAGGGAGGAAGGAGCTAAATTCAAAATGTATAGAATTTGAGGCCACAGTGACCCAACTAAAGACTTTTGGGCCACAGTGTCATGGTCCTTTTTTCTATTTTTTTTCCTCCTCTTAACTAGTAATTTCTGTGTTAAACACTTTTCTTCAACCAGGATGTCTCAATTTATTAATATTCAATTTCTCCCATAAATCAATGTCCATCCTTCTGATACTTCTGTTTAGTGGGGACAACATTACCATACCATCTGTTTTACAGTGCAAGAAAGAGAGCAGAATCCACGGATATCCACGATAAAAAATTAAGTGTCCTGAATTTAATATTGAGAAAACACTTTTGTTATTTTATAATACAGTAATATGATTATAGGGTTAAAACTTAAATCAAAATGGGCATGTTCTTAGTAACACCTGCCTTAATAGAACACTGAAATGGAATTTACTGTCATAAAGAGCAGCAAAGTCTGAAATGTATTCTCTCATCTCTTAAGACAAACAAAAAACCAGGGTAGAAGAGCTTTTTAATTAAATGGATAGATTATTTCCCTTTAATAAATATATTAATGGAATAAGAAGACAAATTAATGACACTGTTGTAATTAAAGAGAACAGCGCAGTGTGCTGCTATTCACAATGTTGCAAGCTGCTAATCCTATAGCCTCCTTTTCAAGAAGAACGAGTGATCAAGTACTCAATTTCTAATCACTAAATTTGAATGACTTTCTTTCTATAAAAGATCCTTCAGGTGTGATTTTGTGTCCATTTGTAAAAAAAATTTTTTTTAAACTTTTAGTAGACAAGATCTTTGGAAAACAGAAACTTCTATGGGGAGGCAACTCAAACTTGGTCCCAAGGTACCCATATTTAGAGGATGCTAACAGGATTTCAGTTCTTTTTGCAAATAGAAAAAAATAAGCATAGCACCTATTTGGGCTACTATATGGTAGAGAAAAAAAAATAATAATAGCCAACACTGATGTAGCATTATATACCAGGCACTGTGCTAAGTAAGTCCTTTACAATTAGTATCTCATTTAATCCTCATAACAGTTGCTGTTTTGATACCCCTATTTTACCCTGCTATCCCGTTTACTTCTGCTCATTTTTCTCTGCATGAGGTAAGCAGATGTTAACTGGTCAAGGGTCTAATGGCAGACTTGAAATCAGGCCTTCCTACCTCCAAGCCTCAAACTCCAGCTACTGTACCACCCTGTTTCCTCTTAATTTAGAGTTCAAGCTTTGCTAGTCATTAGCAGCGTGGCTTTAGTCAAGTATTGTAATCACTCTGGATCTCTGTTTCTTTTTGTGTAAAATGAGGGATTTGAAAGTAGATCAGGGTTCAACAAGTTTACTCTGAATCCAGGATCCAATCTATAAAATTAGGTGCCTGAGTTTTCATCCCTGGTGACAGTAAAGAAACTCAGTCATTTAAAATTTCTATGAAGTCTCATCTTCAATCTGTTGCTTCTCTGTTCATTTATTTTCCCTCCAAACCTTTCAGCAAAAAATAAAGCAGCAGGGAAGGACTGAACAAACGATAGCATATCAATATGATTTTTGTTGTTGTTGTTCAGTCGTTTCAGTTTTGTCTGACTCTTCACTAACCCATTGGAGGTTTTCTTGCACAGATACCAGAGTGGTTTGCCATTTCCTTCTCCAGATCATTTTGCAGATGGGGAAACTGAGGCAACTGAGGTAAACAGGGTTAAGTGACAGCTAGCAAGTTATCTGAGGCCAGATCTAAACTGAGGAAGATGACTTCCTGACTCTATAACTGGCACTTTATCCACTGTGCCACCTAGCTACCCACTTCAACATAACAAAATTATTATTGTGATATAAGAAATTATAAAAGAGAAAGATTCAGAGAAATTTATCATCATGTATGAACTCATGCTGAGAAAAATGAGCAGAAGTAAGTAAACTACATATACAATTTCCACAACACTGTAAGGGAAAATAACTTTGAAAGGGTTGAGAACTGTCATCAGTGCAATAACCAATTATGACTTGAGAACCCTGATGATGAAACAAGCATGACTTTCACCTCTTGATGGAGACGTGATGGATTACAGTTTTACAGGGAGATAGACATTTCCAAATAGAACCATTGCAATTTGTTTTTTTTTTTGACAACACCTTTTTTAACAAGGGAAGGCTCTTATTTGTGGGGAGGGAGTTGGGGGGTTATGATTAGAGCAATATTTGCTGACACCCTGCCATATAGGCTAGACTAGCTTCCCTAAAGTAAAAGACCACAAGGAGCTGGATCCAGCTCCCTCTCTGAGGCTTCTGACCATCAACCAAAAGCATGGCCAACACCAGGAAGCTGTTCTCAGTGGAATCAATGTGGTATCCTAATTAATGAGTATCTTTGTTGAATATCCTTCTGCTATGGATAAATTAAATAATGAATGGTATGAGGGTGTCTCATTTTGTTCCAATGCTGAACATAAACTACCAGGGTACAGGGCTGAGTCAAGCCCATCCTGGGAGGGATGAGGGGATAAGAAGGGAAGAGGAAGGGAGACTGAATGGGATAGTGAGGATAATAATGGGGATACCAAGAAAAGGAATAACAAGAAAAAAGAAAAAACCATCAATGAAAGACTTAAAAACTACACAGAGGATGCCAGAAGGACGTTTAGGGGGATATATAAATAAGCAGGGCAATGTTAGCACTGATGTAAGATAAAAGAAACAAGCTATATGTAGTGCATTTGTGGTTTCATGTATAATCCCCATTTTCTGGCCTTCTTTGTATACAGATTTGTTCTTTTTGTTGGTGATTTTCTCATTTATATTTTTAAAACAATTTAAAAGGGAATATTAGAATTATGTATATATATATATATGTATGTGGATACACACATATATCTATACATAGATGTGGATACATATCATGACCCCTCCCAATTTCCCTAGGACTCCCTGACTTGAAATTCTACCCTTTTCCCAAGTATCTTTCCCCAAATTCCTCCCTCACTCCTCTGACTTTTAAGGAGGCCGTCCTAATCACAAATCTTCTACAAGTAGCCATTTCCAACTCCCCTTAATCTACTGCTTTCCTTCTGTTGATTAGCTCCAACTTATCATATATGAATATATATACACATATATTATTTGTACATAATTGTTAGCATATTGTCCCCCCCAATTAGACTGTGAGCTCTTTGAGAGCAAAGATTTTTTGCATTTCTTTGTATCCTCAGTGATTAAGAAGCCTGATGCATAGATGGTGCTCAATAAGTGCTTGACTGATTGGTGCATTTCTTCCCACTCCCCCATGCATCTATCCTCTTCATATACTTTCACCCTAAGACGCCACACAACAATGGAGATCAGATTTCTCTTCCCTAGGTTTCCCACTCTGTAGCATTTATATACATTGTCCCTCCGACTTCACCTTCATATACACTGTCCTTGCTTTTATATATATATATATATATTATAAGGAACAAAATTCAGAGATTTAATTTTATTACTTGTGCTTTTCAAAAAGTCAGGTCAAATCTACAACGTAAAGAAAAATAGGAATAAAAGCAGAGTTCTCTGTAATATGTTAACATACTTTACTATATATACTTATTATTTATAACAGCTTCTTCTTCATACGTTTCTTCCTCTCCTCTACTTAAAGGTAATTGAAAAACATAAAAGCAGTAGAATAATGACAGTAGTAGACAAAGGTGCTAGATCAACAATTTGAGGAATAAAAGAATAAGCATATAACACTGAAGAAAATGCTTGTGATGAGTGGGAAATTGATGATTAGGTGATATGTCTGCCCAAATCTGAGCCTCAAATCACTGTAGTTTAAAATAGGTAATTCAGATAGGGGGCAGGGTGGAGAGGGGAAGGCAATAGCCTTTAAATTCCAATTTGGATTAGGAAGGTAGAAAAATAGAGTTTTGTTGTAGCCCTGGATCTGCATCTTTCTACGGCACAGACGTCTACAATCTAATCTAAAAAAAGGCAAAGAGAAAGCATGGCATGGTGGATTGGGAGTCGTTTTCAGAATCAGAAATACCGGAATGCCAAATATTCTGAATTTTTGATATCAATATAGTTATTCAACCTTCCAATGCTCCCAGGCATCTCTTAAAGACACTAAATCACAGAACAAAATGGGAGTTTTCTATACCAATGAATATATATTGCTAGAAAAAAAATTAAATCATAATTTTTAAGCTAATTCCTTCTGAAATAGATAAACCCAATATCCAAAATTTATCTAAAGGGCTTAAAAAAACTTGCAAAATATCTGATAGTAGTTTTACCCTTTCATACTGGTCTCACTACCTATTTTGATGTATTTTATATATGTTTGTAGTGTTGCCTCACGATTGCAACAAAACCAGTAGTTAACACCATACTTCATGCATGTGAAGTATGTGTTTGTGGCTACTGCTTCTGCTGGTAACACCATCATCTTTTGCTTCTTTGCATCCCTAAGGCTATCCATGCTGAGTTTTCTCAAAATAAGCCATCTCACATCCACTCACCATAGCAGATCTATCTGCTTCTGCTATTTCTCAGAATTAATTCCACTAAACTAAATTAAATGAAAATTTAATTAAATTTAAATATAAAATTGAGTTTTATACCTTTATCATATTTCTTCTGTTTGCTTCCTTCCCCTCTCTTCATGGATAACTGCCCTCTTAGACTCACCATACAATAGCTATTTGGATATTCTTGGATATGTCCATCCTTTGTGTAAGTCCAACCCAGCACAGCTGTGTTACAGCAATCATTGTTTCAATGCTGATAAACTGGCTGTATTCCAAAATGTCAGTGTTGATTTTCTTCTCTTGTATTTTAAGGTTAAGAATTGTGTGTGGATAAAACTGGCAAAATAATTTTAGAAGCTTAATATGGCATCTGTAATAAATCCAGAGCTCACAGTCAAACTCCATGTACATAGTCCTTCAGCTGCCACATTTGCACTATATTCTGCCTGTCTCCAAATGGGGATATTATATATGATTTGCTTTGTGGATTCCTTTTCTATTAGCATGTGACAGGACACTCATGCTGCCATTAACCTCCATATTTAAGATCTACTTGTGAACCTAACCCAAATCACAGTAGATTTCACAGAATCAATAACAGAATTGTAATGATTATAAGGACAGGTAAAATTTATAATGTACTTTATAATTCACAAGGCATTCTACATTTACTTACTATCTTATCAGATCTTGACAATAAATCTATGAGGCATGTTGTACATTGTCCTAGTGGAAGATGGATTTGAAGCCAGAGGCCCTGGGTTCAAAATCTATCTCAGCTATTTATTGCCTATGTGGCCTTAGCCAAGTACCTTAACAGGATGGACTAGATTATGTTTATGGTCCCTTCCAAATATAATTTCCCATTTTACAGATGAACAATCTTAGGCAAAGGAAGGTTAAGTGACTGCTTAAATTTAGTGGACCCAGATGGCTCTGGAGGAGAGAATGAGGTGGGCGACTTTCCATAGCCCTCCCTCACTTAAATCCAACTCACTTGCAAGTCATGTCATCAACTTCCTGATGTCACGATCCTCTCTGAGAATGAAGGACAAACAACAAGAAGAGTTTAGAATCAAACCAAAGGATCCTAATTCCAAAGCCACTGATCTTACTATATCACATCTTCGTATAATCAAACACATTCTACCATCTCCATTCACCTGGAATATACTTAGAAACAATCTGAAGCTCTATGAATGTTTATAATTTCCTTTGTAATAGTGAAAAAAAAAGTAAGAGGGTCACTTTACTTTGTGTTTACTCCAAATAAATAGCGAAAGAGAAAGAAAGGGGTAAGGGACAGAGAAGGGCCAGGAAGAGGCAGAAGGGAGAGAGAAGTAGATAATAAAAAGACAAAAGCAAGTTGAGAATTGAGTATTACAACTTCAATATATTATTCTCATCTTTACATGTATAATCATATAGTGGACAGCGAAGGCCTTGTCCTTAGAGCACATGAAATATATTCTGTCTAGCATCAACCCATGCAAAGGCTTCATAAGCCTGTTTCCAAAAATGAGTGATGTGATAGAGGGCCTCTCCTCCCTGCTTCAGATCATGCACATGTATCTGTTTCTTGTCAGCTTACTGCATGGTAACAGAAAGCCTTTTAATTGGCTACTGAGCCAAAATCGAGCACGCATACAAAAAGCTTGGACCACAACTCCTTCTCTTCTTTGGTGGAATGTAAAGCAAAAACTCCTATGATCCGCTAGGTGAGAGAAGAGCTTTGGTTGTTCTGTGTCACCTGGCTATCATGAGGCCACTAACACATGGTGCCCCCTATCTTTTTGTCTCTGTGGCTTCATTTTTTTTCCCGCTCTGAGCACATCAGAGATGGAACAAACCAGGTTACGACCTTGGAGCTTTGAAAGGTATTTTAAGACAATTTTCTTTGTCCTCACATTACAACCAAACATTTTCCATTTGAAAAAAGAAAAAGAAAAGAAAGGTCAGAAGAGCCATCAAGCATCCCCTTCAGCAAATAGAACTAGTGGTTTTAGCTACCTAGTCCAGAGAGGAGCCAGCCCTGATGAGTGACCTGTTTGACATGGCACAGCAGTGAATCACCTCAGTATTTGGAACACTATGTCCTATAAGCAAGGAATTGACTCACCCATCAGATATGCTATGCCCAGAAGTTTAATCTAGAGGACAAATGATTGGTCCTCACCACTTTAAGTTTGCACTCAATCTCCCCAGGGACACTGTGGGTGCCCTGGTTTGAGGGGTTTTTTTGTATTTCCATTCTTGCTGCATCTGAATTTCAGTAAGCATTTCCTTTGTTAATTGATGTTAATTGTTTGAGATTAAAGAGAAATAAATTTATGTTGTATCCACAGTATCTGACACACAGTATTCACATTATGTTAATCTGTCTCGACATTCCTCCTCCTCTCGCCATCCCAAATCACTGTACTTTAATCCCCTTTGAATGACTACCCCTAAGTCATAGCTTTCTACTGGCATGGTCAAATGCCCCCCCAAACATTGTCTTGTGCTGTGGATATCTAACTGACAGAAAGGATCAAATTTACAACATAGCTTCCTAGTTAGTTTGACATGCCTTGTACCTGAACAGCGTAACTGATGTTTCAAGTTCATTTATTTCCACAAGGGTGAGGAGAGGCATTTCATAATGATGGGAGATATTTGTTTTGTTGTCACTTTCATACAAATTTTTGCATATGTGCCCAAAGTCCTTCAGAATGTTTGGACCCACAGAACTCCACAATCCCTGCCTTGTAGTATAGACAACTAAAGAGAATCTGGGTAAATTATATTAACCCATAGGTGTAAGTCCCTACTGCCAGTCATTATGTAACTTTGGGAAAATCATTTAACCTCTCTGGACCTCAGTTTTCTTATCTGCAAAATGGGTAATGGGGAAGGGGTGGAGGCAAGGATTGTTGAACTAGATCACTGATTCTCAAAGTGTGGTCCAGGAACCATCTTCCAGAAGGATGTCAAACTGTTTTCAAAATAATGCTAATATGTTATTTGCCTATTAAAATATTCCCCCCTTTTCCAACTACAAATCTGTGTGAAGCTGGATTTAATAACATATTACAACAGGCTAAAGGCAGAAACAGATATGATAATTCAACTATCTTCTATTAAGCTAGACATTAAAGAGATTTGACAAAATACATCACTCTTCTCACTATTTTTGTTTTGGAAAATACAGTTATTTTTCATAAAAATGTTATTCTATTAACATATAATGGATCTATGTTCTAAGTTAATAAATATTTTTAAATATTTCCAGTTTTAATTTCTAACATGGTAAAGATCAATAACTATAACTCACATAAGCAAAAGCTCTTTGAAATCCTCAATAATTTTAAAAAGAGTAAAGGTATTTTGGGACCAAAATGTTTGAGAACTGCTGACCAAGTTGCTCTCTATGGTCCCTTCCAGTTTTGACATTTTATGACCCTATAAAAAATTTCTATTAAAGTACTAAAGAAAGCAGACATGAAAATAATAAGAAACATATATGTATATGCAATTTTCCCATTTGATCTCCAAAATAACCCTGTGAGATTCATAGTATGAATATTTTTTAACACTTGAGGAAACTGAGACTCTGAGAAGTTATCTGCCTAAGGTCACACAGTTTCTAGTAAATGACACCATCAAGATTTTAATCTAATTATCCTGACTCAAAGCCTAGTGCTCTTTTCCCTACACTGACAATCTTTGCACACATTTCTCTGTGTTGTCAACTCTTGGCATTTCACACAAATAGAAAAAGATCTATGGAATGGACTATTTTGTAGTCATTAATATTGGACACTGTGATGTATTGCATGTTCATTTTCTCTTTGAGGCTAGGTTGTTGAAAATTCTCATTTTGCAGGGATATAGCTGCTTCTTATTTTTCTTTAGCTAATATTTTCATTAGTTTCCATTCACTGAGTACAATGCAACTGACAAGACAGTTACACCTCAGAAGTCTCCAAAGGGGAAAGAGCAAGATAGCTGTTAAAAAATCTGCTATAGCTGATGGAAGGAAGAATTTTGTAAAGAAAGGCATATGGAATTGTAGTCAAATCTTATTTCTTAGTCCTAGTTCTTCTATGACACAGTTGTATGAATTAAACTTCTTCACATCTGCTATATGTGCAAAATTCAGGGAATGGAGCTAGATTAGACATGCCAAAAAGGTAAATCTTGTATAATAAAAATGATAATACTACCTAAATTAACTTACAGACTCAGTGGCACACTAATAAAACTACTGAAGGATTATTTCAGAACTAGAAAAAATGTCAAAAATCACCTGGAACGAGAAAATGTCAATAACTGAAGGGAAAGGGTAAAAAGAAAATGGGAAGGGAATCTAGCAGTACCAAATTTCAGGCTATACTTCAAAGAATTTTGAGGACCATTTGGAACCATTTGGAGATAGTTAAAAAGTTGATCATTGGAACAGACTAAATACATAAGTCCCAGAAGCAATCAAATATAGTAGCATAATGTTTGATAAACCCAAAGACTCCAACTGCTGATGCAAGTATTCATGGTGAGTTGACAAAAACAGCTGGGAAAACAAGGAGACAGTGAGGCAGAAGTTAGGTTTAAACTAATAGCTCATACTATATACCACAATAAACCCTAAATGGATACATGACTTAGAGATATAAAAAGGTCATATATTAAACAAACTAGAGTAGCAAGGAAGATACCTTTCACAACCGTTGATGGGAGAAGAGGTCTCATCCAAAGGATCAAGGGGACAAAATGGGGAATTTTGAATACATAATATTGAAATGTTTCTGCACAAACAAAATCAATACTTAGAAGGGAAGCAGTTCCTGGAGGGAGGGAGAATCTTTCCAGCAAATTTCTCCGATAAAGGTCTGATATCAAAGCTATATATGGAACTGATAGAAATATATAAAAACAAAGGCTGGTCCCTAAAGGATTTATTATAGGTAGTTCTCAAAAGAAGAAATGAAAGCTATCCATAACAAAAGAAATGAAAATTAAGACAACTCTGAGCTTCCACATCATACTCATCAGCTTGTCAAAGGTGACAAAAAGGGAAAATAAATGACAATTGATGGAGGAGCTATGAATTGATCCAACCACCTGGAAAGCAATTTGGAACTGTACCCAAAAGTCATTAGCTCTATTAGGCCTATATCCCAAAGAGATCAAATAAAGAGGGAAATGACCCATATGTTCAAAAATATTTATAGCAGCTCTTCTGTTGTACCAAAGAACTTTAAAAAAAATGCCCTTGAATTAGGCAATAGTTGAACAAATTATAGTTTATAAATGTCATACAAAATTATCACCTCATAAAAAATGACAGAAGGGATGAATTCTGGGAGACTTGGGAAAGTTTGCATGAAACTGATTCAGAGCGAAGTGGGCAGAACCAGGGAGAGGAATGTATACTGCGCCATGTCTATTCTCTGGCCCTTTGTCCCAGAACCAAACCTGCTCCATTTCCCTCTCAGGCTTCTACAAGTCCACTGAGGGGATTGGGAGAATCTCTTTTCTCTGACATTAATTCAAGCTATTGCTGGATGATGTTCCTCCCATTTGTGAGAGAGCCGCTGACTAGCACCACTTAACCATTTAATATTAGATTAGCTTTTACAAAGCTATATTTATTTCAATGATGTGGCAAGAAAAAACAGGCAAAATCTTCCCCCATCCTTCAACACCTCAGAGACATACCCTACAAGTTCTAACATAGCATTGAGCCCACCAAGTTCATGCCCTTATCTGACATGACTGCTCCATGAGTCTTTGCCTCTGCTGCCCCTGGGCTGAGGGGTGCTCATGATACATTGGCTATGAAACTCTAACTCTAAATTCTAAGAGAGAGCCTCCACTCCCTCCACACCTTGAGGTATATATACTATGCTGGCTGCAAAACTGAACTCTGGAATGCTGGGATGCCTAGGAGCTCTCTGGTCCTTTTGAACTCACAAAGTTGTAGATTCCACTAGTCTCTGAGCATTTCCCACCTCTTGACAGAAAGGTGATGGACTAAACATTCAGAACGAAACATATTTTCAAACAGGCATTTTCAGCTAATATGTAGATTTAACTATACACATTTGTTTCAAAATAAGTTCTTTTTTTTAATTTCCCTTTCGAGGAGAGAGAGAGAATTATGAAGGAAGGGAGCAATAATTATGATGCCAAAAAAAAGAAATAAAAGAATGTTGTTGAAACACTTAAAATTACATAGAAAAGGGTAAAACGAGTAAAAGAACACAAACAAGCTAGGTAGTATTGGAATTAGCTTGTTAAACTTAAAATATGCTTTTTAAAAAAGCTGCACAAAACAGATTTCTAGCTTCATATATGATGTATATTTTCCAGTTCCATATGCAATTTGTATTTTTTCTGTTTTTTTAACATGAAAATATTATTTTTATACTTATCAAGTTCATAACAATAAAAAAGAAAAAAAATAAAAGATTTAGAGGCTGATTCTAATAAGTTTCACCTGAGAAATTCTTTCAAACTACTGGAATTCTCTTCAGAAAACTGAGCACTGATGTACTGAAAGACTGAAAACTCATTAAGTTCTTAATCCTTTACACTAGGAAAGAAATTTTCAGGCTCAATACTCCATTACTTTGCAAAGTTCCAAAAGGAAAGGAAACAGCAAATATTTTGATAATAATTTCCTAAATAGGAAGCAAATTCAAGGAACAAAAAAAAATTAATATGTCAACATTAAGTCCCTCAGGCCACTCTTTAGCCCACTTAGCCGCAGTGATGAATTTATTCTAAAGTCTATCTTAGTCTTTAGTACATATGGCTAAAAAAATTCTAAGCACACTCAGAAGGTCCTAGCTTCTTACTCCTAACCATGAAGAAGGATGTTAGAAGGGTAGAAATAAAATTAATATTATGAAAGAACATTAAATCCTAACTAGGCCTTGAAAGATAATGTCCTAAGAAAACATTACTCCCTTCCATATCCTCAAGGTTTCAGCCATATCAGCAGACTTGTTGTGTTACTGACCTCCTTTCCCCCCTCCCCCCATTCCAGTCCCTATGCATTTAAACAGAATTGTTGCTTTCTAGCTTCCACTCAGCTAGAAACCTTGGTTTCCTTTAGGACTCGGCTCAAAAGCCAACTTTTGCAGGAGGTCTTTTCTTCTCTCTCATCCCCCAGCTATTAATACCTTACCCTCTAAGGTTATTTTCCTTCTACTCTGTATAAACCTTGCATGTATCTTCTTCTATACTTGTCTCTCACCTGAAAATGTAAGGGAGTGTTTTTGCTTTTTCTTTATATACTCAGAGCTTGGTATAGTGCCTAACACATAGTAAACACTATTGAAAGATATTTATCAGATAGCTCAAACTGCCAGAATGCTCAGAAAATGTAAGATATAAACTTAACTACAACCCCCCCCCCCAATTTTACAAATGAAGAAACTAAGGTCTAGAGATGTTTAAATGGCTTGTCCAAGTCTTTCTTTCTCCTTTATCATGTTGTTTCCATAGGCATCATTTTTGAGAGATTTATACCAACTTTCATCCTCACTTTAATCAGATTGAGACTAGCTTTAAAAAGACACAAGGAAGCCTATTACCTCCTAAAAATCACAATTTTTGGTAGGGTTATCAGAAGACTGATAAATGCCAAAGTTCCATTTTTATGTCAAGGTTTCAGTTTTAGATTTGTTGATTCTACATCCCTCTGGAAAGTTTTTTTTTCTTACATTACAACATCTTTTTTCTGTTTTCAAAGAGAAATACTGAACACCATGAAAGCCAGAGAGTAATGCTGAATTTTGTGTTTTACTAATTAAGTTTTGGGCATAAATTTCAATGGTTTCTTAAACTTCACTACAGAGTTAATGACATTTTAATTTGTGTGTCTGTCAGTGTGTAGTTTTTCTGTGGCTTTAACATTACATGTTCCATATTTCCAAGGTGGGCCCCACCGAATGAGTATTTGAAAAATTATTCTGGAAAAATATTAAAACGTGGCATTTGTGTCAATCCATTTAGAGAATGACCCTAAAAGATCCTTGACAATTCATGGTTAGAAATCAAATTATAATTAACATGGGATCATTAGAATATATGTTTGATTTGTGCATAAAACACTATGAAAAAGAATTATGTACTCCTGAAGAGGTATGGAAAAAGTACTCGCTCCAATTATCTAGAGTCAAGTGTTATCTTAATTCATTTAGACCTCTCTGACTCTTGCTTCCCGTGTAAATGAACAAGACTGGGGATTCTAAAGCTATATTTTAAATACTCCATGATATCTGGAGACAAGTTATAAATCAAATGCTCAGGAAACATGCAGACTGCAATTTGCCTGAGCTATGTGTCTGAACTCGTTTGCATCCATTGCTAATTACTTTCAATGCTAATATTAAACTTTTCGGCAAATCAAGGATTTAAAATTTGATTTCTGATAGAAAAAGGTGATGAAAGTTGGAGAATATTCTAAGCAAGAGCAGTTTATATATCTAAAGATCTTCCCATACATACAGTAGACATTGCCTGCCAAATGTCTTTAAAAATTTGTTCCAGGAAACTGTGACATATAGCTGAAAGAGTTATGGAGGGCAATTAGTTCCAAGGAATGATATAAATATAAAACTTGTTACAAAGTTTTCGAACTTCATAGGTTGTACTTGTTTTAACTCATTAAACACGTTACTGATATTCATAAGAGAAAGTAACATTGCTTTAACTCCAACTTGGCCACTGTCTAAATTTTTGGGGAAAAAAACTTTAAGAAAGGAAACATAATAATTTTTCACCCAAAACTTTTAAAACACAATCCTTAATTACCTAAATCACTCATTCCTTCCCCACCCCTCCCCGCCCCAAGTACCCGAAACAGACACTACTCATAGCCCAGATGAGTCAGGTAAAAAATGCATTATCCACGGAAGGACATCTCTTTCCAAAACTCGGGATCCCACCATTCCCGCTTGCTCCTATGTTGTAGCCAGTTCGTTATGAAGGAATAACACTCTAAAGTTTTCCCAAATTTGATTGGGGGTGGGAGTGGACAGTGGTGAAAGAAGGTTCGCCTCTTGATTAAGCTTCCAACTAATTACAGACAGTTCCCAAGTGTGGGGACTGCGCGAAGGAGAAAGAATAAGGCAGTCCAAAGCGTTGGGCAGCTGGAAAGCGTGCCATGTGAGGTGAGAGTGACATCGTGCTTGTCCTAGGCAGTAGAGAGATGAGGAAGGGACCCATCAAAACAATCCTGAGACGTTCAGCAAGAAGGGGCTTGGGGTTGGGGGCGGGAAGTATAGGGGAGGAAGAAGCCAGAGGAAGGATTCAATAACCTGCACCCAAGGCAGGGGGGTTAGGTTGGCCCAGGGGCCGGCCTGAGGTCGGGGCTAGACAATCACTCCTCCCTCTCGGCTCCGGGACAGCCCCCCCAGCCCCGGAGAGCAGCTTTGCCTGTAGTGGCAGATCTGCGGGGCGGGGTCGCAGGGTCCCAGGGTCCAGCCGCAGTGTCAGGCTACGCGGGGTGGGGGGGCGGAGGGGAAAGACACAGAGGAAATCAACAATCGTGCCCGCGGCGCCCGAAGGAGAAGGAAGAAGCGATCCCGTCCCGGGCCCTGACATCTCCCCAACTTCCCAGCCCCAGCGGGCGCACACGACCGCCCACCCGGGCTAACTCCGCGCAGACCCTGGCCCCCCATGCCGCCCCCACGCCGCACCAACCTGGACGGCCCGGCCCCGGCGGGGCGCCAGCCCGGGACGGACACTGGACCCTCCCGGCGGCGGCGGCGGCGGCGGCAGCGGCAGCAGCGGCGGGGGCAGAGGCGGCTGCGACGGCGGGCGGAGTTAGTTGGAGGCTCCCCTGGGCGGGGACAGGCAGAGCCCTGGGGCTGCCGCTGCTGCTGCTTGGGCGGCCGGCTTCCCCGCCTCCCTCCCGGGTCCCGCTCTCCGCCTTCTCAGGACCCTCTGGGCCGCTTCTGGTCCCACCCCGGAGGTGGCTTTTCCCGGACTGTGGGCGCAGAGCGGCCGGTGCCCCTACCCCCCCGCCCACTCCTCTTCCCTCCCTTCCTTTCTCCCTCCTTCCCTCCCTTCCTCCTCTCCCGCCGCCCCTCCCCTCGTCCGCACTAGTAGCTACCAGGGCCAAAGAATCGCCCCGGCGGCTCTTCCCGCGGACGTTTCTCTGCCTGTGTTGATCTGGGACCCTGAACTGGCTGGAGCGAGGATTGGGGGTCAGTGCGAAATTAAAAGCACTGGCTTCCAGCTTCCACCCACCAGTGAACCTGCCCCCACTTCCTTGGGGGTTTCTCTTGGGGAGGGTGGGTGGCTCGACAGTTTGGTGGCGTTTTATGGATGGGGGGGGGACAAGGAAAGCAAGGACGGAGGAGCCAAGGGGCAGAGACTCGGGCTGTGAAACTAGCCCCCCGTGTGGGGCGGGGCAAAGCTGGGGAGTCCTCCTCCCCGCCTTCCCCCCCACCCCCCCCACCCCGGCCCCTTTTGGCCTGAGAAACAAACCTGTAAGGTGACAGTCCAGGTTGCGCTGAGGGAGTGCCCAGGAAAATGCCTGTACCTCCCCCAACCCCCATCAGTTTGTGCTGACCATGAGGTTTAAGAACACACGCAAACATTTCCCTCTGAGTTGGGTGGTGGGGTAATAAAAGAGAGCAAGTAGGTGACAGAGATCTGAGAAGCTCAAACATAGAAGGAAATCTAAGGAAAATGAACGATCACTTCTCTCCCAAACCATCCACTGAGTGCCGTTTTCCAGTTCTGCTTCCCAGGTCAATTCAATTCCACTAAACAAATAATTGTTAAGCCACCTACTCAGTGCAGAGTACAGTTTGGGACTCTAATGAAATGCATAGTTTCAAGGGAGTGCACGTAGTTCTGCACTTCACATTTAACCGTGCTACTCACCGCTAAAGGGAACCCTTTTAGATTATAGATTTAAGCCAAGATAGCATACAATTTCTGTTCACCGACTGAACACGACAAAACCCAGCCCAGAGAAAGGCATGGGGAAGCAATGAATGTTGTGGGTTAAAGGCAAAGTATTTGACACATTACACAAGACAGAAGCTTGATATTGTCGTTTTAGGACCATTAGAAACAGTCTGATACGTGTCTTAGAGGTGGACAGGAAAGTGTTTTACCATTGTTTGCTATTACAAGTGACAATTTTGGTGTTTATTACCCACCTATTTCCTTCTCCCCTGCCCCCCAATTTCCCTTTTCCTCTTCTATTTCTCATTTCCTCACTTAGGGATCTCCCTTCTCTACAATCTGTCATTAGAATGTGAACTCCTTAAGGACAGGAACTGTTTTTACTGTTCTTTGTATCTCTAGTGGTTAGCACAGTTTCTGAGACATAAATTGGATACCCTGGCAAACAGTGAGGAGGATAAATGCAGATCAATTTAGATAGCCTTAAATTCCAATTCAATATGAAGATCCCAGGTATGTTGCTGGTTATAAGAAGCTCTGACACGATGCAAGTCCAACATTGAAGAACTGCCTGAGCCATCAGGAGCTTAGGCTACTGTACGCAATTCTGTTTTGAACCCACATGTGGGTTCAGTCTTGCTAAATCTAGCCTCCAGTAAGAGAGAACTCCTCTACTCACACTCCTTAAACACCTACCCAGGTGCTGTGGTGCGCATTATGAAAGGATATGGGATTCTCCCCAAAGGCAACCCAATGAATATAAATATGGTATAGGACAAGTAATTTATTCTTCTACACAAATGGAGACATAAAAGACTTACAAGTCAATGATAAAGGCTTAAAACAATTTAGTAACAACTTACCATTACTGTTATATTCTACTAGGAAGCTGATACTTAAACTTTATTAGAAAATAAAGCAGTTTGCAGAATTGTTGATTAAGCATTTTACATTTCACTTCAGCTCTACACTGACCAGACAATTCCAGGTATGCCTGCCAGTAAAATGACCAGGCTTAGGCTGGCTATCCTTTCCAAGAATACTAGAGCAGTAGAATCTACTAGATTCCTCCTCTGCCTCCATTGAGCTTTGACATAATGGTACCCAAGACAAACGGAACTCACAAGGTTACCTCCAAGCTTGCCTAGATCCATCTCAGGTTAGATGCTCATTTACCTAAGATCAGGAAGAATAAACATAAAAAAGGCAGTCCGAACTCAGTCTCAGACTTGCTTTGGCAGGATATGTACTTTAGATTCCATTTGTACATGGCCACACAGAGACCTGGTTGGAGGGAGGAGAAGGCAATCTATCCTTTCCTCCACTCTGTCTCCTGAGGAATCAATTCAAAGCAGTCTGACATTTTTTGTAGCTGGTAAGGAAGGGAGAGGCTGAGGAGGTAGATAGTCATTCCTTTTTGACTTATCTCTTACAGCATTGCCACCACTAAGGTGTATACTCAGTGATACATGCCCAGAAGCAAGGCATAAAATTTCCTGCTTAGTTGACTGAAACCAGGAATGGCACATCCGAGTACTCTTAATAGGATGGCCCCTTTTGGCCAATTCTATGGCCTTCCTATACTAGACACAGGTTGAGGTTGTAATGGTATTATGTAGTTTGTGAAAACTGCACACATGAACTGAGAATATTAGCCTTAATCCTGTAAACTTCTTTTAAGGGCTCCAAGAACAGGAAATCCCTCTTAAAATCCCTTTCTTAAAAAAATAGGCATAAACAATGCCTGTTGGTCTATTTCCAAAGATTATTAGGGAAAAAGGAAAAGAACCTATATGTTCTAAAATATTTATAGCAGATCTCTTTGTGGCAGCAAAGAACTGGAAATTGCAGGGATGCCCATCAATTGGGGAATGACTGAACAAGTTGTGGTATATGATCATAATGGGTTACTACTGTGCTATAAGAAATGTTGAGGTCAGTGATTTTACAAAAACATGGAAAGACATGTATGAAATAATGAAGAATGAAATGAGCAGAACCAAGAGAACATTTTATGCAGTAACAGCAATATTGTTTTAAGAACAACTTTGAGCAACTAAGTTATTATGTCTTTTTTTTAAACACCTAAATTAACTATAAAGGATATATGAATAAAGATGCTATCTGCATCCAGAGAAAGAACTGATAAATAGATGTATAGAATAATTTTACATATATACCTGTTTGTGTCTAATGGTAGCCATCTCTAGGGTAGGGTTTAGGGGTAGGGAAGAAAAAAAAGAAAAAAAAATTACATGATAATTTTGTTGTACATTTGAAAGGAATAGCAAGTTGTGCACAGTAGATTTGCAGTTTCATGAACAATCTTTGTACTATGATAAGGAAATGTTTGTTTTATTCCATAAATTAAAAAAAACACCATGCCTAATAAAAAAGAAGGAATTTAAAATAAGAAAAATGAAACATTTGCCTTCTGGAAAATTTTACTGTCTTTTATGATCAGTGAGTGAGATAGGAATGTATAGCACCAAAACATTTCTTCTGTACTGCTAACTGACTACAATTTTCTGCAGTCATGCTGGAATATGTGGGAACAGCTCTTGGGATAGACTCATAGTTCTTTATGGATCTTGGAGAGGTAAGTAAAGCTACTTAAAGTATGTTTTCATTCTGTTGACCTCTGCAGTAGGCAGGGCTCCACACTCAGCAGGGCTATGTAAGACAGCTGCTCCCCTGGAGACCCAGCATATCAGTGCCACCAGCCAAAGTGGTAGTGGCAGCTGCCTAGATTGTTGTAGCTGTAAGGTATGGGGGCAGGGAGAAGCATGATGTGCCAGCCATTCAGTGCACGATGGAGGAGAAAGGCATGTTTTTCCTTTCATCATGGACTCTACCCCACTTTTCGTTGCCCCAGTATTTTTGATAAAGCTTATTGTATTTTAAAATATGAAAAAAAATCTTAGTTCAAGGCAGGACAAAACAAAGTCCTGGAAGGATCTGGGTCTGGGGCTCTAGTGTGCAGACCCCTGCTTTAGAAGATTGCAAACTTGCCAGACAGTACAACACTTAAAGGGTAGTGGTCTATCTAAATCAAGCATGGAGAACCTGTGGCCTCAGGCCACATGTGGCCCTCTGGGTCCTCAAGTGTGGTCCTTTGACTGACTCTAAACTTCACAGAACTCATCTTTTATTAATGGGGTTTATTAATTTGTTTTAATTTAATAGTTTATTTATAATTAATTATATATAATTGTACATTACTCATAATTAATAATTATAATAATATAATATGGATGTATGTCATAAAAAATAATATAAACTTAATAAAAATATTATAATTTAATAAATTCATTATTAATAAAAGGATTTGTTCTGTGAAGTTTGGAGTCAATCAAAGGACCACACTTGAGGACCTAGAGGGCCACATGTGACCTTGAGGCGACAGGTTCCCCACCCCTGGTTTAAACCCTACTAATTTATTTATTTCCAGATTTCTTTCAAAGGTGTTATTAATCGAAGGTGCAATCAAACCCTAGTGTCCCAGATTTTACTTTTGAATAGACTGAATACAAAATGAATTAGGAAATCTTTTATTTCCACTACAGCAAGATGGCTAAAGTAAATAAAGTACAAGGGTCTAGAATGGGTCTTTTTCTTCTCACTAATAGAAAACAATCAGAAATTTAGCTTTAGTAAGTTTATGTAATTTGTGAAAAAAACACTAATCACTGAATTTCATAATGCAGGTTTACTAACCAGTCAGTTTAATTACATAAAGTGCTTTAGTCTTGTTATCAGAAGTAGCCAAGCTGCTGACTCAAGAATAATTGGTACTTATTTGCATGTTATTTTTCATGGAATTGGAACATTCATTCAATATCCCAGTAATCAGAAATATCCCTATCAACAGTTCCTTCTCATTCTACTTTCTTTCTTACTTTCCCATCAACCTCTACTTTCTCCTACTTCCCTGATATGACTCCCCAAGCTGTCTTCTGCTGAGAGGAAATCAGGAAGAACTAATTCAATGAAGTTTGCCATTAAGCTGATGCCCTGAAGAGTACCTACCCATTCCTCTATCTGACCACAACAGGAATGTCCCTAGAGCTAGTCTAATTTCAAAAATAGCTACCCAATATTAAAATCAATGTCTTAGTTTTATTTCATCCTTGAAAAGCAATGTGGTATAAAAGAAAGAGTACTGGATTTGAAGTTAGCAGAATTATAGATTTGACTTGAAAATTGTGAAGTGTGTGACCATGGATAAGTCACTTGACATATATGAGCTTTGATATCCTCATTTTTAAAATGGAAATACTATCATAGTACTCCTAGGTTTGTTGTGAATGTGAGCAAATTCACTCAGCTCTCACCACCAGCGGCCAGTTAGGTCCCCACAGGGATGGATATTACTGTTGCTAAGGTTCTAGGGGAACCCCTTCCCTCTTTGAGTCACTCCACATTCCCTTAGGGTGATCAGTCATTTTCACTGGCCATACTTCTCTGGGAATATTGGGTAGATGAACTTATAGAAACCATTGAGTAAATGTAGTCTATGCCCTGGAGGCACATTCACTGCCCTGTTGGATTCCACATAGATAATTAAGGTATTCAAATTTCTCACTCTTTCCAGGGAGGTACTGTCTTTTGTTCCAGTGAAGGCTTTCTGGCTTGGATTTCTGTCTGCCTTTTAGCCTCAATAGTCCTTCAAGTTTTCCTGAATTCTTAATAAGTGATCTCTCCTTACATTATTATTTTGGAAAAAGATAACAAAGGAATCTTCAGCATAGAGAGGGCATCCAAACAGAAATGTTTTAAGCACTGAGGTGATGATGGTATACTGTCATGGAAACAACATTGGCTTAGCAGAGCTGAGAACATTAACAGAAAAGAGAAACACTCCTGCTGAGGATGGTGTCCATGGTGTTGAAAGACAGGTGTGAAGGCAATCACCCAGAAGGGGAAAAAAAGTAAAAAGAAGCAGGGACTAGTCTTTGAGGGGATTAATGCTATACAGAACCTGAGCTAAGTTTTGAGTCCCCATCAGGGATAGGTAACCTTAGGCCTCAAAGCCACAGTGTGGCCCTCTAGGTCCTCAAGTGTGGCGCTTTGACTGAAACAAATCATATGTTCTCTGAAGTTTGGGTTCAGTCAAAGGGCCACACTTGAGGACCTAGAGGGCCACATGTGGCCTCAAGGCTGCAGGCTCCCCACCCCTGGTCTACACCCTGAGACTGAAGTGGTATATGAGAAATTATGCCCCAGACATATCAGGAGAAACATCAGTACATTTGTTCTCCGACATAAATATCACTTTGTAAAAGCTACCCAAAGATACATGGTTAAATGTGGTGGTGGTGTTTTGAAGACACTTCTCTCTTTTGATTCTCCTCCTACCTATCTGACCCCTCCTTGTCAATTTCCTTTACTCGATCTTTATCTAGGTGACATCCAGATATTTCACAGGGCTGTCTCCTGGACCCTCTTCTCTTCTCTTTCTGTAATATTTTGCTTGGTGATCTCATCAGCTCCCATGGATCTAATCATCATCTTTATGCTGATGATTCTCTATCTACTTACCTAGCTCTAATTCTCAATGTAGTTATCTAGCTCTGATCTCTTGGTTGAACTCCAATCTCCTATCTCCAACTACCTATTAGACTCCTTAAACTCAAAATATCCAAAACTGAACTTATTATCCTTTATCCAAAACCCTTCCCTATTCCTGACTTCCCTATCACTGTTGACAGCACCACCCTTTTCTTAGTCACCCTGACTAACAACCTAGATGTCATTCTTTACTCTTTACTATCTGTCACTCCCCAACCCCAGCCCATATCCAATCTACTGTCAAAGCCTATCAATTTCATCTTTGCAACATCCTTCAAATATGCTCTCTCCTGTCCTCAGATGCTGCCACCACCCTGGTACCAGCCCTCATTTCCTCATGCTTGGACTATTGCAATAGCCTGCTGGTTGTTCTGCTTGCCTCAAGGCTCTCCTGACTCTAGCCCATCCTCCAAGTGATTTTTCTAAAGTGCAGATGCTACCTTGTCACACTAACCCCTTCCCCCTCTCCCATAGTCAGTAAACTCCAGGAGATCCCTATCACCTCCAGGATTAAATATAAAATCCTCAGATTAGCATTCAAAGCCTTTCATAGTTTACCCCTTCTTCCCAGTCATCTTATGCCTTATATCCCACCCCCCCCCATACTCTTTAATCCAGTGACACTGGCCTTCTTGCTGTTCCTCCAACAAGATATTCATCTCTTATGGTGCTTATCTCACATACCAGCTGATGAGATCACAAAGTAGAGAATATAGAGAGAAAAAAGGAGAGGATCCACAACCAAGACTTGAGGGGCACATACACTCATTTGTTGTGACATGGATGAAGATTCAGTGAAGGAGACTATGAAAGATCACTCAGACATTTGGAGGATAACCAAAAAAGAAGAGTATCATAAAAACCCAGAGAGGAGATTGTATCCAGGAAAAATTAATTGAGTGTTAATTGATGCAGAGAAGTCAAGAAGGATAAGCATTGAGAACAGGCCATTTTATCTGGCAATTTAATGAAGATTGGTGTTGGAGAGACTGTGGAAAGATGGACACATTAATGCATTGTTTTTGGACCTGGGAATTGATCAAACTATTCTGAAAAGCATGTTGGAATTATGAGAAGAAAGTGACTAAAATATCAATTCACCTTGACACAGAGATTATACTTCTAGGCATATAGCCCTAGGAAGTCAATGAGAAAAAGAAAGACCCATAAACGCAGAAATGTTTGTGGTGGCATTTTTGTATTAGCAAAGAAAAGGAAATACAGTAAATACCTATCAATTTTAGTATCACTAAACAAATTGTGATAGATGAATGTAATGAAATTCAATTGCTCTAAGAAATGGTGACACTGCTAAATATACAGAAGTATAAAGAGACATAATATCAGATACAATAGAAATAAGCAGAACCAGGAAAATGATATACCCAATGACCAGAACAATGTAAATGGAGAGAACCATAAACAAATCAAAATATATTCTATGAAATTATAATAACCAAACTTGGCCCCAAAGAGGACATATGAGAAGATACCTCTCTGCTTCTTTGCAGGGTTGGGGGACTATGAATGTGGACTTTTGATATGCTGATTAATTCTATTGAATTCCCCTCCCACACTTAAAAAATTCTTTATTATAAGGAAAAGCAAAGGCAGAAGAAGACATAGAGTAATAGTTAGAGAACTGGTTTAGGTATACAGATGAATTCTGCTAAAATGCCTATGTGACAAACAGTTCAAAATATCCAATAGGCAGTTGGTGATGTGAGACTGGATTTCAGAAGAAAGACTGAGGCTGGATCTCTGAATTATTTGTGTAGATAGAATAATTAAGCCCATGGGACCTAATAGATCACCAAGATATAGAAAAATAGAGAGCTCAAGACAGAGAGAGTTGGGGCACACCTACAATTGGGGAATGATACAGATGATGATCCAGAAAATGAAACTAAAAAATGGTCAGATACAGAGATCCAAAAGAGAGAAATGTCATAAAAAGCCAGGGAGAGTAGAATACCCAGGAGGAGAGGATGATGGTCAGCAGTGTCTAATGACGCAGAGGTCAAGAAGGATGAGGTTTGGGGGAAGGTCATTGCTGTCCAGCCACTTCCAATTCTCTGTGACCCCATTTTGGGTTTTCTTGGCAAAGATACTAAAGTACTTGGCTATTTCCTTCTCCAGATCTTTTTACAGATGAAGAAACTGAGGCAAACAGAGTTAAGTGCCTTGCCCAGGATCACACAGCTAGTAAGTATCTGAGGCCAGATTTGAACTCAAGTAAATAAGTCTTCCTGACTCTGAGTCCAGCACTCTAGGCACTTCACCATCTAGCTGGCAATTAAGAGATCTTGGTAATTCCAGAGCTTCAGTTTCAGTTGACTCATGAGGTCGGAAGACTTATTCTAAAAAGTTGAGAAGTGAGAAGAATATTCACTGTGTGCCTGATGTTAAATGCTGGGGATACAAAAACAAATATAACAGCCCTTGTCCTCCAACAGTTTATATTCCACTGGGGTGTTGGGGAGGAGCATACAGACAGATGATTCTATACTAAAAATATATATAAAATAAATACAAGTAATTGGGTGGGGAGGATGGTAAAAACTGGGGAATCAGGAAAGGCCTATAGTAAGGCCTGACACTTGAGTTGAACTCTGAGGGACACTGCCGATTCCAAAAGGTAGAACTGAGGAAGAACAGTATTCTAGGCATGGGGGTGGGGGAATGGAAAACCTTTGCAAAAGCATAAAGTTATCTAATGGAATGTCATTAGGAAGAGCAGCAAGTAGGACAGTTGGCTGGAACAGAGTGCACGCAGAAGAGTAATGTGAAATCAATCTAGAAAGATGGGTTGGAGCAAGGGAGTGAAAAGCTTTAAATGCCAAACAGAAGAGTTTGTATTTTATCAAAGCTGCAACAGGAAATGGTTGAAGGCATAGGCATCAGGATATGCATCTAATAAAGGACATAGAATGGTCTTGCAGAAGAATAAACAGGAAGGAACAGTGTCTCGTTGAAAATCTGGGGGAGCTGTGGGTTATAGCTGCAAATATTTCAAAGAAGAGAAGGATGAAGAATGAGAAAGGTCATTGGATTTAATAATTAAAAGGATATAGTTAATCTTAGAGAGCTCAGTTTCAGTTGAGTGGTGGGGTCAGAAGCCAGAAAGCAGCTGGTCTGGAGCATGGAACCCTGGAGTCAATTTTGTGGACAGAAGTGAGTGAGCCCATTTGTGGGTATGCAAAGAGAAGTTATATAAGTCCTACAGTCTACCATGGAGGGATTAATAATAATAATAATAAAGATAATAATAGTTGGGACCAGTAATGATAAATTCTGAGACATGTCAGCTATCTGGTTGGCACAATTCTTGGGCCCTGGTGGTACCCACATGGAGGAGAGTATATCATTATGTATGTATGTAGGTGTGTGGGTATGTGGATGTGTGTATACACACATATGTATGTATATTTATATGTACATATGCTGTGGCTTTTGTCCTTCGTTCTCAAAGAGGACCATGACATCAGGAAGATGATGCCATAACTTATAAGTAGATTTTAGAGGGGGGAGGTATGCAAAGTCACCAGCCTCACTTTCTCTTCCAGAGCCATCTGAATCCAGTGGCCAGATATAGATCAGGACAATTGGAGATGGCCCAGAATACAGTGGGAGACCTGGGCCTTTTCAAACTAAGGTCTTTCCAAGTTCTCACTTTGACTGAGGCAATCCCCAATCAATGTATGCTAGTATGTATAGATATAAAATATGCATATATATATACTTATACATGCATACATACATACAAACACATGTGTGTATTCATGAGTGAATGGGAATCTGGAGGAGAGCATGTGAGCAGACCTAGAATCAGACCATGAAAATGTATGAAATTATGAGGTTGGACTAGATAATTTCTAAGGTCCCTTCCCAGCTCTAAAATTCTGCATTCACTCCCAAATCAGGACAATTGCGGATGTCCCAGAATACAGTGGGAGGCCTTGGCCTTTTTAAACTAAGGAGTTATATGTAAGCTAAATTTTGAGTCCCCACCAAGGATGGGGAACCTGTGGCCCCAAAGCCACAGTGTGGCCCTCTAGGTCCTAAAATGTGGCCCTTTAACTGAAATAAATCATTTGTTCTGTGAAGTTTGGTGGGGCATCCTCACAGCCTCCCCAGCAACCTTCCTCTCCTAGAGAAGTTTTTGTCCTAGGGCCTTGCTTTCCTTATTGGCACCTACCTCTGCTGGACTACAATTTCAGAAAATGATCTCACCATGCTTCACTTCACTCCCAACTTTCTAGCCATCTCTTCAAGCCACCTTGCCCTACTCTGGGTATTTTTTTCTTCCCATTCACCAACCCTCCCACCTCAGTTCTGGAACCATAATCAAATCAAATCTGCCATTTTGTTTTTTGTGGACAGGGGTGGGTGTCAGTGTACTTCCATATGGCACATCTTACCAACTCTGGAACTTTCTGGACAAAAGTACCCTTCCCTGGTCATTACTTCCCTTTGGGTGTGGTCTTTGTTTTTTTGTATTTGTATCCCCAATACTCAGCAAAGTGCTTAGTACATGGTAAGGTTTAAAAAGGGTTTTATCACTCAGTTCAGTGATTCATTTTCTATTTGCAATGTATTTACTTGCTTTTGATTGCATGTGGTCAATATCCTCTTGGTTATTAAGCAAAAGGAATAAATAATAAGCTTCCATATACAAATCAGGGGTAGTGCTAGGCAAATTCTAGGAAATACCAAAGTTTGGTTTTTGCTCCCCAGAGTTTAGTCCTCTCCATTTCTGTGCCTTTCTCAAACCTAAATTAGTGCCTTCTCCATCCAATCAAGAAGAAATAGACCTTCTTAAAGAATGCACACTAATTTTTAGGGACTTAATGGATTATCCCTCCACTGAATGTTTGAATATTAAAAGAGGAAAACTCAGCACACCCCACCCACCCTATACACAATGAATGCTCACTGGTAGAAATTTGAGTACCTAAAAGATGGAATAATTTTGGGGAAAAGAGGATCTTCTTCGCTTCCAAAAATTATAGGAGACTTTTACATTATAATAACATTAGCACTTTCTGATAAGGCTGGTACTGACAGATAACTTTTAACCTAGATTACTATAAAAACACAGAAAAACTTCAGGCCTTTCTCTAAAAAAGTAGCATATTATCCTTCCCTATTACACATCACTTCCAGCTATACCAAAGATCATTGTAACTTGGCTAGGAATAAAATGTTGTATTTAAACAATAAAACTCACTTAGAATTAATTACATTTAAATAGTGAAATTAGCTTAAGAATATTTGAAGGGTAGAGGAAAAGATTAATTGTAATTTATTCCTACATGAAAATAACATTCTTCTCTTTCAAAAAGAACTTTTCCTATAAAATATAGACTTCTATCATTCTATTACCCTTGACACAACACACACCCTCTTACTATAGAAGCATATAAGAGAACTAATATACTACATGCTTACTTGAAAGTAATTGGGAATATGTAGTACCATGCTGACATATCTTTAATTTCATGGTGTCAAGAAACAGTTACAAGAATACAAAATAGCAAATCTTTTTATTTTGGGGGTAGTGATTCACTTATCCATCAAATTATATGTATTGGGAATTTTTTTCCCACTAGCACTGGCTTAAAAACTGTGGGGCTGTTTCCTGCCTCGCTCTAGGAACCCCTGTAGAGAGGATCCAAGCATGAAGTTGTCTTTGAAGACTCCACACTCCGATAATCTCCAAGGGTGTGCAAAAATGGGTATTCTGAAAACATAAATTAACATTTAAATTAGGCCAGAGTCAGATGAAAGTTATGCTTCAAACAAATCTCAAGATTTGAAAGGTACAATAAGAGATAGGCTATGACAATCTGCTTTGAAGCAAAGAATCTCTCCCTATCTCTCTCTCTCTCTCTCTCTCTCTCTCTCTCTCTCTCTCTCTCTCTCTCTCTCTCCCTCCCTCCCTCCCTCCCTCTATCTCTCTCCTTCCCTTCTGCCTCCTTCTCCTCCTCCTCAACCTCCTCTCTACTTCTCTCTCATATTCTGTCTCTGTTTCTACCTTTCCTTCTTCTAACATTTCCCCTTTCTTTCCTTTTATATATCCATATATATCCATATAAGTAACCTTGACTAAGTTTCCACAACCTTTGTGAATACCCTCATACTGCTTTCAAAGGCATCTTTAAAACAACAATTGTATGTTGTTTAGTCTTTTCAATTGTGTCAATCTCTTTGTGGCCCCATTTGGGGTTTTCTTGGCAAAGATACTGAAGTGGTTTTGCCATTTCCTTCTCCAGATCATTTTATACATGAGGAACTGAAGTAAACAGGGTTCACTGACTTGCCTAGGGTCACACAGTTAGTGTCTGAGGCCAGATTTGAACTCAGGAAGACGAATCTTCCTGACTCCAGGCCTAGCACTCTCTCCATTGCAACACCTAGCTTCCCTAATAATTCTATAGTGACTATTTTAAATGATTTCACAGAGAATACGTTATAGCATTGCTACTAGATAATAATAGGCCTGGCCAATGAGTCCTTAAGATATGTACAGTATCTACATTGAAGCTTGGTAAGCCTATTTGTGGAAATGAATGATGAAAAACAGGTATAGGTCTCCTCCGACTGTTTCATGCTAGTTTACTGTGTGGTGATGAAAAGCCTTATAATTGGGTGCTTAGCCAAAACTGCAGGAACATAAAAAGGCTTGAACAAATGAACTCTATTTCTTGTCTGGTGGCAAGTGAAGCAAGGATTGCTGTAAGCCTTCTGGTGGGGAGAGAGGTAGAAGAAGAAGAAATTCAGCCTGCTGCATTCATTTGGAAGTACTTGGAAATGTGTAGTGCCATGCTGTCATACCTTTAATTACATGATATTAAGAAACAGGGGTGGAGGCAAGACGGTGGCTGGAAAGCAGGGACTTGCATGAGCTCCCCATCCAGGCCCCTCCAAACACCTATAAAAATGGCTCTGAACAAATTCTAGAACTGCAGAACCCACAAAATAGCATGGGGAAGGAGGGCTTCAGCCCAGGACAGCCTTAATGATCCCTGGGAAGGGTCTATCACACAGAGCTGGGAGCAGAATGGAGCACAGCCCAGCGTGGGCTGCGCCAGGACCAACCAGACCAGGAGCCGGGTGGAACAGGCCCTAGTGCCCTGAATCAGTGAGCTGTGGCAGTTGCCAGACTTCTCAACCCACAAACACCAAAGACAACAGAGAAGGTTAGTGGGAAAATCTGCTGGGACACAGTGAAAGGAGTTCACAGTTCGGCCACCGCCTTGGGGGCAGTGGAGGTGATGCAACTCTGAGGCTGCTTACAGAGCTACAGCTGCAGTTGCTTCTGGCCCCAAGCCCACCTGGTGGGAGGAATTAAGTGGCATATCAGAGCAGAAGTACAGAGACTGCTTAGATCTGAGTCCAGTCTGGGTTGGCAGTTCTTGGAGGAGGAGGAACACTAGTGTGGCAGAGCTTGCTGTGTAGAAGTAGCTCTGAAAACAACAGCACAGCCCCTCAAGCTTGGGACAAAGTACTCTCCACTCTACAAGCAGTCATACCCCAACGAAAAACTCAAGAGTCAAGTAAGTTGGCTGGGAACATGGCCAGGCAGTGAAAACGGACTCACATTCAGACTCAGATTTTGGAATCTTTCTTTGGTAACAAAGAAGACTAAAACATACAGCCAGAAGTCAACAAAGTCAAAGAGCCTACATCAAAAGCCTCCAAGAAAAACATGAACTGGTCTCAGGCCATGGAAGAGCTCAAAAAGGATTTGGAAAAGCAAGTAAGAGAAGTAGAGGAAAAATTGGGAAGAGAAATCAGAGTGATGTGAGAAAACCATGAAAAACAAGTCAATGACTAGCTAAAGGAGACCCAAAAAAATACTGAAGAAAATAACACCTTAAAAAATAGACTAACTCAAATGGCAAAAAAGCTCCAAAAAACCAATGAGGAGAAGAATGCCTTGAAAGGCAGAATTAGCCAAATGGAAAAGAAAGTCCAAAAGACCACTGAAGAAAATACTACCTTAAAAATTAGATTGGAGCAAATGGAAGCTAGTGACTTGATGAGAAATCAAGATATTATAAAACAGAACCAAAGGATTGAAAAAATGGAAGACAATGTGAAATATCTCATTGGAAAAACCACTGACCTGGAAAATAGATCCAGGAGAGATAATTTAAAAATTATTGGACTACCTGAAAGCCATGATCAAAAAAAGAGCTTACATACCATCTTCCAAGAAATTATCAAGGAGAACTGCCCTGATATTCTAGAATCAGAGGGTAAAATGGAAATTGAAAGAATCCACCGATTACCACCCGAAAAAGATCCCAGAAAGAAAACTCCTAGGAATTTCGTCACCAAATTCCAGAGCTCCCAGATCAAGGAGAAAATGCTGCAAGCAGCCAGAAAGAAACAATTTGAGTATTGTGGAAGCACAGTCAGGATAACACAAGATCTAGCAGCTTCTACATTAAGGGATTGAAGGGCTTGGAATATGATATTCTGGAGGTCAATGGAGCTAGGATTAAAACCAAGAATCACCTACCCAGAAAAACTGAGTATCATACTCCAAGGCAAAATATTGACTTTCAATAAAATAGAGGACTTTCAAGCTTTCTCAGTGAAAAGACCAGAGCTGAATAGAAAATCTGACTTTCAAACATGAGAATCAAGAGAAGCATGAAAAGGTAAACAAGAAAGACAAATCATAAGGGACTTACTAAAGTTGAACTGTTATGTTTACATTCCTACATGGAAAGATGATGTGTATTATTCATGAGACCATAGTATTAGGGTAGCTGAAGGGAATATATATATATGTATGTGTATATATGTGTGTGTGTGTGTGTGTGTGTGTGTGTGTGTGTATGTATATATATATAGACAGAGGGCACAGGGTGAGTTGAATATGAAGGAATGATATCTAAAAAAATAAAATCAAATTAAAGGATGACAGGAATATGTTGAGAGAGGGAGAAAGGGAGAGGTAGAATGGGGTAAATTATCTTGCATTAAAATGGCAAGAAAAAGCAGTTCTGTTGGAAGCGAAGAGGGGGCAGGTGAAGGAGAATGAGTGAATCTTGCTCTCATCGGGTTTGACCTGAGGAGGGAATGCCATACACACTCAATTGGGTATCTTACCCCACAGGAAAGAAGGAGGAAGGAGATTAAAAAGGTGGGATGATAGAAGGGAGGGCAGATAGGGGGAGGACGTAATCAAAAGCAAACACTTTTTAAAAGGGACAGTGTCAAAGGAGAAAATTGGATAAAGAGGGATATGATAGGAAGGAGCAAAATATAGTTAGTCTTTCACAACATGAGTATTGTGGAAGGGTTTTACATAATGTGGCCTATGTTGAATTGCTCGCCTTCTTAGGGAATATGAGTGGGGAGGGAAGAAGGGAGAGAATATGGAACCCAAAGTTTTAAAAACAGATGTTCAAAAACAAAGTTTTTGCATGCAGCTAGGAAATAAGATATACAGGCAATGGGACATAGGAATTTATGTTGCCCTACAAGAAAGTAAGGGAAAAGGGGATGGGAGGGGAGTGGGGTGACAGAAGGGAGGGCTGACTGGGGAATGGGGCAACCAGAATATATGCCATCTTGGAGTGGGGGGGAGGGTAGAAGTGGGGAGAAAATTTGTAATTCAAACTGTTGTGAAAACCAATGCTGAAAACTAAAAATATTAAACAAATTAAATAAATCAAGGAAACAAAATAAATTAAAAAAACAAACAACCATAAGAGTATAAAATGGTACTAAGTAGTGCAGTCTTATGTCATCACCCTGCCTCCATGTGGCTATAAACACATGGTATCTCTATTTCTTCTGTTTCTATCATGTTTATTTTTTCATATTCTTAGGTGAATGGATATCAGAGATGAAAGAGATTAGGTTATTTTATGAGCTTGGAAAGTCAGAAGATCCATCAAAGGTCCTTCCAACCACTGGAGCTGGTTGTACTAATAGTGAAAAGTCAGACTTGATACAGCTCAGCTATAAATCACCTTTGCAACTGAGATGTTATGTCCTCTAAGCAAGAAAGCAACTTGTGCCATATCCCAGAAGTGAACTTGTGGAAGGGGGAGGGCAATCTATTGTAACAACCACTTTAAGTTTGGGACCATGTCTCCCGGGAATCTACATGGTAAATGAAACTGGGCTTCTCATTCAGGAACTTGTTCTTACTATATCTTCTTAGTCAATGTCCCTTTGTGATAACTGATTAGTGTTAATTGGCTAAATGATACTGGAAAAACACACTGGAGGGGGCTTGTGAGCAGCAGTACTAGAAACCATTCTCGATTTGGGGGGATAATTCTTATAACTCTGAAGGGAGGGATAGTCAAATACATTTTGGGGATCCATTATGCCAGTGAGAATGGGGGTTTGGGATTGGAGCTCCAGAGCTTTTGTTATACAACTGCCCTACAATGCCATTTATTTTAAATTTCTGGTTTTACATGTTCCATAAGCCAACAATACAGGACCAAGCTATGATTCATGACTCCAAATTCTGCCTCATTCCCTTTGGCATTATTGGCAGTTTCTTTTCTTCATATATGTATATGTGTATATATATATATATGTATACACATACACACATATATACGTATATATATAAATATATATATACGTATATATGTGACTCTTTGTGCCTGAGGCATGACCACCTTAGCAAATAGAAATAAATGCAGCCTTTAAAAAAATCTAATGTTCAAATGGATCTGTGATCTCACTAATGTGAGTATTCCTTAAAACATATGTAGTTATCTAATGTGAAAAAATATGTCTTTTGATGTTCTTAGATTTGGGGAACAGGTTGTAAAAATTTGTTCACAAATCCAGTTACAAATTATTCTCTCTCTATAACAGAAAAAATAGCTTTCCCTTTCTTGCTCAGAATCTAGTGACAAGCCTAACTGAAGGGTGAAAAATCCATGATCTACCTAACTTTGGTAGGCATGGTATAGAAATCAAGGCCATAGATTATTATAGCCAAACAGAAATGGTAGGAATTGAATCTTATAAGGCTTAAATTCCCATAAGTAATTCCCTTGAGCTATTAAACCATTATCCAATTTAGCAGTTTAAAAAAAAGATTCCAAGTATAATTAATTCCTTTTATAAAGTCCAAGGTTTAGAAACAAAACAATTGCAAAGACAGTCAGGGTCATCAATTTTAGGTAGTCAGCATTAGTGAAGACCCAAATATTCTGTTCTAATATGAATAGTTAAAATGCTCCTGACAATTTCACATAAGTAGTTAATGTGTTCATAGTGTTTCTGAAATGAAAATAATTCAATGCCAAAATTAACATAAATTGTATAATGTGTTACCTTATAAAAAGAGCTTAAAAACTTGTCTTGTGGTTCAATTTGGCATGATTTGAGGAAGGAGAAATGAGAGTAAGAACACACCACATACTCAATAGGACCGAATTCCAGGAACTGAATTTTCAAAGCATTCGTAAGATAAAATTGGTGCTACATAACTAGAGAATCTAGAATCCAGGGTCAGGAGAGACTTCAACAAATGATTCCTCTTCTCTGCTGGAGTTTTTGAGCTATACAGTTTGAATGAAAGCCCTGTTCAAGGTCTTCTGGCCCCAGTCTTGTTTTACCGGTTGCCTATTGGACATTTCAAACTGGATGTCTTGGAGGCATTTCAAACCCAATATGTTTAAAACTGAATTTGTCATCTTTTTCCTGCAAAACCTTCCAAACTTTCCTATTTCTATAGAAGACACCACCATCCTTCTAGTGTCCCAGGTTTATAAATTTGGCATTACCTTCAGCTCTACACTCTTCCTAACCTCATATCTCCAATCAGTTGTTAAATCTTGCTATTTGTACCTCACAACATTTTTTGCATCTTACTCCTTTTCTCCACTTACACAGATAACACCTTAGTTCAGGCCCTCATCACCTTTCACCTAGTTTGTTGCAACAGCCTCCTAATTGGTCTCCTTCCATTGTCTCTTAGCACTCCAGTTCATACTATATGCAGCTGCCAAAGGAATTTTCCTTAAGCACAGTTCTGAACATGTGAGTCCCCAATTTAATCAACTCCAGTGGCTTCCAATTGCCTCTAGGATAAAATACAAAGTCCTCCGTTAAGCTTTTAATAACCTTCACAACCTGGCCCCAAACTATCTTCTAACCTCATTCTATGTTACTCCTCCTCCCGTACTCTGCAATCCAGCCAAACTGGCCTCTGTTCTTCACAAAGCTTTCTCCAGTCTCCAAGCCTTTGCAGTGGTGATCTTACATGCCTTGAAGACATTCTTTCTTTGCTTCCACATCACAGAGTCCCTCTCTTCCATTAAAGCACAGTTCTAGCATAATCATCTCCATGAAGCCTTTTGATATTCTCCCAACTTCAAGTGCCTTCCCTCCCAAACTACCTTGTACTTAACTACTTTGTATTTATTTGTTGTAGTAGTAGGAGAAATATTTAATAATAATAAATCATTATTAACAATGCGATGGTATTTAGTAATGGGCAGCTAGGTGGCACAGTAGATAGAGCGCCAGCCCTGGAGTCAGGAGGACCTGAGTTCAAATATGGTCTCAGACAGTTAATTAGCTGTGTGACCATGGGCAAGTCACTTAACCCTGTCTGCCCCAGTTCTTCATCTGTAAAATGAGCTGGAGAAGGAAATGGTAAACTACTCCATCATTTCTGCCAAGAAAACTCCAAATGGGGTCACAAAGAGTCAGACGTGGCTGAAATGATTCAAGGACAATGAAAACATTTATTTTGTGCTTTAAGGTTTGCAAAGTACCTTACAAATATCTCATTTTATCATTTATTATATTTACGTCCTCTATATGACAAAGATAGGTAAATAGATAGGTAGGAATAGATATATACTTGATTCCCCATTAGAATATAAGCTCCCAGAATCTAGCATGATACCTGGCACATAGTAGGTGCTTAATAAATACTTGTTGATTGGTTGGCTGATTGGCCAAAAATGCAAGTTGTTATGAACCCATAAGCCCTGAGGATTAACTCTAGAACTAGAAATTATCACATCTGAAGATCCGATATCCTTCCAAACTTAGTCAGTGGCATTCCATTTCCTCAATTCCATCTCTTCATGTTAAAGTCCCTTCTTTCTCTCAAGACCTACTCAGGTGCCACCTCCTCTATGAAGTCCCCTAACTCCAGGTAGAAATGATCTTGCCTTTTTTATATTTCTCTTAGCACTTTGCCTCTTCCTTTGTATCTTAGCTGTTTGGGGGTAAATCTTTCACCCCATTAGGCAATAACCTCCATGTATCTGGGTCCTATTTCCTTTTGAATTCCTAGATGTGCACAGTGCATTGCACAAGGTTAGCATTTAAGGAATATTTATGGAAATGGATTAAGTAAAGATAGCTTTGGGCAGAAGGACTTACAGGAGGTGGAGGGGACATCTATATTTATCTGACCTAATAGTGTCCCAATGGCATGTCTAAATTTGACCACTAATCAAGGAGAGCATCCTATTAACTACACAAGAAAATCTTGACCACATACACTAATGATTGGAATGGGAAGTCTTTTACTGATGTTTTCTAGGATATATTCATTTTAATAGCTTTAATTCCTTAAAAAAGTTATTGATTTTGTGTGAGGCCTTTTTTATAATATTTTATTTCTTTCAGCAACTTGAAAGCTAAAAGGGAAATAGATTTACAACACATATCCTTTTTTTCCTATCATGTTAATACTTTTTGTCTTCGTTTTCTGCAGCTTTAGAGTTGTTTTTGTAGATTGAACTGTTAGCATGACAGCACTGGAGGATATTTCAAAAGGAAAAAAACACCCAGATGTATAGGAAATGGCATAAACTTCCCACACGTATTTAGGGGGGAAAATAAGTTATGTAGTATAAATGACTGGCCTTACTCTTCTAGAACCACACCAGCCCCATTTCCCCCACAGGGTTCTGGTGATTCCCCTGAGCAGTCAGCAGTGTCTTTCTCTAATACTATTGGCTAAAGCCCCCATTCTGATTTGTTCCTTCCATTGTTAACTGATTGTAATTAATGCCTTAGTTCTATTGAGCCAATTAAATTTACGATGAGGTATTTGCTTCTAAGATACAGCAAGAATAAATGCACAAATTTACCCCTGCCCCAACACCTGAGTACACACTCTCTCCTATCCCACATTAGTCCCTGAGGAGAGTGAACTCAAAATTAACTAGGTTTCTATATAGCATTTTCCACACCTGAGTCCACATCTTAGCTACCTCTGGTCTGGGTCCAAAAGGTTATCTCTCAAGTCATTGACCACTAAGCCCAGCATGGACTCCATTCTCATACATTGTTGTAACTTACTCTCTTGACCTTTTGAAGCTTATAAGGTAATAGACATCTCCAATCTCCTTTCATTAAAAGCAGGAAGAATAGACACAACATGGAGAGAAACAACAGTGTGTTCATGTGCTCACTGGCCATATTATAGCAGTTTAATTAGGAGATAAAGGCTTGAGGCCTCTCTCCTCCCAGAGTGCTTAGTTCTTACCTCTTCACTTGAACACAATGTCAGGAAAATGTCAGACCAAGGGACAGGGAAAGGTTGACTAGTGCCTTTTGAATATATCTCAGTTCTTACTTTATAATCAATCAAACAGACTCTTCCACTTCATGGTTTGTGGACAAAAACTAGTTATAGAAAGTCTGCATGTATTCCAAAATCCACATGGGGATTGGATCAGCTAAGCACTCTGTGCGTGATCACGAGGGCTGGGCTCATTGGCCAGACTTCTATTACGGCTGGTATTTAGAATTTTATTCTGAATAGTAAAATTTAAAGTTGATTTAAGATCAGTAGTAAGAAGATCTGGATCCTAGTTAGTCCATATTCTGTCACTAATTACCTATTTGTCTTTAGGCAAAGTATAAATTTTCTGAACCTTAGTTTTCTTAGTTATAAAATGAGGAATTTGATGCATATACTTTCTGTGATCTCTTATAGCTATACTGGAGGGGGACAGGAGACAAGGAATAGTTGAGAGGATCAGAAAGATGTAGGCATCTGGGTAGAGTTTAAAGCAGGAGTTCTTATCCTTGTCTATGGCTTGAAAGCCACTGGCAGTCTGATGAGGCCTCTGAAACTTCTCTCAGAATAGGGCTTTTTAAATTTGTAAATTACAAAGGGTTACAAAGGAAACCAATTATTAATGAAAATAAAGAGATAATTTGCCAGTCCAAGCTCACAGACCCACTAAAATTTATCCAGATACTCTTTGGCGATTCCTGTACTCCAGGATAAGAATCCCTGGTTTAAAGTATGGGTAAGAAATTATTGTGGAAGAGGAGAGAGAGGACAGATTTAAGCATAGAGAAGAGAGGGAGAAAAGAGAGGAATAAATCTGTGAGAGCACAGTATATTTTCTGGGAGCTGAGACTAGTTTATTTTGGAGAATAGATTGTGTGGAGAGGAATAATATTGAGATAGAGCTAGAACTTTGTATTTTAGAGTAGTGGAAATAGGAAAAGATCATGGTATGGGTGATTAAGGATGCCATTAATGACCTTAGGGAGAGTAGTTTCAATCCAGTGCTCAGAGCAGAAACTTGATTACAAGAGGTTAAGTAAAGAGCGGGTGGGATAGACAACTTTTTCAATAGGTTTAATAGCATCAGAGAGAAAAGATATGTGACAAGTGGGTAGCCTAGAATGGTAAAGAGAAGGCTCTTTTTTTTTTTCAATTGAGGAGATATAAGTACATAAAAAGGAGGAGCCAATGGTGAGTGAGGGATTGAAAATGTATGAGATAAAAGTATTAAGGTCTCGGAGGAGGCAAGAGAGAATGGATTCTAGGGTATAAATAGAAGCATTAACTGTAGTGAACCCTAGGGGATTGATATTTCTTCACTGCAACCTTGGGGGCAAGTGAACACAGAATTAGTGATAGAGAAGGAGAGGAATGTGAAGGAGAGGAATACCAGGTATAGTGTGACAGGTACCTGAGATTTGTGGAAAGCAGATTTCAAATGGTTCAGAGAAAAGATGTGCTCAATGGCCTAACAATGTTCCACGAAAGTCAGTCCAAAAGAGATGAGAGGCTCTGAAAATGAAATTCTGAAGAACACAAGCAGAAATGATCCTGATAGGGAAAGGAGGAAGAGGCTGATAAGCATGTTTATTGAGATCACCAATTCTGATTTTTTCTAACAATAGGAAATGGAAGAAAACACAGTACAATGTTGTAAGAATAATGACAAAAGTGCTAAAGACAAAAATGAATTAAGAGTGGAATTGAATTGGAAGGACAGAAGAAAATTACTTCTTTAGCTATGTTGTAGGGAAGAAGTGCTTATGATAATTTACAATTGAATTCGACAAACATTAAATGCCTGCCATGTTCAAGGCTGTGCTGGGAGCACAAAGATTAAAATGGAACAGTTCCTGCCCTCAAGGAATTTATATTCTTTTGAATGAGGATACAAAATGTATGCAGATAAGTAAATGCAGTAATTCTAAGTAATTTCAAGAAAGAGAAAGTACTAGCAACTGAACAGATCAAAAAGGCCTAAGATGCTTATTGTTGGTACAAACAGCTGGTCAGCATATTTGGAATTCATCCTTAAACTTTACAGGCAAAATCAGAGTGCAGGCAACCACAGCCTGTCCCAAGCAATTCCTTCGATGACCACCCTGAATAACTACATTTAAAAATAGTTTTGTTATTTCTTTTGTTTTAATATCACAGTCATTTCCAGATGCTCAGAGATCCTTCCCTTGCAAAAACAAACAAAAAACAGTTAAGCAAAACTAGCCGTGTAACATTGTGCATCCCAAGATCTCCCGCCTCTCTAAGGAAAGGAAGGAAGTACTCATCTACATTTAAAGATTAAATTGTTGAATATACAGAACATTAAGCTGATCTGGGGTATCATTCCCTTGATTTTTTCTCTCCTTGTGTTTTAATTGTCATCAACTAAATATATTTGTAGCCACAGAATTTCCATTATACAAGAGATTCCTAGTTTAATGCTTTTCCCATTCTATTTTATTTCCAGAGCATGAACTTCTACTTCTCCCATAAGCATTTTATTTTTATAAGAACATTAGGACTATAGACTTTGAAGACACCTCGGACTTCATGGTTGGCAAACTACAACCCAAGGGAGAAATCTGGCCCACCTCTTATTTTTGTAGCTCATACCTGTACAAAAGCAGGTGGTGGTCCAGATTTTACCTTCAGGCTGGAATTTGCTAACCTCTGATATAGTGTGAGCCTCTTTACAGATAAAAAACTGAGTCTCAGAGAGATTAAGTGATCTATAAAACTATAATACAACAAAGAGGACTGGACTCTTCAATTCATTATGATGTGCACAATCATTTATTCAGTTCTCTGCCTATACAGCCCTGGAAGCAATATTGCCTCCTGGTCAGACTTCTCAGTACCATGGCCAAGCCTCTCTATTCTCTCATAACCATGTGTGACGAGTCCACATAGATTCTTTATATTCTTCCCAGAGCCCTACTTCAACTCCAAATTCAAATATCAAGCTGACCTCTGGGTAAAAGTCTGCCCGGTTGCCATGGTTACTTCTAGCACCTCACATTCCCATGACAACGCTCACTAAACTCCAGGCCCAGAGGGGTTATATACTTTCCTAGGTCAGAAATCAGGTGATATACACTTGAAATCTACAAATACATATCAAATGCATCAAATGGAAGCAACAACACTATAAAATAACAAGCGTGATTATTCCAACATCCCAGGTAATCATCTTGGATGTCCTGTTTACAGCAAATATGCATTAAAAATACTAACAATAGTCACAGTACAACACAAGGTATCACTTGACAGGTAGATTTGATGACTAGATGTCTAACTTATATGCAGGATATGACACAAGCACATCCTAAGAGTCAACAATTATGTGCTGAACACTGGCGATACAAAGAAAGGCAAAAGGAGTCCTTGCTCTCAAAGAGGTTACATTGTAACTGGGGAGACAACATGTAAATAACTAAGTACATACAAGACACATACAGAGTAAATGGAAGGTAATTAGAGAAAGGAAGCATTTAGAGGAACCTGGAAAGAACTCTTGCAGAAGGTAAGGCTTCAGCTGAGTCTTAAAGGAAGTCAAGGAAACCTAGAGGCAGAAATGAGAGAACAGAGCAGTCCAGGCATGGAGACCAGCCAGTGCAAAGGCATTGGGTCTTGATAGATGGAATAATATATGTGAGGTGACTGGGGATGGTGGTGGCCCTGACAGTAATGAGAAAGTGAAGAAGAGGGGAGGTATGGAGGCATGAAAGGGAAGATCACTTTTGAACATATCAAGTTCAAGATGCCAATAGGACATCCAATTCAAGACATTCAATAGTCAGTTGGTGACATATGAGTGTGTCTCAGGAGAGATGCTAGAGCTGAATATATGGCTTTAGGAATCATCTGCTTAGAGACAAATCACTGACCTGGGGAGATCACCAAATGAGAAACCATAGAGTGAAAAAAGAAGAGGACTCAGGATAGAGCATTGAGGGATACCAACAGTTAGTGGGTTCATATGGTTAAAGATATGGCAAAAGAGAATGAGAAGAGGTCAGACAGATAGCTAATAAATAATGATGATAATCAGGATTTGTATAGCACTTTAAAATTTGCAGAGCACTTGACATATGCCAGCTTAATTGATCCTCACAACAATTCTGAGAGGTAGGTGCTATTATACAATTTTACAGATGAGGAAACTGAGGCACAGAGAGATTAGGTGATTTGCCCAGGGTCAGACAGCTAGTCAGTCCCTAAAGCAGAATTCTTTTTTTTTAAAATAATTTATTTATTTAACATATTTGGTTTTCAGCATCATTGATTTTCACAACAGTTTGAATTACAAATTTTCTCCCCATTTCTACCCTCCCCCCCACTCCAAGATGGCATATATTCTGGTTGCCCTGTTCCCCAGTCAGCCCTCCCCTCTATCACCCCCCTCCCCTCTCATCCCTTTTTCCCTTCCTTTCCTGTAGAGCAAGATAAATTTCTACACCCCATTGCCTGTGTATCTTATTTTTTAGTTGCATACAAAAACTTTTTTTTGTTTTTGAACATCTGTTTTTAAAACTTTGAGTTCCAAATTCTCTCCCCTCTTCCCTGCCCACCCACCCTCCCTAAGAAGTCAAGCACTTCAACCTAGGCCACACATGTATCTTTATGTATAACCCTTCCACAATACTCATGTTGTGAAAGGCTAACTACATTTTGCTCCTTCCCAACCCATCCCACTTTATTGAATTTTCTCCCTTGACCCTGTCCCCTTTCCAAAGTGTTTGTTTTGATTACCTCCACCCCCATCTGCCCTCCCCTCCATCATCCCCCTCCTTTTATTTTATTTTTTTATCTTCCTCCCTCTTCTTTCCTGTGGGGTAAGATACCCAACTGAATATATATGGTATTCCCTCCTCAGGCCGAATCTGATGAGAGCAAGGTTCACTCATTCCCCCCTCACCTGCCCTCTCCCCTCCTCCCACAGAACTGCTTCCTCTTGCCACCTTTATGCGAGATAATCCACCCCATTCTATCTCTCCCTATCTCCCTCTCTCAGTGTGTTGCTCTCTCATCCCTTAATTTCATTTTATTTCTTTTACATATCTTCCCTTCATCTTCAACTCACCCTGTGTCTGTTCTCTCTCTTTTACATATATATATATATATATATATATATGTATATACACATATAAAAGCACACATATATATATACCTACATACACATGCATACATATACACATAGATACATACATACATACACATTCACCTATATATATACATAAACATATATATATATATATATGCATATTCCCTTCAACTACTCTAATACTGAGGTCTCATGAATCATACACATCATCTTTCCATGTAGGAATGTAAACAAAACAGTTCAACTTTAGTAAGTCCCTTGCAATTTCTGTTTCTTGATTACCTTTTCATGCTTCTCTTGATTCTTGTGTTTGAAAGTCAAATTTTCTATTCAGTTCTGGTCTTTTCACTGAGAAAGCTTGAAAGTCCTCTATTTTATTAAAAATCCATATTTTGCCTTGGAGCATGATACTCAGTTTTGCTGGGTAGGTGATTCTAGGTTTTAATCCTAGCTCCATTGACCTCCGGAATATCACATTCCAAGCCCTTCGATCTCTTAATGTAGAAGCTGCCAGATCTTGGATTATTCTGATTATGTTTCCACAGTACTCAAATTGTTTCTTTCTGGCTGCTTGCAGTATTTTCTCCTTGATCTGGGAGCTCTGGAATTTGGTGACAATATTCCTAGGAGATTTCTTTTTGGGATCTATTTGAGGAGGTGATCGATGGATTCTTTCAATTTCTATTTTGCCCTGTGGCTCTAGAATATCAGGGCAGTTCTTCTTGATAATTTCTTGAAAGATGGTATCTAGGCTCTTTTTTTGATCATGGCTTTCAGGTAGTCCAAAAGTTTTTAAATCATCTCTCCTGGATCTATTTTCCAGGTCAGTGGTTTTTCCAATGAGATATTTCACATTGTCTTCCATTTTTTCATTCCTTTGGTTCTGTTTTATAATATCCTGATTTCTCATCAAGTCGCTAGCTTCCACTTGCTCCAATCTAATTTTTAAAGTAGTATTTTCTTCAGTGGTCTTTTGTACCTCCTTTTCCATTTGGCTAATTCTGCCTTTCAAGGCATTCTTCTCCTCAATGGCTTTTTGGAGCTCTTTTGCCATTTGAGTTAGTCTGTTTTTTAAGGTGTTGTTTTCTTCAGCATATTTTTCAGTATTTTTTTGGGTCTCCTTTAGCAAGTCATTGACTTGTTTTTCATGGTTTTCTCGCATCCTTCTCATTTCTCTTCCCCATTTTTCCTCTACTTCTCTAACTTGCTTTTCCAACTCCTTTTTGAGCTCTTCCATGGCCTGGGACCAGTTCCTGTTTTTCTTGGAGGTTTCTGTTGTAGGCTCTTTGACTTTATTAATTTCTTCTGTCTGTATATTTTGGTCTTCTTTGTCAGCAAAGAAAGAATGCAAAGTCTGAGACTGAATCTCGGTGCATTTTCGCTGCCTGGCCATATTCCCAGCCAACTAACTTGACCCTTGAGTTTTTTAGTGGGGTACGACTGCTTGTAGATTACAGAGTTCTATGTTCCACGTTTGGGGGGGAGGTGCCAGCTCTGCCACCCCAGCACTGCTCCTTCCCCAGCCCCCAACCCGAACTGGGCTTAGATCTTCGGCAGGCTGTGCACCCCTGCTCTGATCCGCCACTTAATTCCTCCCACCAGGTGGGCCTGGAGCCGGAAGTAACAACAGCTCTAGCTGCCCCACCTCCGCTGCCCCCGGGGCTGGAAGCCGAGCCGCGAACTCCTTCTACTCCCGCAGCTTTTCCCACTAACCTTCTCCGTAGTCTTTGGTGTTTGTGGGTTGAGAAGTCTCATAACTGCCGCAGCTCACTGAATCAGGGCGCTAGGGCCCCCTCCGCCCAGCTTCTAGTCTGGATGGTCCACGCTGCTCAGGCTGGGCTCTGCTCCACTCCGTTCCCAGCTCCCAGCTCCCAGCTCCGAGCTCTGTGTGGGATAGACCTCACCCAGAGACCATCCAGGCTGTCCTGGGCTGGAGCCCTGCTTCCCTCTGCTGTTTTGTGGGTTCAGCCGTTCTATAATTGGTACAGAGCCATTTTTTATAAGTTTTTGGAGGGTCTCCGTAGGGAGCTCACATTATTCCCTGCTTACCAGCCGCCATCTTGGCTCTGCCCCCCCCAAAGCAGAATTCTAACTCAGGTCTTCTTGACTCCAAGTTCTGTGCTCTATCCAGTGTGAGAAAGGAGAAGAATGAAGAAAGAGTGGTGTCAGGAAAAAAAAAAAAACCTAGGAAAGAGAGAGGAGCTAGAAGAAGAGGGTGATCAACAGGTCAAGAAATAGGACTGAGAAAAGGTCATTAGACTTGGCAATTAACAAGTCAATGATAAACTTGGAGAGGACAATTTCAACTGAATGGTGGCAAGTTGCACAGGGTTTATTTAGAAAAAATTAGAGGAGAGGAAGTGGAAGGATTGTTGATGGCTTTTCAGAGAGTTTAACCATGAAGGGGAGGAAAGTAATAGTATGATTGCTATCAGTGATGGTGAGAATGAGTAAGGTTTCTTAAGGATGGAGAGACATGACCATGTTTGTTGGCAGGAAAAGAGCCAGTAGATAGAGAGAGATTGGAAAGGAGAAAGAGTGGAGGTGATAGTGTTGTCAATTTGCTGGAGAAATTGGGAGGGAATGGCATCTATGGTGAATGTTCAAGAATTAACATGGGAAGTAGAAGAATCATCTTGTCATCTGAAATCAGCATGAAGGAGGAAATGAGGGGGGAGAAGATGTCTGAATGAAGAGAGATGAAGATGAGAGAAGTAAAGGTTCTCAGTGAATGATTGTAGTTTTTTCAGTGAAGGTTCTCATCTGAGTGGAAGGAAGCAGGAAGTGTCATGGAAGGTTTCAGGAATTTTTGGAATAGCCACTGAGGACAATGGGTTATGAATAAATTAGGGTAGAGTAAATTGTCTCACTGAAGTGAAAGCCCAGTTGAGATTAGATAACATCAATGTGTGGTGGTCTCAGTCAGCATGATTTCATGATTTCCTCCAGCTCTGTTCAACAGCATATGAATAGGAATTGAGTGATAAGGGCAATCTAAGGGGTTTGGCAAGATGTAATTGGTAATAGGACAAGGGGGAAAGGGATCTGAGAATAGAGTTGAGTTGGTTCACCAAGGAGTCAAGATAGAGAATGGAAGTGATTGTAGCCATTCAGGGGTGACAGACTGCGAGAAAACTGAGATGGAGGCAATAGAAGTCACTTTGAGGATGAAGAATAAGATTAGGGATTGTGAGGCGCAAGGAAAAACGGAATGATAAATTTACAATCACATAAAGGAATTTCAGAGTTTGTAAACAAAGAATACTTGTGGTCATGAGGTAGATTGGAGGAGTAGCAAGAATTGAGTAGACTGAGGAACTGGAAAATAAGGCATGCATATGCATATCCAAAGAACACAAGGATATCATGATAAATAATAATCTAAAACAAAGCTATAAATCATAATATCAATTAGCCTATAAAATTAGATTATACATAGGCATTATGCACAAATAACAAAGAGCTAAATAGGTCATCTCTGACAGATGTTGTTTATACTATATACACTATATATACTAGCATATAAGTAAATAAACATTATAGCAAAATAATAAAAAGTATGCCTGAAAACATGCAGTAATTTACATGTTCATCAAGAAACATATGCAAGTACATGCAAGGCAAACATTGCATTAGCAATCTCTAGCTTTGTCATCTAGCTACATGCGGAACCACTTTTTTAGTTTCACTTGTAACATTACAAATTAATGCAGTTTCAGTACATACGGGTTTAGCTTTCCGCTGATCTTCCTGCAACTGTACCTGAGTTGGTTGATGATATGGCCTGATCAGCACCTTGTCATGTCTATTATGCTGAGGGCCTAGGATAGCTATCGACATTTCAGTGTTCTCTGAATTGTCTCTGTGCCCTAGAAGTCTCTCCAGCTAAAGTTCTAGGCAACAACAGTACTACCTCTGAGCATAGTCACTTTACTTGTCTGAACTGCATTTTTCTCCATTTCAAGGCAAGGTGGTTAGGTTACAGTATAAAATATCTTTTTCACTAGACACAGTGAACCTGTATTCTGATTCAGTCTTTGTATAACTTTGTATAACTGAATAGTCTCTTTTTTCTCTGAGGTGTGTCAGTCACCTATGTCCTGTTCATTAGTGAGCCCAAATACCTCTTCTATGAGCAATAGTGGTTGTGATCAATTGTCTTTATATGGTCTCTGCCACTCTTTGGGTCTATTATGCAAACAGGCAAGTCCAGACTCTCAAGATCTTGGTATGGAGCATATGGCTTTCTATCAATCTATTAACTTGTATTTTCTTTGAACACCAAGATTTCTCAAAAAAACTCGGTCATCTTATTGGAGGCCTTGACAACAAACTTGGGAGTTATGTGGTCATTTGTTTTTGTCAGAGCTCTTCTTACCTGAGCCACAGTAGTTGATAGGTTCCTGTCAGCTTCTCTCTCAGCTGAATAACATACTGATTGTGAATATCTACATCTCTTTCTTCTGAAATTTCAAAGTGCAAATCAACAGGTCAATGTGGCTTTCACCTCAACACCAGCAAAGTAGTGTAAAGCTGGTGGCAGCATTCCTAGGAGTTGTCTATGTGTACTGGAAATGCCACATGTTGATTACATCGAGATTTTAGTTCTGGTCTTAGAGTTGCTAAAGGAGGCTGGGTGACCAGATATCAGTAATGCTTGTGGAGAAAAGTCTTGTTCAGGCATGTATTGGATTATATTGCCTCTTAAGTCTCTTCCACATCAGGTTCTATAATCTTCTGTGATAAGAGGAAAGGAGGAAAAGATAAAATAAAAGTGTTAAGAAGATTTGAAAAATAAGTCAGGTACTGATTAGATTTGACTTATACTTGACCATTCCATTCCCCTAATCAATAAGCTCCAGTAGTTGTTTATTGCTTCCAGGATAAAATATAAAATCCTCTCCCTGGCTTTTAAAGCTCATCATAACTGGGCCCCTTCTTACTTTTCCAGTCTTTTTACACTTTACTCAGCCCCACACACTCTTGGATCCAGTGACATTGACCTTCCTTGCTAATCCTTGCACAAGACACTCCATTTTCCAACTCTGGGAATTTTCGTTGGCTATCTCTTATTTCTGGAACTCTGAAATTCATCTCTGACTCCTAACTTCTCTGGCTTCCTTACAGGCTCAGCTAAAGTTCTATTTTCTTTTTTTTAAAAAATTATTTTTAGTTTTCAACATTCACTTCAAAAAGATTATGAGTTCCAGTTTTTCTCCCCATCTCTCCCCTCCCCCCACCCAAAGAGTGCATATAATATGTAAAGAAGACTTAGAACCGATAGGAAAAACCACGAGTAAGAAGAAATGACAGAGAGAGAGAGAGAGAGAGAGAGAGCGCAAATAATATGCTTTGATCTATATTCAGACTCCATGGTTCTTTTTTTTGGATATAGATGGCATTTTCCATCATGAGTTGTCTTAGATTCTTGCATTGGTAAGAAGAGATAAGTCTATCAAAGTTAGTCATCCCACAAAATGGCTTTTACCATGTGCAATGTTCCCCTTGTTCTGGTTATAAAGTTCCACTTTGTGCAACAAGTCTTTCCTGATCTCCCTTAATGCTAGTTCCTTCTCTATTGATAATTGGAGGTTTTCTCCAATTTATCTAATATGTAACATGCTATTACACAGTTGTTTGTATGTCATCTATCCCGTTAGACTGTGAGCTCCTTAAGACCAGGGACCATTTTTACCTTTCTATCTCCAGTGCTGAGTACAGCGTCTGGCACATAGTAGGTGATTAATAAATGCTTTTTAGTTAATTTTATTCTGAGTTTCTTTCTAACTTTGAGATTTGTGAATTTGTGAAGGAAATTCACTTTGGATGGTCTCAATATTCTTTGCGAAGTAGAAGCATTTGCCATGTGGGGTTGCAGTATGGAGAAAGAAAAACTTGCATCAATCTCTACTCCTTGAGTTTTCAATAAAGTCCTGCTGTAATATCTCTTCTTGCATTAAGATTAATCTAGTTCCTGAATGCTTTGCTGGTAGTGTGCGAACGCTGACAGATCATATTATGCTGGGAAGATTTTGAGGACAGACTTGACGACAGATTGAATGTCTTGGCATTTGATGATGGAAATTGCAAGGCTGAACTATCAGTCAGTCAATAAATATTTATTAAGCACCTACTATGTTCTAGGCACTATGCCAAGCACTCATCATAGGAAGAAAGGCAAAAGACAATGCCTACTCTCTAGGAGTTCACAATCTAATGGAGAACACAACATGCAAGCAATTCTGCACAAGCAAGACATAGAAAGAATAAATTAAGGATTAAAAAAGAGGGAAGACACTACAATGAAGGAGCATTGGGAAAGGATTCCTGTAGAAGGTGTGATTTTTAGCTGAGACTTGAAAGAAGCAAGATTAATGGTTTTTTTTAATGATAGTAATTCTTGAAGACCACCTCCCAAGTTGTAGAAGAGCTGTGATCTGTGTCAGTGGAAGGCATACTCACATCTGTGCAACCATAGATCCTTTAAACATTGAAATTAAACTAAATTACTAAAATTTAAATTAAATTATCAAAAATTATTTTACTGAATTAGAAAAAATTATAAAATTCACTTAAAAGAACAAAAATTCAAGGATATCAAAACAAATGTAAAGGAAGGAGATATAGAAGTACTGGAGCTTAAACTATATTATAAAGCAGTCATTATCAAAACTATCTGGTGCTGGCTAAGAAAGGTAGATCAGTTGGAACAGAGTAGACATATTTTACAGAAGTAAATAAATATAATAACCTTGTATCTGACAAGTGTAAAGACTTAAGATTTGGGGATAAGAATTCATTTGATAAAAATTGTTGGGAAAACTGGAAACCCATATGGCAGAAATTAGGCATAGACCAATATCTTAAATCATTTGCCAAGATAAGGTCAAAATGGATATATGACCTAGATATAAAGAGAGATATTATAAGAAAATCTGAAAAACTTGGAATATATTACTCATCAGACTTATGAATAATGAACAATTCATGAATAAGCAAGAGATAGACAGCAGTGTGAGGTTTAAAATGGATAATTTTGATTACATTAAATTGAAAAAAAATTGTACAAATAAAGCAAATATAGCCAAGATCAGAAGAGAAGCAGAAAATTGGGGAAAACTTTTATAAACAGTTTCTCAGATAAAGGTCTCATATCTCAAACATATAAAAAAACTTTGTCAAATCTATAAGAGTACGAGTTATTCCCCAATTGATAAATGGTCAAAAGATGTGAGCAGGCAGAAATCAAAACAATTTACAGTCATATGAAAATGCTCTATATCATTATTGATTAGAGGAAATACAAATTAAAACAACCTTGAGATATCATTTTATAACTATCAGATTGGCTAAAATAATTGGAGGAGAAAGCAACAAATGTTGGTAAGCATGTGGAAAAATTGGGACACAATCCATTGTTGGCAGAATTGTGAACAGATCCAACAATTTTGGAGAATAATCTGAAATTGTGCCCAAAGAGTTATCAAACTGCCTGTATCCTTTGACCCAACAATACCACTCTTAGGTCTATTTCTAAAGATGAATAGGGAAAAAAGAAAAGAACCTATATGTTCTAAAATATTTGTAGCAGCTCTCTGGCAAAGAACTGGAAATTGTGGGGACGCCCATCAACTGGGGAATGGCCGAACAAGTTGTGGCATATGATTATGATGGAATACTACTGTGCTATAAGAAATGATGATCTTGATGACATTAGAAAAACATGGGAAGACTTGCATGAAATAATGGAAAGCAAAATGAGAAGAACCAAGAGAACACTGTAGTAACAGCAATATTATTTTAAGAACAACTTTGTGCAAATAAGTAATTTTGACTATTATAAATACACAAATTAACTACAAAGGATGTATGAAAGTAGATGCTATCTACATTCAGAGAAAGAATTGATAAATAGATCTATGTACAGAATGATTTTACATACATATACCTATTTGTGTCTAATGGTAATATTCTCTAGGACAGGAGGGAAGAAAAAAAAGGAAAAAAAGTAAATTTACATGATAGTTTTATTATATACTTAAAACAGATAGCAAGTTGTACATCATAGATTTGCAGTTTAATATGTGATCATTTTAAAAAATTTTTTTTGCTATGTTCTGGAAATGCTTGTCTTATTCCATAAATTAGAACCAAAATAAATAAAAATTAAAAAATAAAAAAGAAATCAGAGTAGTGCAAGACCAACAAGCATAAATGAGGATCCAAATGAAGTGATGTGCCAGGAGTTTCTAATAGGTGAAATCATCTTGGTTTTCTGACTTTTCTAGGAGTTCAGGACAAGGAACACAGAAATCAGATTGTGGGAAGGATGAAGATGCGGATGAATACGGTGGGAGCCCAAGGAGACAAGGAAGGTTAAAGTTCACTTTAGTGAAATATTTCAGTGATAGACCATTGAAGCTATGGTCTATGGAGGTTGTATGGAGGTATGTGAAACTGATTGAGAGAAGAGGACTGGAAGCATTTAGGTAAAGGGACCAGAGGTTGAAATTATGCTAAATTATGCTAATTATGCTATTATGTTTAATGTGAATGACAGCAAATGAGAGATGAAAGTATAAGAGTTTGTAACTAGGGATTAGAATGGGGACTCCAGTCAATAGCATTAGAGGAAGATAGATAGAGTCACTCAGATTTACCTGCTAGAAACTTGAGGGGATGATTTAGCTAGCCAGCCCTGCTCTGGGAACCTGATTTATCAATACATGTGGAAATTGAGATAAGGGACCCAGAATCCATAAAGCTTAGATATGATTTGAACCCAACACCTCATGGAAGATATATATATATATATATGTGTGTGTGTGTGTGTGTGTGTGTGTGTGTGTGTGTGTGTGTATGTATATGTATATGTATGCTGTGTGTGTGTGCATGCATGCATGTGTGTATGTGTGTGTATTTTATGGGGGCATTAATGTTCAATGAGACCAGAAAGATAGGCTAGGGAAAGATTGTGAAAGGTTTCAAAGCTAAATAGTGGCACATACATACACACACATACATACATATGTGTGTGTGTGTGTGTGTGTGTATATGTGTATATATATATATATATATACACGTATACACACCATACAAATATGTGTGTGGCCACTATTTAGTGGATTATAAATTTATATTTATATATTCCCATTGTGGAATTGAGTGAGGGAGTCACTTGTGCTTAAGGAAAATTGCTTTGGCAGCAGTGCATACTACGGACTAGAGTGGGGAGAGATTTAAGGCTAGGAGGCTATTGTCATAATCTATGTGAAAGGTGATGAGGGTCTGAATGAGGTGGAAGTTGTGTGAGTAGAAAGAAGGGCTAAGAGGCAAGAGATGTGGTGGTAGAAATAGCAAGATTTGGCAACTGATTGATAATGTGGGGTGATGAAGAGTAAGGACTTGAGGGTAATATGATGTTATGAACTTGAGAGATTGGAAGGATGGTGGTGACAGGAATGGGAAAGTTTGCAGGAAAGGTGGGTTTGGGGGGGAAGTTCTGTTTTGGACATGTTGAATTTGAGATGTCTCTGGGAAATCCAATTTGAAATGTTCAATAGACAGTTATTGATACTGGACTGAAGCTCTGAAAACAAACTTTGTTCTGCAGATGTCTGAATCATCAACATGGAGATGATAATTATACCCATGGGAACTGATGAGATCACCAAGAGAGACAGTGCAGAGAGAGAAGAAGCCTAGGACAGAGCTTTGGAGAACACTTTATGGAGATGGGGGTATGATACGGATGATGAGCCTGTAAAGGAAACTGAGGAATAGTAAGAGGAGAGAGAAACATCAAAAAAATGCAAAAAGGAGAGAATATCCAAAAAATACAGGGTAGTAGCAGATATGTTAAGAAAGAGGAGTCTGAGAAAAGAGCACCAGATTTGGCAATTAAGAGACTATTGTCACTTGGGAGAGAACAATCTCAGGTTAGTGATGAGATTGAAAGCTAGATTTTAAGGATTAAGGGGTAAGTGAGGAGAGGAAATTGAGTTAGGAAGCATAGAATTTTTTTAGCAGTTTGAGAATGGGAGGAGAAATACATGGTTATAGTTTGAGAGGATAGTAGAGTCTGGTAAGGATTTTTGCTTGAAGCATTGGGGAGAGCCATTGGACATGCTTGAAGACAGTAGAGAAAGAACCAGTAGACAGGGAGAGATTGAAGATAAGAGTGATATGAATTGCCATCTGCTGGAGAAGACAATAAGGAATAAGATTAAGGGAACTTGTATAACCATTGGCTTTGGCAAGAAAGGCAACCTCATTGTTAGAGACTGGACAAAGGAGTAGATAATTGGGGACAATGTGAAGGGGTTTGAGATGAAGAGAAGGGTAGAGGTGGAAGATTTTGGCCTTAAATTTTTCAGTAAAGTGAGAGCCATCAATTGAGAGAAAGGGGTGAGAGGCAAGTGTAGGAGGAAAGGTTAAGAAGAATCTCTGTGGGGAGTGAGATAGGGATTCAATTAGAACTGAAACAAAGTAGATGCTCAAAAATTGGAGAAAGGCTTAAAAAGTCATAGCACCTAAACACTGTAGAACATTGCTGTGCTATAAGAAACTATGGATATAATGAATCCAAAGAAATATGAGAATCATAGAATTTTCATAGAATTTGAGACTTGGAAGGATCCTCGGCAGCCATCTGATCTAACCCATACACAAAGGAATCCTCCATAAAACATACATGACAAGTGGTCATCCAGCCTTTTCTTGAAGATCTCCAAGAAGAGAAAACCCATGACCTCTCTAGGGAGTCCATGCCACTTTGGACAGTTCCGATCATTAGGATTTCTTTTTACATCTGGCCTAACTTTACTTCTTTGCAACTTCCAGTCATCAGTCCTGGTTTGTCCACTGGCATTAAACAGAACAAGTTTCATCCCTCCTCTATCTGCCAGTCCTTCAAATATTTGAAGACAGTTTTCATGTCCCGCCCTCTTCCCAAGTCTTTTCTTCTCCAAGATAAACGCATCTGGTTCTACCAACCATAGACTCAACAGTTTTCATCATCCTGGCTGACCTCCTCTGATCAATAAATATCTAGCTTACCACTACTCCACAGTATAGTGAGACTGTCTGATACTAACTCTGTTATTCATGTTTTCGGTTATCCCTCCCAATTTTATGTCATCTATAAAATTTGATGATCATATCTTTATTCAAGTCATTAGTACAAAGCTTAAACAGCACAGGGTCAAGCACAGAACCTTGGGCTTCTCCACTGGAAACCTCCTGCCAAATTGTCATTAAACCATTAGCAATGACTCTCTGAGTTTGGCCATCCCACCCAACCAGTTTGGAATCCATCTGGTTAAATTATCAACTAATACAAATCACTACATCTTCTCTTTACTTTATCAAAAGCTTTGCTTAAACCTAGATAAATTAGATTATCCACAACATTCTTAGTTTAGTAATCCTGTCAAGAGAGTCAATGTGGTTAGTCTAGTGTGACCTATTGTTAATGAAGCCCTGCTGGCTCTTTATAATTATGGCTTCCCTTTCTAGTTGTTTGCCAACCATCTCTTTAATCATCCACCCTAGAATTTTCCCAGTAATTCAAATCAAGGTCACTGGACTATAGTTTTCAGACTTCATTCTTTTTTAAGAAATTAGGATTAACATTTGTCCTTCTCCAGTCTGTGGTACCTCTCCTGTTTTCCATGATTTTTCAAATAACAGTGACAGTAGCTCAACAATCACACCTGCCAGTTCTTTGGGGGGAAAAAGTTTACATGAACTGAAGCAAAATGAGGTAAGCTATATATTCATAATCACTACAACAATGTAAATTAAAAGAACCGCAACAAAAGAATTTAAATTGAATGCTGTAAAATTATAATGATCAAATGGCCCCTAAAGAGAAAATGAGAAGGTACCTGATAACTCTCTTTGTAGAGAGTGGATATGGATACGTATGCAAAATATTTCATATATTAGGCTTTTTATATAAGTTTTGCTGGATTATTTTCTCTCCCCTTTATACTTTCTTAATGTTGTTGTTATTGTTCAGTCATTCAGTAGGGTCCAACTCTTCATGACCCTAGCACTCCAGGCCCTTCTGTCCTCTACTATCTCTCAAAGTATGTCCAGGTTCATGTTCACCATTTTCATAATGTTATCTATCCATCTCATCCACTGTCATCCCCTTTATCTTTTGTCTTCAATCTTTCCTAATATCAGGTTCTTTTTCAATGAGCCCTGTCTTCTCATTATGTGGCCAAAGAATTTATATTACCTAGTTTATTGGATGAAGTAAGGGAGAGAGACACGTTGAGAAATTAGTGACATAAAACCAAAAGATAACAAAAAGTTTATTTTTTAAAAATTTGGGAGAATGACTCAGAAGCATGCATGCAGATGATAGCAATGAGTGGAAAGGATGATATAAGCAAGTCGCAACTTATTTGCTCCTTGAGAAATGGTGATACAGGAATGGCCTTAAAGCAGTCATGTGGGACAAGAAGGCTGTCCAGGAGGTGTAGTGAAATGGAAATAGTGGCATATAGTAGACAGATTTCAATATATTTGTTTCTTCATGGGAGAGGTTAAAGTGAGAAGAAATGTTAGTTGAAATTCAAAGATGTAGGAGAATTTGTGGATAATAGAGAGGGAATTCCAAAGGATATGTTGGAATGGCCTGGGCAATGGATGAACTGGGTTGGAGTCAGGCTGGGAAAAGTAGGGTTAATTAGAGTGGGAGAGGTGAGGTGGCTCAGACAGAGGCAACCTGAGCAGTGGGACTACATGGCTAGAGACTAGCTAGATGAGCTAGCGAAAAGGAGATTGGCATGACGATTTCTAAGCCAGTAGAACTCAACTGATGGAAGTTAAAAGATTGTCTCATTAGTTATCTCTGTCTACTTCTATCATCACCTCCCTATTATTTATAGCTATATCTATATCCTTCTGGATTAGACCTGTGATTCACAGGCATAGGAAACTACCAATGAAGAAATTGTGTCTACCAATGGAGATTGACAACTATTCTTCAACTTTTAGTATTAGTGAGTTGCATAGGAAATTAAAAAGATTAAACAACTTTCTAATGATCTCAGAATATTTCAGAGACAAGACTTGAACCTCAGTGTCTTCCTGACTCTAAGGCCAGCTGTCCATCCACTATGCCATACTCCTCAGCCCTCCCCCACCACTCAACATAATGATAAAACTAGCATTTAATAAGGTTCTGTAGGCCTTAACCAAATGCCTACCATGAGATAGGCTTAGTAGGAAACACAAAGATATATAATATATGATGCCTGCCTTTAAGTGACTTTCAAGTTATTTTGGGGAAAAGATGTGTTTGTGTTGTGGTGCAATATTTAAAACTGGTTAAATATAAAGATTTGAAAACCATGATGATCTCAGATCAATCCACCTTGCACAGATCTTTAAAAGGCACAAAAAGAAGAAAAAAATCAGTTTAAAATTAAATTTGGAATAGGAAGCATAAATTATTCTCTAGAAACATTTTATTCATTATAGATAGCCCATAGGCTGTACCTAATTTCTTTTCTGTTCGTAAGATACCGCATACTGCTGAGTCACTGGAAACTTGATGGCCATCACTAACGTAAAAACACAAAAAAATTGTTGATGTCCAGTATAGAAAGTAACTTGATCATCGAATACAAAAACCTACCTGTCACCTACAAAAGCTAATGACTACCAAGGTCACAGTATAGTTAGCAGTTGTGGAAGTTGATTCAATCCACCACAAGCATTAATTGAATGCAAAGTAGGAGCTTGGGTGCATAGAAGTATTACACACACATATAATATCTATGCACAAAATGTGTGTGCATACACATATGTGCACATATATGTAATTATGTGTGTATATATGTGTGTATATATATATATATATATATATATGTAAAAGCAAATACACAGCTTCTAACTCATTCAGCAAGATATGTGCTTTCTGCTCCCTATCTAATCTTGCACCGCACATTTTTGGTTGTCTTTATGTCAGACTTATGAAAGACCTACTTCTGTAAAAGGTGGTTTGACTTGAGATTATCTTAGTTTTCAAATCTTAGTATTTTTTGATGCATACATTTTCTTTTGAGTCTAGCCTCATTTAAATGCTAATTCTTATTTTAATAGAGCTGGTTTCTTATTCTCCTCTATATGCCCTCAGAGCTGATCTGAGAGTGAAGATTTCATTGACTTCAAAGGAAACTTCAAGCTTGGATCCTCTTCACAGGGGGCACAGAACAAGACAAAAATGATCTCTATTGCTTTTCTGCCCGAATCTATTAAAAAAATGCTTTCCTTCTACATTTAAGATTCTAAGTAATTGAATCTGTCTACCAGTCAGAACATACATGCACCTTTGCTATGTCATAATCTTAAATGGCCTTTTAACACTAAGAAATTAAATGTTTGCCATGGCATTAAAATATTCCAAAGTGGCTATTACTTTCAAGTAAGCAATACGGTATCTTATTATTCTCATGTGTGTGTATAGTAAGAGTGCTCATGCTGTGGAAAATAATTGAATACATGTAGCCATAATGGCTTTTGTTTTCTTTGAATGGCTCAGCTTGCCTCATTGAGCCTCTGGACACTGTGGCTTGCTCTTCTGGGGCAGGAGGCCCGGGGAGCATGCCGGGAGGCAGACGGCTTCCTGTGTGGGGAGTCATGGGGCTGGCTGAGGGGAGGTGTTAGCTCCAGAACCTGGTCTACCCTAGGGGGAGGAGCCAACTCAGGAACCAATCGGCCCTGGTCATTTGGGCGGAGCTTGATGATGTCAGAAACCCTATAAGAGGGGAGAGGACAGCTTGAAGATTCTTCCTCTCTTTCCTTTTCCGGTTGGAGCCAGAGGCAGTTACAACGACCGTTACAGAGGCAGTTACGACCGTTACATCGTCAGTTTCAGTTGCAGCTTCAGTTTCAGAAACAGACACAGCTGAGGCAGGAGCTGCCAGTAGCAGAGCTGATCTACGGGAGGAAGCTGAACAAAGACTTCAGTCCAGTGGGTAATCTTATTACCATAAAAGGGGGAAACATGATTTTGCTTTACGCAATCATGTTTCTCTGTAGCCTCCTGGTTACTCTTTCAAGGCGTACTTATTGGGCCTGGAAGATTATGATCAACATATCAAAATGGGGCTTCTGGTTCATGGGTTGGTTACTGTGGAGCCTAAATAAATGTTTTGATTCTTCTGCCTTCTACTTTGAGAGTTTCTTATATCCGGCAGTTCCGAACCTTTCAGACATGTTTATGATCCTCTTTGAGATTATAAACTCGGCACTCCTGATACAATACATGATAATCAACATCCTTTACATATAAAAAACATCTTTAAGGGAGAACAAAAACCTATTACTATAATGTGGGCATAGCATTTAGTTATTATATAACATTGTGTATGTGTGTGTGTGTGTGTGTGTGTGTGTGTGTGTGCTTTTAGTGATTAGGTTTAGTATTTTCTTCTGTCTTTCCTGAATTCTATATGGGGCTTCTGAATATGCATAATTTGGAGACTACCATTTTGGTTGGTAAGTACCTACACTGCCAATATTCATATTTCCATTTCTACATTTGTGTCAATTTGCATAATTTGAAGTGTTTTTTAAAGCAATGTAGATCTACCTTAATTTAAATGCAATCAAGCTTTCTCTTAAATCAATTTAAATTGAAATAAGAAATCAGTATATAGGCCATTCAAAGAAGGAGGTTAATATTTATATAGAGGCTGAGGTTAGCTTTTTAAAAATAGAAAAATGTCTAAAGCCCAAACAGTTTACTGTGGCTTTTCAAGTTTTGTTTTGCTTGGGTTTTGCTTTTGCTTTCTGTATCAGCATCTACCATTTGAGCATTCTTGGCTAGAGCTACTTGTGTTTCAGTCAGAGGAAGAGGAATTGGGAAATAAGATCTAGAGTGAGAGGCCCTCAGTTCACATCCCAGCTCACCTGCTTATTGTTCGTGTTACCTGGACAAATGACTTAACCTCTCTGGGCATCAGTTCCATGATCTGTAAAATCAAATGGTTGGACTGGATGATCTTGAAACTAGAAACAAAAGGTTAAACACAGTCTATTACAGAATTTATGCTAAGTCCCTAGAGAACCATGTAACTCTGCCTAACGTGCCATAATAGGAAGTAAAAATAGTCATAATGGCAGTAATAAAAAATCTGTTGATAAGTAATATCATATAGCAAATGAGCTTTCATATCAGGAGGATCTGAATTCACATTCTACCTCTGAAACATAATAGTTTCATGCAATGATAGTGTGATTATCGACAGTTAATTCATTTAACCTCACAGTGCTCCAGTAAACTCTAAGGCTGTAACTTATGGACAGATTGTACATCAGTAGAGAGAGTTTCCACACTGGGAGTTCCTTGAAGTGATGAAATGACAAAACAATAAGAATAGTAATAAAAACAATAATAATATGGCAATAAAAAACCCCAGCCCGTCCAAGAGTACCTGCTGTGTGTTGGGGGTGGGAAGTGGGGAGCCAGACTGCAAAGTATAGAAATGCCAGCCAGGGTGATGTACACTGGGGATTTCTGAGGTGTTGGATCCATTAAGGTAGTTTTAAAGGTCTGGCAGGAACTCTGAAATGCTGGAGAATTGGACTGTCAATATTGTCAATTGGATTTGCAGCCTTCTCAGTTTGATGCAACTGCTCCTAAGAGTAAAAGAAATAAATGGGGCAGCAGGGGGTTTCAGGCTATTCCTACTTCAAACTGTCTTGGTGATCATCTTGACACAAAAGATAGTGGCATTAGTGCTATCCTTTGGGTTCTGGTTCCAGAAGAAGACAAGGTGAATCAGAACAAAGCAGAAATCCCACAACCCACCTGATAGAAATGTTTCCATGCAGATGGTGCTGATTAATTAGGAGGACAAACCACAAGTGCACACAAAATGAACTGAAGACATGAAACTTTCATTATGTGCCAGGACTATATCATAACAGATTGGAAACAAATCTTAACTAGTACAAGGCAAGGGTTTCATGCTTTTTTGTTTGTTTATTTGCAAATGAATTCCAAGCTCCAAGTCACGTACAAACATATTGCATTCCAATGAAAATAACTTCATTCCTAAGCCTAAATTAGATGGTATAAGAGACAAAATCAAGGAATTACTAAAGTCTGAAGAGAGAACAGTAGGGCAAGCTATCACCACTGAAAATCTTCATTTAATGTAAACTCTAGAAAGGCTACCTAAAAAAGACAGTGTCAGTGTCTTAAATGATTTGAAAAGGAAGTGGGCTGCTTGTGGAGCTGTGAAGTGATCCACCACTAGGGAGAGGGAAAGAGAGAGAGAGAGAGAGGGAGAGAGAGAGAGAGAGAGAGAGAGAGAGAGAGAGAGAGAGAGAGAGAGAGAGAGAGAGAGAGATACAGTGTAATAACAATAGTATGTATTTATATGCTAAAGTGCTTTATGGTTTGCAAAACACTTTACAATAATTTTCTCATTCAATCCTAACAACAACCCTGAAAGTTAAGTGCTATCATTGTCTCCATTTTACAGAAAAGGAAAGTGAGACATACAGAGGGTAAATGATTTGCCCAGGGTCTGAGGCATAATTTGAACTTGTCTTCCTGTCTCCAAGTCCAGCACTCCAGCACAGTCCCTAGCTGCCAGTTTATACAAGAAGTACAGTAATGTAAGGAAAGCAATATTCTCCTGGTTTTCTTTCTACCCGCCTAACCATTCCTTTTCATTCTCCTTTGCTGGCTCATTATCCAAATCATGCCTTCTAATTGTGTTTTCCCCAAGGTTCTGTCCTGAGACCTCATCTATATTATAATTGTTTTGTCTGAGATCATGATCAACATCTCTGCTTTTAAAAATTCACCTGAGGTATAATAAATCCTACTCCAATCCCTCATTTATGTTCCTTATGTCTCAAATATTTCTTTTAAACAACATATAGTTGAATTCTACTTTCTAATTCATTTTGCTACTCGTTGTGTTCTTCATAAGTTCTTCCCATTCCCATTCAGGATTATGATAACTACTTGTATATTTTCTTTCATCATCTCTTCTTATACTTTTTACTTTCTTTCTCATTCCTCCTTTACAAAGAAGAGAGTGGTGAAAGTGAAGAAATATGATCATTCCTACTGATTTATAATTTAAGTGGTCTGCACCACCTTCTCTGTTCCTCCTCTGGTCACCTAACACAGACTCTAATCACTGGTCTGTTCTCCTTAATCCTCCCATTATGATCTATCCTATGAAGCTGACATTTGTTTTTCTTGTGACTATTCCCTCTCCAAATCTATCAGCTCTTAAATTCCTTTCCTCTCTCCCTGAAACTTTGTTTTGCTGATAAGTTTAATATATTTCTATATGAAACTTTGTGTGTATGTATATTCAACCTTCATTTGTCCAGTTCAGATAAGAACGAGGTTCATGAGTTTCCAAATTCCTCCACCCCTTCTTCCATGGTTTTATATTCTTCTTATGTATCCCAGTTATGAAAAATAGTAATTTGTTCCCCTTTCCCCTCATTTCTTTCCTAGTATATTTCTTTCTTCCCTCTTTTATTTCTATCTACAAGTTCATTTTCTGTCCCTTTCTTCATTTCTTCTGGCTACCCTTGGAGTCTTTGTTTCCTAGTCATTTTTTCTTCTGATGATCTAGCTGTATTTGTTCTGTTGTTACTCTCTTCTTCTAGTTTAATATCTTGGTCTTCACATAATCCACAGTATTTCTTCACTGTGTTCAGTGCTTTCTTCTTCTGTTTGCTCATATTTCCTGCCTCAGTTTCTTGTTTGGGAATTTGTGTTAGAGCCAGGCTCTACCTCCTCCTGCACTCTTGGATGAGGTGGGAAGGTTCTGTTTAATCTTGCCTCTTCTATCATCTGGGTGTTAATGCTGCTGCAATTCTAGTTGAAAGTAGACTATAGTAAGTTCCACTCCATTCTTACTTGTTTTCTTCCTGGTGGTCTAATGGGGTGCTGCCTTCTATCTACCTCTCCTCCTTTTTGCATAGTCACCAACTGTGAATTGGCTCCATTCCCTGTGGTGATTCTGACAGACTCCACTGCATGATGGATATCACACTGGCCTGCAGATTTATACAAGGTCCCTTCATATATGTATCAATCACTGATTGAACCCTATCTCTTCCAGTGGTTCTAAGGGGTTCATTGCTTAGCCTTATCTCCCTATGTAGTGATCTGTGGGACCTGACTCCATTCCCTGATCCTTCTACAGGGCAGAGCTGAGCTCCCATTGGCTTCAGACCTAGATTACTAGAGCTCTGGTATTACTCCACCTGGCTTCCACATCCCCTGTTGCATTCTTGCTCAGAGAACCCATAGGCTTCACCCAACATTTAATGAAACTCAGGCTGGCATGTTGGCTTCTACCTCCCCTAGTGTAAGCCTTCTGAAACCCTATCAGTACATACAGGGGTGCTCGTATCTTCTGCTGTCTTCTAAAGTGGTCCTGGACTGGATGAAGAAACTCCCTTCTGTTTCTCTTTGGCCTTTTAAATCACTCCTCCTTTTAGATCACTTTTGGAATACATTTGCAGCTGGACTCTTCTATGACCTTTCACATTTCCATCTTCACTAGAATTCCATGAAGGAACTTTTCATCATCTTTTACAATAGTGGTCATTTGTGCATTACACTTGGAGAAAATGGTGACAGCAAGAGGATAAGTACCTTGCTTGAAGTAAGGTGGACCTTCATTGATTAATAATATTCTTTAGTTTGCCATATGGAAATAGGAACAATGCCCTTAGAATGAGACCTGGGCCCTTCTCCTTAGCCTGTAACTAGCTCTGTGGCCTTGTACAGGGGACAACAACTCTGGGCCTTGCTTTCCTCGTCTTTAGACAATGTGATGCAAAGTTGGCAAAAGTTAAAGTGCCAGGTAAGGATTAGCCATCATTATGATGTCTAAAAGCCATTTCCCCTTTAAGATTTGGTCATTCTAGGTATATTATTTTTGGAATTTTCCTGTTTAGCATAGTTATCCATTTCTAGTCTAATCTGTTTCTCATAAATAATAAGCTCCAATATGCTGCCCCAAAAGACACTCTTTTAGGGGAGACGCTTTGCTTGGCTAAACTCTTCATTAGGCTGAATAAAGAAGTAAAATTGAATGGATTTTGGGAAATCCTCCTTTTTTAGATAGGTAGAGGGGTGGTATGGTAGAAACAATATCTACTAAGATCCTTATCACATAGGATGGGTTAATTTTTCCCAAAGTCTTGTCATGTGAATTAGACCTGCTTCTTCTGACACAGAATAGGCTGATTTTTCCTTAAATGATACTGGTTCTTAAACTGTTCCAGAGGACTAAGGCTCCATATAGTTTTGTGGTGGCCTAAATACAAAAGTCAAACCCACCAGGAATCCAAAGCTCATCCCTCAGACTTGACTAGTATTCCCAGCATGCCCAACATAAAAACTGTTTTCAACTAAATCAATTTGACATCCTTGACAAAAATCCTTTTGCAATGAATAAATGTCCTTTTTTAAAGTGCTAGATGGTCTATGAGTATCACATTTTGTTCCAGGACCAAACTTGAATCACTGGCCATTCTGAAGTAAGCCTGTCCTACAACTGCTGGGAACATGGTGCTCCCAGTACCAAACCTTACAATTTACCAAACTTTTTCATTCAGTTCCCCAATCTTCAAATTTTCTACTTTGCCATTCTGTCTGATAAACAGGTACCTCTCAACTGTTGTCTTCTTAAAATACATTCATAACCATGCCCCCCTTTTCTCTTATAATTGATAGATTCTTTTTAATTCATGAGTTGAACTAGAACTTCCTTTTCTTCATGCACTCAACCAGCTATTATTTCCTTTCCCAATTGATGGGATTTTATAACACAGGCTTTCGTTTTAAGCATATTAACATCATTTTATCTTTAGTTTCAAAGAAGATAGCCCATTGACGATCTGTCCACAGTACTGAATATTTGATTGACTGTTAGACTCCATTGTTTATTCAAAGCTTGTTGCCTTTGTCTGTCCTTATCTCAGACTGTTATTCTGTTTAACTCAGTGTTACTATAAACCATAGGATCATAGTATGATGAAATGAAAGAGATCTTGGAAATCTTTCATCTTGACTCCTTCATTTCATAGATTTGGAAACCAATATTCAAAGACATTAAATACTTGCCTAAGGTCACACTGCTAATAACTAATAGAGGCAAGATTCAAGCTCAAGTCCCTTTTATGCCAAATCCAGTCTTTCCCCCATTATACCATAGATTTCTCAGGCGCATGTGCACATGCACACACGTACACACACACACACACACACACACACACACACACACACACACAAATAAACAAAAATAAAACCCCATCATTAGCTTGATACCATACAGGAACCTGTTGGAACAGGAAAGCATGAAAATCAACTATTTTTTTGAGGGTGGAAATTATATCATAAATCATTGAAGACAGAAACCTCCTTATTTCCTTTCCCCTCTCCCTGAATTCTCCTCTCCAATTTTGTTCCTTCTATTGGAAAGAGAACCCTGCTAAGTTTCAGAATATATCCATCTGTGTTGTTCTATAGAGAATATCTAGCTGCAGCTGACACTGATGTTTATTAAAGATAAAAACGCTGTTGACTAAGCAATAGAAACCAACCTATATGAATTTGAAAGTAGGGTTTAGAATTTCTATATTCTATCTTATTGTTATTTCTATACACTTAAAATATTGCAAAAACATTGTAAGAATATTGAAGTGAGGAAAATAATGTTGTAATACTAAATTAGGGGTTTTCGGCAATTGGAATGAAGCCTCCCTAGGTTTGAGAAAATTAAAAAACAGGAAACTCGATCATTTCCTCCTATGTATTCCAATTCCTTCATTGAGTGGAAAAATCCCTATCAAAATAGTTAATTATAGGTAACCTAGCCATCTACCCTCAAGATGATAATAGGAAACTCAAATGATATTTATTAAAGGAAAGTCTTTACAAAGGGCTGGAGAAGGGGTGGGATACTATCGACCTCCAGATATGAATCAAACTTGTAACACTGGTATTGGCATTCCTCAGATGGAGTTGATGTGGAAGGTGGCTTCCCAGCTCATCCTTTATGTATCAGAAAAGTCCCATCTTAGGAGAAGATGATTTCTCCACTCCACCCCACCCCCAAGCCTTTTCAGAGGTAGTATGACTTGGAATCCACCAGTATAGAACCTTGCCTATATTATCAGATTGTTTTTATATGTTTTGATCAGTTTTGCTGATTTTTTTCTTTCTCTTTTTTCATTTTTTAACAAAATTCTTTGTTATGAAGGATGGAAGGGGGAGGAGGAAAATTTACGTGATGTAAAAACAAAAGACACTAAATAAAATTTATTTTTAAAATGAAAAAGTCATATCTCTAATGTGTGTTAGAGACATTCCCTTATGGGGGGGTTTCAAGGATGATTTTTGATGGGAAGCAATGTTTTTTTTTTTATTTCTGCTTTATCTACTTCCAGATTTCTGGGATCACTGAATTAAGAACATTAGATTAGACTATTTCCTGATTTACCTAATAATAGCTAACAAAGGGGTCACGGATTGTCATAGGACATTAAGAGTTATAGAACTTTTCATTTTACTTGCAAAGTTAAATAAGTTATGTATAATCATAACAACTTATGTCAAGTTATTTTGTGGTTTGATGGCATCATGCGGGTGTAGTCTTCATTTAAAGGAGACTACAATTATTTTTTCCTCTTTATGTTCCTAAAGCTACATTCTTTTTTTTTTTAATTGAAATGTTTTAATTAATTTGAAACCTAAATTTCATTGCCCAACCTAATCAAAATGATCTTAAAATTAACCAGATATTTTATGGAGTTAATATGAATGCATAATTTTTTTAAATTTAAATTTATTTATTTAACATATTTGGTTTTCAGCATTGATTTTCACAACAGTTTGAATTACAAATTTTCTCCCCATTTCTACCCTCCCCCCCACTCCAAGATGGCTTATATTCTGGTTGCCTTGTTCCCCAGTCAGCCCTCCCCTCTATCACGCCCCCTCCCCTCTCATCCCCTGTTCCCTTCCTTTCTTGTAGGGCAAGATAAATTTCTACGCCCCATTGCCTGTGTATCCTATTTTTTAGTTGCATGCAAAAACTTTTTTTGTTTTTGAACATCTGATTTTAAAATTTTGAGTTCCAAATTCTCTCCCCTCTTCCCTTCCCACCCACCCTCCCTAAGAAGTCGAGCAATACAACCTAGGCCACACATGTATCTTTATGTATAACCCTTCCACAATACTCATGTTGTGAAAGGCTAACTACATTTTGCTCCTTCCCAACCCATCCCACTTTATTGAATTTTCTCCCTTAACCCTGTCCCCTTTCCAAAGTATTTGTTTTGATTACCTCCACCCCCATCTGCCCTCCCCTCCATCATCCCCCCCATTTTATTTTTTTTTATCTTCCTCCCTCTTCTTTCCTGTGGGGTAAGATACCCAACTGAGTATGTATGGTATTCCCCCTCAGGCCAAGTCTGATGAGAGCAAGGTTCACTCATTCCCCCCTCACCTGCCCTCTCCCCTCCTCCCACAGAACTGCTTCCTCTTGCCACCTTTATGCAAGATAATCCACCACATTCTATCTCTCCCTATCTCCCTCTCTCACTATGTTGCTCTCTCATTCCTTAATTTCATTTTATTTCTTTTAGATATCTTCCCTTCATCTTCAACTTACCCTGTGTCTGTTCTCTCTCTTTTACATATATATATATACATACATACACATATATATATACACATACATATAAACACATATATATATAAAAACACACACACACATATATATATATACACATACATACACATACATACATATACACATAGATACATACATACATACACATTCACCTATATATATATATATATATACATAAACATATATATATGCATATTCCCTTCAACTGCCCTAATACTGAGGTCTCATGAATCATACACATCATCTTTCCATGTAGGAATGTAAACAAAACAGTTCAACTTTAGTAAGTCCCTTGCAATTTCTGTTTCTTGATTACCTTTTCATGCTTCTCTTAATTCTTGTGTTTGAAAGTCAAATTTTCTATTCAGTTCTGGTCTTTTCACTGAGAAAGCTTGAAAGTCCTCTATTTTATTGAAAATCCATATTTTGCCTTGGAACATGATACTCAGTTTTGCTGGGTAGGTGATTCTTGGTTTTAATCCTAGCTCCATTGACCTCCGGAATATCGCATTCCAAGCCCTTCGATCTCTTAATGTAGAAGCTGCCAGATCTTGGATTATTCTGATTATGTTTCTACAATACTCAAATTGTTTCTTTCTGGCTGCTTGCAGTATTTTCTCCTTGATCTGGGAGCTCTGGAATTTGGTGACAATATTCCTAGGAGATTTCTTTTTGGGATCTATTTGAGGAGGTGATCGATGGATTCTTTCAATTTCTATTTTGCCCTGTGGCTCTAGAATATCAGGGCAGTTCTCCTTGATAATTTCTTGAAAGATGGTATCTAGGCTCTTTTTTTGATCATGGCTTTCAGGTAGTCCAATAGTTTTTAAATTATCTCTCCTGGATCTATTTTCCAGGTCAGTGGTTTTTCCAAGGAGATATTTTACATTGTCTTCCATTTTTTCATTCCTTTGGTTCTGTTTTATAATATCCTGATTTCTCATAAAGTCACTAGCTTCCACTTGCTCCAATCTAATTTTTAAAGTAGTATTTTCTTCAGTGGTCTTTTGTACCTCCTTTTCCATTTGGCTAATTCTGCCTTTCAAGGCATTCTTCTCCTCATTGGCTTTTTGGAGCTCTTTTCCATTTGAGTTAGTATGTTTTTTAAGGTGTTGTTTTCTTCAGTGTATTTTTCAGTATTTTTTTGGGTCTCCTTTAGCAAGTCATTGACTTGTTTTTCATGGTTTTCTCGCATCCTTCTCATTTCTCTTCCCAATTTTTCCTCTACTTATCTAACTTGCTTTTCCAACTCCTTTTTGAGCTCTTCCATGGCCTGGGACCAGTTCCTGTTTTTCTTGGAGGCTTTTGTTGTAGGCTCTATGACTTTGTTGTCTTCTTTAGGCTGTATGTTTTGGTCTTCTTTGTCACCAAAGAAAGAATGCAAAGTCTGAGACTCAATCTGGGTGCATTTTCGCTGCCTGGCCATATTCCCAACCAACTAACTTGACCCTTGAGTTTTTCAGTGGGGTATGACTGCTTGTAGACTAACGAGTTCTATGTTTTACGTTTGGGGGGCAGGTGCCAGCTCTGTCAGAGCCGCACTCCTCCTTCCCCAAGAACACCCAGTCCAGACTGGGCTTAGATGTTCAGCAGGCTGTTGCACCCCTGCTCTGATCCGCCACTTAATTCCTCCCACCAGGTGGGCCTGGAGCCGGAAGTAACAACAGCTGTAGCTGCTCCACCTCCGCTGCCCCTGGGGCCGGAAGCCGAACCCCGAACTCCTTCCACTCCTGCAGCTTTTCCCACTAACCTCTCCGCAGTCTTTGGTGTTTGTGGGTCGAGGGGTCTGGTAACTGCCGCAGCTCACATATTCAGGGTGCTAGGGCCCCCTCCACCCGGCTTCTGGTCTGGATGGTCCACGCCACTCAGGCTGGGCTCTGCTCCACTCCATTCCCAGCTCCCAGCTCCCAGCTCCTAGCTCCGTGTGGAATAGACCTCACCCAGGGAATATCCAGGCTGTCCTGGGCTGGAACCCTGCTTCCCTCTGCTGTTCTGTGGGTTCTGCCATTCTAGAATTGGTTCAGAGCCATTTTTATAGGTTTTTGGAGGGACTCGGGTACGGAGCTCACTCTAGTCCCTGCTTACCAGCTGCCATCTTGGCCATGAATCTAAAGCTACATTCTTTAAAATTCTTTTATCAGTAGAATTTTATCACTGTGGCTCAGTAGGTCCTATACTGATATCCTTGTCGAACCAAAGCTGTGTTCTTTTCTTAAACTGTGCATTAGCAGGATCTCAGATTTTGGGGGCCTGGGTTTTAGGTCCAGTGCCATTTTTCTTAAAGCAAATAGGGAGGCAAATGAAGTATTCTTTTACTAAAACAGGATGAGAATTCTTTGCTGCTTTTTACAAAAACCCTGGACCTTTCTGGTAGATGGCTCCAAATTCTAGACTTGTTTACATATTTGGTAGGGCAGGACAAGATGTAACTGAGGATTTCTTAGATGAGCTCAGCTGGAAGCCAGAAAGGAGAAGTCACCAACAATAATCAAGAATAGTTATGAGGAGACTCTACTGCATAATGTAATTTCCTGTTGATGTTAGGCAAAGAGATGTTTACATGTAACTCTAGTTGGCCCATTCATCTAAGTGATGTTTTAATAGAATAATCTAAAATAAACTAGCTAAGTCTTCTATTGAACAAACAATTAAGTTACTTAATGGTCTATGTCTTTGTTAAATTGGTTAATTTCTGAAGATACTCTACTGTAGGTTAAAGGCAATTTTTAAAGGGATATCGGATATAATGAAACTAGCAGTTGGAGTATGTAAAAACCCAAAGGCAATTAACTGGTTGAGACGGAAGTCTAATAATAATGACAAAATAACTAAAGGTAGAAGAAAACGTTAACTCTTTATTAGCCATACTAATAGTCTCTTGCTTTTGTTAGATTTCTCAAGAGCACTGTCGTGAACTCTACAACAGACTTAGGAATCAGGAAGTATGTGACAGACCTATTGCTGAGACATACATATAATTTGAGTCAATCTGACTATACCGCCATGTGTTCATTTGTAAAAACAGTGATAGATTGTTTCACTTAAGCAGTAGTATTACTAATGTGTAAAAAAAAAAGTGAGATTCTGTAGGTTGGAAGCAGAACCAAATGTGTACATGGACAGAACAGGGAATTATAATTTAACAGGTATAAGAAAATCCCTTTTTTCAAGCCATCTCCTCCACTGGCCCATGATCTACTATTAGAAACAGAATCATTTTACACATGAAGGTTGTGTTTTCAATCTTTAGGAATTCCCTGTTATTGCCATGTAGAGGAATTGTGCAAATACCACCAGGAGAGTGACACCTAATGCTATTAACACTTCACTGAGGATTACCTCTAACAATGATGATAATCACTACCTTTTCATGGAATAAGAGATTTGAAATGGAAGGAATCTTAGTGACCATCTACTAATTCTTCTTTCCAATTTTACAGAAGATGAAACTGATGTCTGGAGAAGATAAGTGTCTTGCCCAATGACAAACAAGCAGTAAGTGTTGGAAGTGGGATTTGAACCTAGGTTTTCTGACTCCAGTAATAGTGCTCCTTCTGTCCTGTACCATTCTTTATGAAACATTTTACACATATTCTTTCATTTGATATTCCAATTGTATAGGAAGATCATTAATAATGATAATAATAGTAAGGTCAGTAATGTATTGGTAATTAAGGTGGGACTTTTTTACTGTTTTCCGTTTTGGAGAACTGAAGTACTCAAGTGCCTTTGTTTCTTTGATTAAATCCGGGAGTCTTTGATGACCTGCTTAAGAAACAAGAAAGCCCAGTTCATATAGGTTTGAGTTGCATGGTTGTGATGCCTGAAGAAGCATCACATAGTTTTGAGTCACATAGTTGTGATGCCCTTTGACCCTGAACAGGGTGTATAAACTCAGAGGTTAGCATTTCATTTGGGGTTCTCACTCACTGGAAGAGTATTGATATGGAGACTCTGGGTAGCCGCTGGAGCACCCTGGTTTTGAAAAAAACCCAGATGTTGGTGCTTCTCTTTTTGGTAACGATGTATGTGATGTCTTGATCAAACAAAGCCTGTCTGTTGAATTGTATTATTTGCTCTGTTTATATTATCTCTGTATTCACTCTGAAGTTCAGGGTGCTGGCTTTTCCCCTGAACTAAGTAAATGATATATGTATGTTTAATTAACCCCTTAAAGTTGCTTTCCTTAAAAAAGCAGATCAAAGAACCTGTGCTGGCAGCTGTCCTGTGTGCTCTTGTTATTGGTCTTACACAGCCACAGCAGGTGCTAGCAACATTGTTGCTACAAGTAATTACAACAAAAAACAACAGTAGTGGATATATTATTATGCCCATTTTACAGATGAGAAAATCGAGGCCCAGTTACATGACTATTAAAGCATAGAGCTAAGACTCCATAGATCTTTCAAATCTAAATTCAGTGCTATTTTTACAATGTCAAGCTGCCTAGAGGCAGCTGGTAGTTCATTGGATAGATCTCTGGGCCTGGAATCAGGAAGACTGGAGTTCAAATCTGACTTCAGATACTTACTAGCTGTGTGACCCAAGGCAAGTCACTTAATCTGTGTTTGACTCAGTTTTCTCAACTGTAAAATAGGGATATTACTAACACCTACCTCCCAGGATTGTTGTGAAGATCAAATGAGATAACATTTGTAAAATAATAGTAACATAGCGAAACACCTGGAACTATATAAAGGTTTATTCCCCTCTCTCCCCACCCTTTAATTTTTTAAAAATCAGTACCAAATAGTATCCACATCAAAGAGACTGCAAGATCCCATAAACCACTTCAGCCAACATATAATTTCTTTGCAAAGCTGACAAATATAGTAGTCAAGGGGAGTGAGTATAAGCTCATTTGCAAAAATTTACAAAGGAGAAATATGGAAGATTATGAACAATATCGACTCACAATAGAAAGAAAAGCAATGGATGAGAAAATGAATTTGAAGAGAGCTTGGTATTATGTTCAGCTAAGGCAGATTATGTGGAGAGCATTTGAGAATGAAATAAGGAGTATAACAAGCATATAAAAAATGGAACAATGAGCATTGTCAATCCTGTAAAAAAACACAACAACAAAAACCAAATACCTTATTTACTCGATGATGTTATATGTCTGTGATTCATGCTACACCATGATCTCACATGAATTAAAATCTCGGTTGGCTAAAAGGACATTAGAAAGAGACGTGCATGTAAATAGGCTAGAGCACATTTATCAGTTATATCTTGTATACGAGCAGTGATGAAAAAATATACATCAAGAATAGTATAACTGAAAAAGGAGGTGGGCTGGTCATCTAGTGAGAATGAAAATCAATGGATGGGTAACCGTACTACTTCACTGGTTATTCTGAGATATTAAACATTTGCAACAATGCAATGGAATAAGGCTTCCTGCTCAGTGACGAAATAACTAACAATCAATTAATCAAGCAAGCAAGCAGTTATTAAAGTGCCTCTTATGTGCTAGGCATTGTGATAAGTACTTTGGGATACAAAGGGATCAAATAGTCCCTTCCCTCATTGAGCTTGCACTCTACCAGGGAAAATTTATACAAAATAAATGCAAGGCTGTTTTTATTATTGTTGTTTTTGTGGAAAAGACGCTAAAAACACAGGGTAGGAGGGATCCAGAAAGGCTTCAAGTTGAAGGTGGTGCTTTGAAGGAAACCAGACATTTTAAGAGACAGAGGTAAAGACCGAGGGTATTATAGTCAAGGTGGCCAGCTATGCAAAAGTATGGACATGAGAGATGGAATGTCAAGTGTGAGGAACCACAAAAAGGCTAGTTTAGTTGTACTGAGGAGTGTATGATGGAAACTGATGTATAGTAAGGTCAGTTGAGGGCAGGATATGGGGAATTTTAAGTACTCTCTAAGAGGAGCCTGTATTTGATCGTAGAGATTAATAGGGGTTTATGTAAAGACATAGATAAAACTTTAATCCTCTTTAAAAATTAAAGACAGATTTAATTAACTGGAGAGCTATTACTTGTTTATGTCATGATAACATAATAAAGTTATAATACTACCTAGATTAATCAAAGTACCAAAGGCTTACTTCATAGAACTAGACAAAATAATGATGACGTTCACCTATAAAGGTCATGTCTATGAAAGACTTTATTATGGGAGGAGGATAAGATTTGTTCTGTTCGACTTCAGAGGAAGAACCAGAAACCAAGAGTAGAAATTGCAGAGGTAAATTTAGGCTTGTTATAAGGAAAAACTTTCTAAACAATTATAACTATCCAAATGTGGATTGGGATGTTTTTGGAGGTAATGACTTCTCTTCCCCTTGCTAGAGGTTTCCAAGAAGAGGCTGGATGGTCTCTTGTCAGGCATGCTGCACAAGGATTCTTTATTGGACATGACTGAAACCAGATGTCTGCTGAATTGTTTTCCAGCTTTGAAATTCTATGAGAGTTGAAAGACATCACAATATAGATTACATAAATTTAGAGCTGGAAGTACCCTTTGTAGTCATTTAGTCCAATGCCTTCATTTTGCAGATGAGGAATTGAATTGTTTGCCACTGTCAGTCATGGAAAATATACAGTACAGAATCCAATTTGAAGAGGGATTGTCCAGATGTTCCTGTTTGTAGATAGTATTATATCTATATATATTCCAGAGCATCAAGCTCTGGAAATTACAGAGCTTCCTAAATGAGGTACATATTCTTTCTAAACTGTTCAGCGTAAGTATTCACACAGGGAAAAAAGAATAGATAAAGAATGCCTGTTGTCCATACTATGACATGCAGTTGGATGGATAGTCTATAGAGCTGGCCCATCAGTCCATCTCTGGGGTACTGTCAAAGAACAATAATTTGGGTCCAAAAAATGATCAGGAGGAGGAGAGTAGATTAGATTCTAGGGAAAATTGCACAGTTATTTTAAAGACCATCTTCTTAAAACAAAGACTTTTTGTTTCTATTGTATGAGTGCAAATCATGGGATTCTGATCTGAAATAATGAAGTTGAGGATCACCTAAGATACAATGGAGAGGTGTACAGTGTAATGAGTAGGCTGTGACATGTTACAAACAAGAAGCTACTCAGAAGACTCAATCAATTAATAAATATTTATTAAGCATCTACTATGCACCAGGCACTGCGCTAAGCACAGGGCATACAAAAAGAGGCAAAGGATAGTCCCTGTCCTTGACAAGCCTACAATCTAAATGGAAGCAGTGTATAAATGATGTCTTCAGAGAATTGCACGTACTGAAAAAAAGATGGTTCAATCAAGTAGCAATAGTGAGGAATAAAAAATGGACAGGCCACATTCTCCACTGCTATCCACATAATGTCAACAGAACTAGAGGAAGACCCAGACTATGTTGTGGTGGATTTGTGGGAGGACATAGGTTAAAACTGCACAAGTTGGGCAAGTACAGGAGGGTTGCAATATGCATCATTGGAAGGAGTATGATACTGATGAGATTAGAAATCTGTTTTCAAAAGATCTTCCTTACAGAAGTACTGAAGTCTTTTGGGATTAGTAATTAATTATGTCAGGGAAAATAAATTCTCCCCTGGAATCAAATTCTTCCCTGGATCTAAATCAAGGACTCTTGAAAGTTGCACCACTTCGTTGATATCATTAGAGTAGCATAAACATATTAAGATTTTAACATACTATAAAGCATTCTGGTGACTGGAAAGAGTAAATTAAAAACCATATGTTTATGAGGGACAACTCATTGTTTCTAAATGAGCTCTTTGGAAACTTTAAGGCCCCATAGAAATATCATCTGTTATGATTGCCAAAACCTAAGATGAAAAGAAACAGTACAAAGGACTAGAAGAAATAACTACTTGTGATTTTCACTTTCAGTCACATTAGCATTTATCATCATAGCAATACTTAGAATAATACTATTTTTCGTAAGACCTTGTCTTCAGAAGATGGATCCATATTACCATACCTTCCAGTGACAGGATGACAGTATAATTCTCTATAGTCTGCATTACATAGCTAAAGTACACCACAGTAATTAAGGCTACACTATTTAACTTCAGTTTCTAGATTTTTTTATTTGGGGTTACTTTCTGGCTATGAAGAATGGGAATGGTGTAGAACCACAAATTTCTCTGAAAGGACCCGGGGAAGCAAGGAGGCTCCGTGTCCTGATGGTCTTACTTATAAATTTTACATTTATAGTCTCAGGGAAAAAATTTTCCTGCATGAAATATATCCTCCTGCATTGTTGTTATTTTTATTATTTTGCTAACAATCTTTCTCTTTACTGATCAAAGCATCTAAAGCTAATAAATAGATTAATGCCTATTTTCTTCAAGTAGTTTTTTTTCTTTTCTAGACTTTTCAAAATTTAATTCAAAAAGGTTAAAAACCTAATGTTCCCTTTTTTCTCAGAATGATATTTCTCAACATATTGTTGAGATGTAACCCAACCTTTGAATCATATGTGACCTTTGTGACAAAGATTATAACATGACATGAAGGGTCCAGGTATCTCTCTGTCTCTGTCTCTCTCTGTCTCTCTTTCTCTCTCACTGTCTCTCTGTCTCTGTCTCCATCTCTCTCTCTCTCTCTTTCTCTCTGGATGTCTATAGAGTTTTATGGATAAAGATACAGGAATCTACATTCTATGATGATTGTCTAAGGCTGAATTGCATATGGTAAGATTTAATGAAAGAAAATCCATAAATTATAACTGACATAATATAAATAATGATTTCTGACTCACTTTCCCTTTCGAGTACCTCTATTCTTTCCATTTACATCCAATTTCTGGGCCCATGGATTTTACACTCACACTTACAACAGTTGTGTAGGAATTACTTGGGACAAGCAACAGCTTTGAAATGTTTTATTTTGTGATGACATTTGGTTACACATGTGTACTTCTTCTGACATGAGGCTGAATGAGAATATCTAACCCTCAGCAGATAAAACCAGATAGAGTTGGATTCCCCACCTTAGTTCTCTGTCAATTTCTGGATTTTGAGGCATACATTCATGTTTCATTGCTCTTTTATTGTACTTTTGTGGTTTTAAAAAATGACTTTTACTTCAAGGAACTGTGCAGAAATTATAGCTTTTAAAGAACACACTTCAGTGACTGTTAGAGCTATTACAGTGCCTGCTAGTGTAGGAAAGTCAAACATTTCAAGGATCATCTAAACCCACAATAAAAGAGGACTGGTTGTAACATAGTTCAAAGGAAAGTGAAGCCAAAGATGAAAAACAATTCCAAAAGCTGACAAACATTGAAAATATCCTAATTAATCCTCAGAAAACAAAGACCTTCAGAGAGACCTACCTAGAGCAGTTAGTGGGATAGTAATTGATTCCTGTACAGTGTGGCATAGACTTCTTGAACTTGAAAGAAACATGAGACCATTAAAAATAACAATTTGATAACCATTGCTATGGAGAGACAATTCTCGTTGTGGCCAAGACAATATTGAGACTGGGGTAGTAAGACTAAAAAACAGTTATTTTTAATGATGAAACTGACTTTTAAATTAAAAGCTATACCAAAGGTGTTGTCAGAATGAATCCAAATGATCCTGTAAGATCTGGACATCTTTATCAGACTATAAAATATTCATCCCTACCAAGCATTTTGGGGGTTTTCTAAACTTTCAATGAACTTGGAGGTCTTGCCTCCATTGAGGGAATGGTGAATTCTGATACAGATGGATAAACTGAAATGCAGAATTGTTCCAGAATTAATACGGATTCCCAAATGGAGAAGGAATATAGCAACACAACCAAGGTTGTGCACACTTGCCACACTTCATGAAAGATTAAGAAATTTATGCAAGATATGGAGATAAATTTGCTTCAGTAACTTGGAAATTCATCTAATTTAAACCCGTTGAAACTCTATGATCTATAATTAATATTATACTTAGAAAAAGGAGTTTTCAAAAGTACATTTACTATTCTATATGATGTAAGGTATGGTTTCATGATGAAGAACTATGGAATATGCATCAAAATCTTGTGAAATTAATTCTAAATCGTGCGAAATATGAGATTACAGTGAAAGGAAGACATATTACATGTTAAAAGTTTCTTCTTTAAATATGTAAAAAGTTGTAAGGTTTATTGGCAAGTCAATTAATTCTAAGATTTTACTTTGTCTCAGTTAATTTCATTCCACTGTAGTTTCCCATACAGACTACTGGAGACTAAGAACTATGCTCATCAGAATGGAACATATTTCTGAGTTATATCATCATCATCCTGAATGCTGATATGACAACGTGGAGGTTGGCACTGAGACTCTGGAATCCCAATCACTCTGTAGCTGTCCAGCTTCACATTTAATACCAGTCCCAGCAGAGCCAGAGAGCTCCCACATTGTTAGAATTTGCACCAGCCAATTCTACAGTCTTACATAATCTTAAACCCTTCCCGGATATTTACTCTGAGGCTGACACCATTCTGCTGCCTAAGGAGTTTGCACCTGAGCAAACACATCCATGCTGATAACACAACTAAGATTCCTTCAGATTCCTAATGCACTCCTTACATTCACATACTCAAATCTGTTCTAAACAAAAGCACCAAGGGATGGTTTCAAACTATATTTGCTCCATTGCGCATATACCAACATTAGAGTGATGTCTTGCTGCTTGTCTTATAGCCTGATGGCTCACAGGAATGGCAGATGGGAGCCCTTGTGACTCAGCACATAGCTGCTAGCCCTTTAATTTGAACATTGTCAGATAAACGCATTATTAACATCATTGACAAGGAAACACAGAGCACCAGGGATTTACCTCTTTGTGCTTCAAAATGTGAAAACTTGTGCTGCAGGGGGAAGAAGGTGTTTAAGATAGAAAGGAAAAGAATCAGTGGGCATTTTAAAAACTGCAAACAGAGACCTGCTTAAGCCCTTCTTCACCTGAAGAAGGCCAAAAAATTGGACCAGCCAATCAGAGAGGACAATTTGAGCCCTTCTAGACTGACACATCAATGCCTTGTGAAGCTCTTTGAGTGAGCCCAAAAAGCCTCCTGCAATATCAGCAACTACAAGATCAGATGAAGCTTGCACAGACATCCTGAGTCAGGGGTACTTCCTTGCTTTATGAAAACTATGGAATAAAAGGATAAACATTCTGAAGTCAGGAGCACTTCCTTACTTATTGGTAACTGTAATCTTAGTTGACTAAAGGCGAGACATCCTGATTTAGGGGCTCTTCGTTGCCTCAGGACTTTATAATCTGTGCAGCCTAACCCCAAAGTGAGCTCAGTTATGACTGCAGCTCCCATGCATTCATATGCATGCCTGCCTGCTTTGAGAGAAATAAGCACGCATACAGGCTAATTCTGCTTGCCTTTCTTAGACCCTAACTCTGGTGATTGACACAAGTATACAATACAATTACACCTCTCACAGGCTTAATTGTTACCTAAATGGTATCTGGCTTTGGCTTCTACCATGCCAAACACAGTAAGAAATTACAAGAAAATACTATTCTTTCACAGAACTCCCTAATATTCAATATTAATCCAATAATTTTAAAATCATCTTCAGAATTCATGCTTCCATATTAGGTACTGGCTTACTTAATGACATAAAAACCCTGCTCCTTCACTTGTTATTCACTCTCCTCAAGGAATTTATAACTTACTAGGGAGGGGAAATATTCAAACAAATAGAGAAAAACTGAAGGCATTATATAATTACTGTTTTTTCTGACCATAATACTGTATAAACACTGAGCCATTTCTTGAAAGGATATTGGCTTCTGGAAACAGATCCTGATGTATCTTGTTGATACATTGGATTGTTTTGACTTAAGAGGACTTAAAGTATTCAGAAGAATGTTTGATGCTTTTTGGCTAGAGACAATCTAGCTGGCTTCTGATAGACGTCTGTAGAAGGGTAGCTGAATGGGAGTTGGGGAAAGTTTCTGCGGCTTCTCTTGTCTTTACTACTAGACTGGAAGTGGGGCTTCCATAGCTCAGTAGGACAATGGGAGAGGGAGGAGGGAGGAAGGAATTCAACTCCAGCATTACACTGGTAGATGTGGATGAACTATTTCTAATCAGAGAGCTATGACTTAATTGAATCAGATTTGCAATAAATAATATTTATATATCATTTATGTAGCAATTGAAGTTTTACATAGCACTTTTCTCATTAAAAACACTAAACAGGTAGCACAAGTACTATTATCCCCTCTTTACAGAAGAGTAACCTGAAGTACAAGAAGTCAAATGGCTTATTATTGGTCATATAGATTGTATGTAGCAATTAGTCCCCATAATGCAACCCCCTGTTAGCAAGTCTAGGTCCATGGTACTCAAGAGATAATCAATAATCGTAATCCATGGCTCACAAGCCCAATTTCCATTTGTGGCTAAGTATATAAGAAAGGAGTATTATAGTTTTATCCATTAGATAAGCACTGAAGACTGAATTTCTAAAAGCAGAGGTGTTAAATATGGCCAGCAATACTCCTCAATGCAAATTGAGCCAAATTAAAATATAGCTGGGAAATACTAAACAAGATAAATAAAAATACAGTAGATGATAGATAATGTTAACATGTGGTTTTCTAAATCAATATGTGGCAGCAGGGATTCTCATGTGTGGTCTAATGCTGCTTTCTATTTTAATTTGACACTATTGCTTAAAAGCCATCGCCTTTTGCTATAGGAATGCTTAAAATTCCTCTTGGGAGAGAAAAGGGCATACACTCCAGATGCAACCTCTACCTGTAGCACTAACACTAGCATACTCATACAACCTTGTTTTCCTTCTTCCTTTTCTTTCCATTCTCCTGTTCTCAGTGTCCAATCTGTATCCTATCCCAGCATGACTCTCCTCCTCATTTCAACCTGGGTACCCTGAATGTTGCTAGTTCATTGTCTTCTGTAAAATGTAGTAACCAAAGGGAGCAGAGTAGGGAACACTCTCCCCTCCCTTACAAGAACAGTAGACTTCATCAAATATGGAAGAGCTTAAACAATTCTTGACTTACCTGTGATTGAGATACTAAGGAATAGAAAGATCCATATCAGAACTAAGTTAGACTGGTCTTTCGAGATCTGATATGCTATGGCACACTATTCTGTGAGTTCAAGATGCCCAGGACTCTTTGTTTGACATCCATGGGCTTTCAGTGTTAGACTAATGTCATAGGTACTACAAGGTCCCCATAAAAGTGGAAGACAAGAATAAAGTCTTTATCTGTCCAATAGTATTCTATCATTTTGAGCATATGTCTGAAGGAATCTTTAGTCTACTGGCCGCATTTCAATGACATATGGAAAAGATACTTGGAGACATGAACTACTTTTAAGTACTGGTATACCTAGGTCACCTCATTATCTTTGAAACTACTTTGGAAGGAGATGAATAGAATTTTAGAAAAGTTAGGTATGATAGACCTCTGGAGAAAATTGAATGGAGATAGAAGAAAATACCTTTTTCTCAGTGGTACATGGCACCTGCAAAAAAATCGACCATGTGTTAACACATAAAAACCTCACAACCAAATGCAGAAAAGCAGAAATATTAAATGCATCCTTTCAGATCATAATACAATAAAGATCACATTCAATAAAAGGCAGTAGAAAGATAGATGAGAAATTAATTGGAAATTAAATAATACAATCCTAAAAAGTGAGTGGGCCAAAGAACAAATCATAGAAAGAATCAATAATTTCATGAAAGAGGATGACAACAATGAAACAACATACCAAAATTTATGGGATGCAGCCAAAGCAGTACTTAGGAGAAAATTTATATCTCTAAACTCTTATATCAACAAAATACAGAAAGAGCAAATCAATGAATTGTTCATGATCCAAAAAAAAAACTGGAAAAAGAGCAAATTAAAAATCTCTAATTAAACATCAAATCAAAAATCCTGAAAATCAAAGGTGAGATGAACAAAACTGAAAATAAAAAAAAAAACGAGTGAAATAATAAATAAAAGTAGGAGCTGATTTTATGAGGGGGAAAAACAATAAGGTAGTTAAACCATTGGTTAATTTGATTTAAAAAAGAAAAAAAATCCAAATTACCATTATCACAAATGAAAAGGGGAAATTCACCACCAATGAAGAGAAAATTAAAGCAATTATTAGGAACTAGTTTGCTAAATTATATGCCAATAAATCAGATAATCTAAGTGAAGTGGATATACATTTACAAAAATATGAATTGCTCAGATTAACTGAAGAAGAAATAGAATACTTAAACAATCCCATCTTAGAAAAAAAGTTGAACAAACCATCAGTAAACACCCTAAAAAAAAATTCCCAGGGCCAGATGAGTTCACAAGTGAATTCTACCAAACATTTAAAGAACAATTAATCCCCATACTATATAAACTATTTACAAAAATAGGCAAAGGTGTCCTACCAAATTCCTTTTATGACACAAATACAGTGATGGTTACCTAAACCAGGAAGAGCTAAAACAGAGAAGGAAAACTACAGACCAATTTCCTTAATGAATATTGATGCAAAAATCTTAAATAAAATACTAGCAAGGCAATTGCAGTAATATATCACAAAGATCATATACTATGACCAGGTGGGATTTATACCCACCTGGTAGTAGATTCAAGGCTAGTTCAATATTAGGAAAACTATTAGCATAATTAACCATATCTATAACAAAACCAACAGAAATCATATGATTATCTCAATAGATGCAGAAAAAAACTTTTGACAAAATTCAGCACTGATTCCTATTCAAAACACTAGAGAGTAGAGGAATAAATGGAACCTTCCTTAAAATGATAAATAGTTTCTATTTAAAACAATCAGCAATCATTACCTGTGGTGGGGATAAACTAGAAGCCTTCTCAGCAAAACCAGGGATGAAGCAAGGTTGCTCATTATCATCACTATTATTCAATATTCTACTAGAAATATTAGCTATAGCAATACAAGAAGAAAGAGAAATTGGAGAAATTAGAATAGGTAATGAGGAAACAAAATTGTTACTCTTTGCAGATAATATGATGGTATTCTTAGAGAATCCTAGAAAAACTCATTGAAATAATTAACAACTTTAGCACAGTTGCAGATATAAAATAAACCCACAAATACCATCAGCATTTCTATATATTACCAACAAAACCCAGCAGCAAAGAGAAATTCCATTAAAAAACTGTAGACAATATAAAATATTTGGGAGTCTACCTGCCAAGACAAACCCAGGAACTATATGAACACAATTACAAAACATTTTTTGCATATATAAAGTCAGATCTAAACAATTGGAGAAATATTAATTCCTCATGGATAGGCTGAGCCAATATAATAAAAATGACAATTCTACCTAAATTAATTTACTTATTTAGTGCCATACAAATCAAACTACCAAAAATATTTTATAGACATAGAAAAAATAATAACAAAATGTATTTAAAAGAACAAAAGATCAAGAATATCAAGGTAGTTAATGAAAAAAATGCAAAGGAAGGTGGACTAGTTATGTCAGATCTCAAACTTTATTAGAGAGTAGCAATCATCAAAACTACCTGGTACTGGCTAAGAAATAGAGTGGTGGTTCAGTAGAATAGATTGGTTACACAAAACACAGTAATAAATGACTGTATTGGTCTAGGGTTCGATAAACCTGAAGACCCCAGCTTCTGGAACAAGAACTCACTATGTGACTAAAACTGCAGGGAAAACTGGAAAACTGTATGGCCAAAAGTAGGTATAGACCAATATCCTATACCATATTCAAAGAAAAGTCAAAATGGGTACATATGGTTGATTTCATAAGCAGATTAGGGGACAATGGAATAATTTACCTGCCATATCTATGGAGAAGGGAAGAATTTATGACCAAACAAGAGATAGCGAGCACTACAAAATATAAAGTGAATAATTTTGATTATATTAAATTAAAGGTTTTGTACAAAAATCCCACAAGATTAGAAGAAAAGCAAAAAGCTGGCAAATACTTTTTACAGCAAATATCTCCTCTAAAGGCCTCATTTCTCATATATATAGAGAGAACTGTGTCAGATTTATAAGAATACAAGTCATTCCCAAACTGATAGATGGTCAAAGCATATAAACAGGAGTTTTCAGATGAAAAAAGTCAAAACTATCTATAGTCACATAAAAATGCTCTAAATCACTACTGAGTAGAGAAATGCAAAGTAAAAGAACTCTGAGGTACTACCTCACCTCTCAAATTGGCCAATATGATGAAAAGAAAATGATAAATGTTGAAGGAGATGTGGGAAAATTGAGGCACTAATGGAGTTGATGGAGTTGTGAACTGATCCAACCATTCTGGAGAGCAATTTGGAAACATGCCCAGAGGGCAATCAAACTGTGCATACCCTTCGATCCAGCAATACCACTACCAGTCTGTATTCCAAAGAGGTTTTTTTAAAAAATAAAAGGAAAAAGGATCTACTTGTAAAAAAAATTATAGCACCTCTTTTTCTAGTGGCAAATAATTGGAAATTGAGGGTATGCCCATCAATTGGAGAATGGCTGAACAAGTCGTGATATACAAACATAAAGGAACACTATTGTAATGAAAGAAATGATGAGCAATCAGATTTCAGAAAAACCTGGAAAGACTTACATGAACTGATGTGAAGTGAATTGAGCAGAATCAGGAGAACATTGTACATAGTAACAGAAATACTGTACAAAGATTTAGCTATTCTTAGCAATACAGTGATCTAAGACAATTCCAACAGACTCATAAGGAAAAATGCCATTCATATCCCAGAGAAAGAATTGATGGAGTTGTAATACAGATCAAAGCATATTGTTTTCACTTTATTCTTTTCATGGTTTTTCCCCTTTGGGCCTATTTCTTTTTTCACAACATGACTGATATGGAAATATGTTTTACATGATTGCACATGTATAACCTATAAAAATTGCTTACCATTTTAGAGAAGGGGGAACTGAGGGAGGGAGGGTGAAAATTTGGAACTCAGAATTTTTTTTCAAAATGGTTAAATTTTTGTCTTTATGTATTATTGGAAAAATATTATTTAAAAAGAAAATACTTGGAAAAAACATGAGGAAAGAATGATTAAAATGATAAATAGGCTAGAAGAATCTGTTCTGAAAAATGTCATTGACAAGGGCTGGTTTTGCAAAGCCTGTCTCAGATATGTGGTTACATAATGTCTCCATAGGTAGTGAGCATTGATCCAGAGAAGGTAGAAGCATATGTCATCTGGTCACATTCAAAGAACCCCAAGGAAACAAAGATCTTTAGAGGCTTTGGTGGCCATTATTGAACATTTAGTTTTAAAAATTAAGCTATCATTTCTAAGTCAGTGATCTCAGATGTGGACATATGGTTGGGAAGAAGCAAAAGGACAACAAGAAAAGACTTGTCTGATACCTTTGACCCTATTCAGAGGTCATCAAGATAAGAAGTATGAACAATATTTTAAAGATCTGCCAATTTAACGATTGTCCGTTGCCTCATAGATGCACCAGTGTTGGTCAATGCAGACCTAAGCAAACCCTACTTGCCTGGAAGGATTGGGTAAAGTCCTATAACAAGAAGGTGATGGTCATCAGAAATCTGTTTCATTTGCCAGTGTAATAGGTATTAACCACATTATCCCATACACAAATTAGATGTTTTGCCCACAAAGTAAGTGGGCAGTAATTATGAAATTCAATAATTTTGTGTAATGAAATAGGACCACTATCCACCAGGATTTATACCTCCCAACTCTTCATCCTCCAAAGCTGGATTAAGATAATTTTTCCCTGAAAAATAACAAAACTGTCTCAAGGACTTGATTGGCTCAGCTGAGTTCCCCTTGACATAGCTTTCTGGTAACCTTGGACTGTATTGACAATAAGAGTATTTGTGTCATCAATAGATACTGAACTTTATTGCACTGTATGTGCCTCAGGTGACCTTGGCTATAAGAACTGAAGTAAGTCATGAATCAAGCTAGTATGTAAAAGATTTAACTAGCCCTAAATGGTCATAAGAAGAATGAGACTTGTGTATGACCTATTCAAAGAAAAGTGTTCTCAAATTATGCAGGATACGTGGAGATATAAGCTGCCTGGGCTTGTGCATATAGATTCTTTTTTTAATTTCTGGAAGGAAAGAAAAGTATAAGAGAATCCTGATGGTGATTTGCTATTTCCACCTGGTATGAATAAATATACTTTGTGACAAAAAAACTTCTACATGTGCTAAGTATTTTGAGACAAATATTTCTCTGGAGAAAAGAGAAGAGGAAGAGAATTTTTACATGATTTTTAGATGCTTGGGGGAAAAGAGAAGAGAGACGGACATGATGTTAAAGGATTTTGAGAAGATGAGAGAGGAAGAAGTAGAAAGTTATGTTGAATAACCTCAATTTTCTCAGTAAAGTAAGAGTCCTCAGTGTAGACAAGGAAGCTAATAGGTGTGGGAGACTTGAGAAAAGAAGAGAAGATTTGGAATAGCTTTTCTGGGGAGTGAGATGAGAAACCAATTAGGGAAGAATAAAAAGATTGTCTCCTTACAGTGAACACCCAGTTGTGGTTGAGTATCATGAATTAATAATAATGTGTGACTTTCTCCAACTCCTTTCAGCAACATATGAGTAGGGAAGGGGAAAGTGGACGGTGGGAGTGGCCAGAAGAAAATCACAATTTGGCAAGGGATGAATATTAATAAGACAAAGGGGTGAGCAGTTTGACAGCAGAGGACAGTGTAATGTTGAATTGGTTAAGTTTGAGAATGAAAAGGGAAAAAATAAAACCACAGTAGTGGTAATAGCCTGAACATAGCACCAAGAGATGGAGAGATCAGAGGCTTCAGTGAAGGTGAGAAATAGTGTTTGGAAGGGTGGGGCATAGGGAGAAATGACTTTGGTTATGGTCAGTTATAAGCATGTCAGAGTTTTTGATTAAAGAACACTTATGAGAAATGGTAAAATACCATGGAACTGTCCCTATGAGTGGCTGAGGTCATGGGATTTAAGAAGACTGAGGAATTAAGAGGTTTAAGAGTTTACGGGAATATCACCATAGACAGTGACTGACTATACAGATTCTACAATCCAGACTTCAGGTGAAGAGAAAGATGTGAGCCAAGAGTTGAACTATGTGTGACAGGAGAGAGAATGATCTGGCAGCTGGTATACAGAAGTCACCAAGATCTGGATTGGGCTGGAAATATTAAGTTAACTTTAAAAGAGTGTCATTGTTGAGGGAAAGTAGTGAAGGGATAGTACGGCAGTGGCATTGGGGAACAAGAAGTATTCTGACTTTTCATCCAGTAGTAATGTGTCATGTGATGTGACTGAAGGAACATCCAATGCTAAAGAAGATGGCCAGGGATACAGTGTGGTCAGGGAGGAGCCAGGTCTTTGTTAGGCCTAGTAGATGAAAGGGGTGAGAGAGAAGGAGGTCCAGAATTAAGAGAAGTTTATGGTGATAGAACAGGATTTAGAAAGGGCACAAGGTAAGAAGCGGGCAGGGATGAAGAAGGAAATGGCTAAGGTTGAGTCTGATAGGGATGAGAGAATAGAACATGGGGTTTTAGGAGTGTTAGCTCCTCATGTGGACAGTGATTGATTAATATAGGAATAAAGGGAGAAGTGGCATAGGGAGATTGTTAACCATAGAGACAGCAGTAGGTGTCAGAGGAGTAATAGAGTCTCCACTTCCCAAATAGTGTTGTTCCTGGACAAGGGCCAGAGTATACCTCCCTACTAGGCAGGCAATTGCACAGTTGAGTTTCCGCAAACAGCAGAGGGAGCTTGGCGTGATCTGGATCTGGTTTTCCTCCCACTGTTGCTGCTCCTGTTGTGGTGTGATGTTTTCTAGATAATATCTTTTACTCCTTTTCTTCCTTGAAAGTCCTTATTGGTTACATATTATAGCTGCTCCTACCTTCCATGCATCTCTGTATTGTCCTCTCTGGGAAAATAATTTTTAACTCTTTAGAACCTATCGTATTCCTCTTCTCTCTGCCAAATAGCAACACTAGTAGAATGTTGGTGATAAAAGATGGACCCTTGTTTCCATAGAAAGCTCGGCATCATTCAAATTGCTTTGTGGGTTCCCTAAAGCATTCCTGTCCAATTTCCTCCTGTTCAACTTGGCCAAGTCATAGTGATTGGTTGAATAAGGAAGAGGTCTAGCCAGGACTGTGGAACCGAGTAGGAAAGGAGACCAAAACCCAGCCTCCAACCCAATCAGAACAAAAACAGTGACAGAACAGAGCAGTGACAGCAATATCCAGATTGCAGAAGGAACAAGACCAGGAAAGGCCTATTCACCCTGTTCAAGAGGGTGGGAAGGGAAGGAATGTGATCCTAAACAGATGAAAACTTTGAATACAATGAAGTAATATTATGGATTAAGAGGAATCAAAGAGGTAAACCCAAAAGATAGTAACTACAAAATAAGTATAATTGGATACACAGAAAAAAAGGACTTGACCATAAAAACTGTAAAAGAAGATGGAAGGAATGAAACAGGGGAAAAAATAGAACAGCTTAGAGTAGAAGGTGAAAAACATGATCCAAATAGTAGACTACTTGGAAATAAAAACAGAACATAGAAAAGACAATTTAATGTCTCAATCAAAGAACAAGAAATATTAGAATAAAGTCAAAAGACTGAACAATTAGAAGAATATACAAAGTATCTGCTATCGAAAGTAACTGAACTGGAAAATAGGTTAAGGAGAGAGAAAAGAATCATTGGTCTCCCTGAAAACCATGACCAAACAAAAATCTGCATCTCGTATTTCAAGAAATCATTGAGGAAAACTACCAATATCTGTTAGAACCAGAGGGAAAAAATCCACTGGTCACCTCCTTTAGAAAAAAAAAAGCCAAATTGAAAATACCCAGGAATGTCACGGTCAAAATCCAGAGTTCTCAGGTCAAAGAAAAAATACTGCAAACATCTTGAACAAAGGAATTCAAGATACTTTAAACTGTGAAACTGATATTATATATTGATGCTTTGGTGGTAAAATATGAATCATTAAATATTTTAAGATGGAAGCTATTTTAGGTGTCAAAAATTCAAATCAATTTTCCATATTCATAAAGCATGACTGGGTTCATTATTTCATCAACTCGTGGAGAAACTTCATTTAGTTTCTTGAATGTGTTACACAAAAATTATATTGTTACATAAAAATTATATTATATTTATGTAAATATAATATTTAGTTCTTTTGTTTTCTTGAAGAATTTATAGCATGTATAATTTGTATAAATTCATTTCTAAAAACATTTTGAAGAATTATATTTCATTATGTTTTTTAAAAAAATTATCAGTTCTGATATATGATATATGTGATATATATCTTCCCAATTCTCTGAAACATCACTAAACTAAACTAAAAATTAAAACTAAAACTAAAACAACTAAAAATCTTGACCCAGAGCAAAAATCACATTCAGTGTGATCAGTAGCAGCACCCTATGTAATGCCAAACTGAAACTTAGACATGAATTAGACCCTCAGCTTAACATCTAAAGGTTAAATTCCATTCAAAGATGCAAAATGTAAAATCACTCACTAAGTGAAAACTGCAGGTACAATATTTGTCTGATCTGGGCCTGTGTTATCAGTTATCTCTTACTAGTGAAGTTCAGTGGCTCGAATTGTCAATAAAAGTCTTAGAGGATTTTTTAAGGCACGAAGGAGCTAAGTGAGTTGCCCGTGGTCAAAGAGCTGGCATGCATCAGTGTTAGGAAGTGAACCTGGGTTGTTTTAAGTCCACAATGGGACTCCATGTACTGTGTCAAACTGCCTCTGATTAAGTAAATGTTTTTTCAGTAGTCTTAAAAAGTTCTTTCCATATTATTTTTAAAGTTTCTAAAGTTTCACAGACTAGAATGATGCTGTTTTTTCTCTTTCCAAGTAAGAAAGAAATAAGCAACAAATGTTTTAGTTACAGCTCAGTTCAAAAATGCCAGAGCTGAACAGCCGAAATGTATCTAACCTTCAAAAATTAGACTTGGGAGCCAAAATAGAAGTTTGGCATTTAAACATCACCCTTGAATGCTACAGAAAATGGCAACAACCCAAGCTTTGTGTTTGTGTTCCCCCTCCCTCCCCCGGCCCAGCCCCACAGGATAATCCCATTCAGGCCAATATCTTTCATAGTCCTTTCTGTTGAAAAAAAAAATGGTCCTGAATCTTTGTCATATGGTACCTTGTTTTGTTAACTTGTTTTATATCCCCTTGATTTATAAATTTGTTGAGGTCAGGGACTGTATTCTTCTCTTTTGACATCCGCAGTGTCTTCCCTAGTGCTCTGATGAATCAGTGTTTTGACTGACTGAAGTACGTTGTGATTATAATTGGATAGTCATATCTGGTTGGTGGCTGAAGATTCACATTTTGATTAATACGTTAGTGTCCCTTTCAAATCTTGTGCTACTTGGCCGTGGAAGGAGACTGAGAGTTAGTTCATCTGCTGGGTCACTGAGACATAGAATTAGCTTTTGATCCAGTGCCACTATAATAAGGTCTATGTATTCAGTACGAGATGATTAAATAATTACAGCAGTGACTCTCAATTGAGCTAATCAGCTGAGGCAGCTAGATCACTGGACCTGGAGTCAGGAAGACTCTGGATTCAAATATGCCTCAGGCACTGAATAGCTGAGTGATCTTGGGCAGGTCCCTCGGCCCCCGTCTGACTCAGTTGCTTAGTCTGTAAAATGGAGTAATAATAGCACCTACCACTCAAGGTTACTATGAAGATCGAATCAGATATGTGAAAAATGCTCGACATGCAGTAGGTACTTAATAAAGGTTTGTTCCTTTGTTCCCAGATCAGTCATAGTCCATGTACATAGATGTAGAACTGCCAGAAACCCAGCAGTGTTTTGCCAATGAACATAAAGATAAACCATGGATGAGCTGGTGTTTCTTTAACCATACATCAATGCTTAGAAATATGGGGTTTTATGAGAATGAGCATTCACCCCTTCTCCCACTCCACCACCAATGCAGTTTATGGTAGTTTCTCTGCTCCTTGGGAGAGAGTTTTTATGAGTTGTCAGTTATGAAAAAAAATTTTCCACCTGGGGGTCTAACCTTAACTAAATGGGTCCTCAAAGGACAGATGCATAATCAATTTCCAGGCCTATCCTCAAGCTTTCCAGGATGATAGGACCTACCAGAATTTGTGTTCCAATGGTAGAGCCTCAAGGTCACCTTCATCGCACAAAGGGGCATTGAAGTAGGACATTTAACATATATGAGACAGTACTTGGTATAATTAACAGAGGCTATCATGAGTATCAGTATAAACACTGACTGAGGACACTTTGCAGTATAGAGTAAAAGCTGTTTTTCTACCTTCATAGCATTTAAAATATTTTCATTGACATTAATGATATCTTTTGTTTTTACATTATCTTCATTTCTAAATATGTACTTCTCCTTTCCTCTATACTGTGTTCTATCCCATGTTACAAAGAATAAAAAAAGAAAAGAAAAAAAGAAATTCAATAAAATCAACTAACAAAGCAATCACTGGTAAAGAGGTCATGGTCTTATCAATTTGTGTTCATTCCTTTCATATCTTGGATGTTGAATAATTATTATAGATATCTGATACACTTTCTCCCATAGTATTGACTTCCATTCTTAGGAAAGCTTCAGTAATTTTATTTGGATAAAAGTTTTTTTCAATTTCATGTAACTGAAAGTATTTTATCTTTTCTGATGGCTTTCTTCCCTTATTTTTGCTAAGAATTCGATCTTTAGTCATAGCTGTAATACATATACATATGTACTTTCTATTTTCTAATTTTTGGATGATATGATATTGAATATCCAGGTTGCAAATCCATTTCATGGTTTTTGCCATAAGTTGTTGATTCTAAACAATTTCTGCCAAGGTGCTTTCCTTTCACCACTGGAATTCTTGTTAAATAGGGATATCCTCCTTAAGTATAGCGAGGTTCTTTGGTTATGAAACACTAATTGAGTTCAACTGTTTCTGTCTTATTATTATTTTTAATTTTCATTTTGGAAACCAAGTCCTACTAGGGACAGAAGTATAGCTAGTTACTCATAAGCTAGAAGTGTAGCAGCTACTCATAAGGCCCATCTTAAAACTGATGGGCACAGAAGCTTTGACCTGATTTATTTTTCTGGCTTGGGATGGTTTACTCCTTATATAGTCTGGCAGCCCTCCCCTACCTGGAACTCACCATACTGGTGCTTGACTTAAGTGTGGAAATCTAATCAGCTTTATCTCTACTGAAGCTCAAAACTCCTTAACTAAAGAGATCCACCAGCCTTAGTCACGCTAGTAACTGGAATTACAGCTGTAAACCACCATATCTGCCTTTCTGGTTTTTCCCTCACCTAGTTTCTTTTACTGATTCACCCAATACTAAATAGTTTTGATGATTACTACTTTGTAAAAAATATGTGTTCTGAAAGTGTTATTCCTTCAAATAAATTTTATTGTTAATTTATCAAGCTCTTGGCACTTTGGAAATTAATTTAGGTGGTATCATCATATTTATTATAACAGTGTGGACCAAAAGATCTTGACCTGAAGTTCATGAGTTTGGTGTGTGTGTGTGTGTGTGTGTGTGTGTGTGTGTGTGTGTGTAGGTATATGTCTATGTGTATATGTGTATGTATGCATATGTATATACATATATACCCACATTGATAGATGTATCTTAATATAATTGGCATACTTAAAACTTATTTTGAGGACCTCATAGCTTTTACCACACTGTCAAAGGAGTCCACAATACACATACACAAAGGTTGAGAATCCCTGGTTTAGCCCAACTATGAGGAATGTATATGCCTCCAATTATTTAAATAATTATTTTTTAAGGAATGTTTTGTTATTGCATTTAAATACATTGAATATGTCATTAAATTAATTCCCAGATTATTTGTGCATTTGTACTTCCTTTGAGTTGGATTTCTTTTTTCATTATTTCCACCTGGATTGTGTGATTCCTGTGTAGAAAGGTAGATGACTTTGTAGATTAATTTTATATTCTCCTATTTTACTAAAGTTATTCATTTTCTCAGTTGGTTTCTTTGCTGATTCTTTAGGGCTTTCTAAGTTAACCATATAGTCATCAGCAAAAAGAAATAATTTTTTGTCCTACTTTCTAATATTTATGTTTTTAATTTCCTTCTCTGTTAAAATTACTATTTTTTGAGACTGAGTTGCCCTATCTTACCCAGGCTAGAAAAGCAACAGCTTACTCATGGGCCTGATTCCACTGCTTATTGGAATAGAAGCTTTGACCTACTCTAATTCCAATCTGTTCCAATTTGCCCCTCCATAGGAAGCTTATCTACCCCACAAGTCAATTCCATTGAGTTCATTACATTGGTGTTGGATTTAGTGTGAACACCCAATGGGCATTAGGTGACCGCAGCTCTCACAACTACTGAATTCAGTGATCCACCAGCCTCGCCCTCCTCAGTAGCAAGGATTATAAGTGGATGACAATATGTCTAGCTTCTTTCACCGTTACTACTAACATTTCTTGTATATTGTCAAGAAACAGTGAAGAAAATAATCATTTTGGCTTTAGATACATATTTTTATCATATTAAAAATGGATGTGTCATGCCTATATTTTGTTGGTTTTTTAACAAAAAAAATGTACTTTCTTGAAGGCTTTTTCTGTCTTTATTCATGTAATTATGTAATCACATAGTTTAGGGATTTTTTATTTTTTAATATATTAATTATGGGAATTGTTTTTGTAATTTAGTAATTTTCATTGCTAGTATAAATCCAAGCTGCTCATAAGGAATAATTTTTTTGAATATATTGCTGTATCTTTTTTGCTAGGATTTTATTTTAAAATTGCATATCATTATTCATTGGTAATGGTGGCTTGCCATTCTCTTTCTTTGCTTTATTCTTCCCTGGTTTAATTATTTGGAGTATATTTGTCCTATAAAATGAGTTTGGTAGGATATGCTCATTATCAATTTTTGAGAATAGTTTGTGTAGCATGGGTATTAATTGCTTTCTAAAGCAATTTGATAGTTTGATAGCAGTTTGATAGAAATCAGCTGTAAATCTCTCTGGACAAGGTGTTCATCCCCACTTCCAAACTCTGGTTGTTTCTTTATTGCTAAATCAATTCTTTTTGATATTTAGTTGATTAAGGTCTCTCTTTTATGTTCTATTATTTTGAATATCTTATTAGTCCTGTATTTCTTTTAAATTCTCAGTTTTTATTTAATATATAATATTGTATGTACTGTGATTACAAATCCATATAGTCTGCTATATCTCAACAGCCCCAGACCACCAGACCACGCATATGGCAATCCACACAAATCATCTTCATGTCATCCACACTACTTCTACATTAGTCTCCCACAACTCTCTGCTTTCCTTTGGGACCAGCAATCAAATCAGAACTGCCACTCATTCTGGAAAGAATACGTTAATCCATGGCCCTATGGTCCTACTCATTTTCCCTATAACTTCCAAGATCAAAACATTTTTTTGCCACTACTACCATGTCTGTATTATCATTGTGCTTATGTGGTTTGTCCTTCCTACTTGAAGAGAACCATGACATCAGGGAGATGATGCTATGACTTGCATTGAATTGGATATGAGTGAGGAAAGACTGTGAAAAGTCACCAGCCTCACTTTTCTCCTCCAGAGCCATCTGCATCCAGTGGCCAGACATAGATCAGAATGATTGGAGATGGCCCACGATGCAGTGGGAGATCTTGGCCTTTTTAAGCTAATGTCTTTCCAAGTTCTCGCTTTGAGTGAGGCAAAGCCAATTCAGTGAATAGGCCTGTGGAAGAAATGAGTCAAGGGGTGGCCCCTTTAATTAAAAAAAATCAAATGGAGGGGAAGACCCACAGGCTTGCTGGCCTAAAGAGAAACAATTATGGGGCAGCTAGATGGTGCAGTGAATAGAGTACTGGCCCTGGAGTAAGGAGTACCTGAGTTCAAATCCAGCCTCAGACACTTGACACACTTCCTAGCTGTGTGACTTTGGGCAAGTCACTTAACCCCAATTGCCCTGCCTTCCCCCCCTGCAAAAAAAATAAAAAAGAGAAACAATTACTATTTAAATTCACTCTGAGCTAGGAGAGCCCAAAAAGTAATCATTAAGTGGTGTTTGGGCTGGAACCAATTGTTGTCCAATCAATGAGTTCCAGAGTGAATTGGGTTTAAGGTACCGTCACTGAGAAAGAAATCTAGCCAGTAAATCCCAAGATAACCAGGTAGGTTTCAGCCATCAAATTTACCCAAAATGGGTATGATTCCCCATTTGGAGAGAGGAGAGAAGAGGAGAGAAGAGGAGAAATATTATCACTGGCTATTAGAATGTAAGTTTTTTGAGGGCAAGAATTATCTCATTTTTGTATTTGTATCCATAGCACTAAGCACAATATTTAGCACAATGTAAGCAATTAAACAAATGCTTTTCATTCATTCATGATTCTTGATTCCTATGATTCATATGGTTCTTATGTTTAATTTTATTTCTTCTCTCGTAATTTCATTTTATTTATTTTTAGTTTATTAATGTAATTTTCAAATTTTATTTATTAACCAAATTATCTAAAGGTTCATTGATTTTGTTTGTTTGTTCAAAGAATCAGCTTTTAGGTTTTTTCTATTAGTACTTCAATCTTTCTGTTTTCTAATTTATCTACTTCTTTTCTAATTTTCAAAATATCACCTTGTACTTGTATTGGATTTATGTCTCTTTTCTAGGTTTTGAAAATGCATACTCACTTTAGTAAAATTTTCATTCTTTTTTGATAGCATATATTTTAAAGATATAACTTTTCTTCTTTTTTATTTTTTGCAGGGGGGAAGGCAGGGCAATTGGGGTTAAGTGACTTGCCCAAGGTCACGCAGCTAGGAAGTGTGTCAAGTGTTGGAGGTCAGATTTGAACTCAGGTCCTCCTGACTCCAGGGCCAGGGCTTTACTCACTGCACCACCTCACTGCCCCATAATTTTTCTTCTAAAGATTGCTTTAGCTGTGTCCCAGATATTGCAACATATTGTTTTGAAGGGGGGTTAGGACCCGGATCCCTAAAAGGACATTTTGGGGTTCCTAGCAATCTCAAACCACATCAGTTTTGCAATTATCATTCTCTCTCACATATCCATTATGTTTGTGACTTGTCCTTTGATCTACTCATTTGAAGCTTTCTATTTCTATTATGAACATAATAAATATCAACAAACATGAAAAAAAGGAATCATGAATCTGCGTTCCCTTCAGTTTGGGGCTTATCGAGTGTATATTAAATTTAACATACTAATGCCTTTACTGCTGTGCTTGGCTGCATCCCTTTCTGAATTTCCTTCTCCTCTCTTCTATATATTTGCCTGTCTTTTATACGTTGCCTTTTGCTTCTCTTCTGACAAATTTTTCTCCACTTCAGTAGTTTTGTCTTCCAAATTTTTTCTTTCAGAGCTTTTACTTCTTTGGAAACATTCTCTATCATATATTTAATTTTCCCTACTCTGTTATTTTTATTTCTTATTTTGATTCTAACTGTTCTGACTGCTAATCTAAATTTAGTGCTGATTTCTTCTTTTATGAACTTTTTTTTTCTTTTGTATTACTAACGGAGTACCTTGATATTATTCTGTGATCTCTTGGGAGTTTGTAATCTCTTCAGGTTCATTTTCCTTCATATTACAAAACTTGTTTAATGTGCTTTGGCTTCTCCTTGAGGTTTTATTCATTCTTCCTTCTGTTTTTATCCAGGTTTTTCTCTCTTGAAATTTGTTCTTTCGGGGCGGAGCCAAGATGGCGGCTGGTAAGCACGGACTAGAGTGAGCTCTGTACCCGAGTCCCTCCAAAAACCTATAAAAAAGGGCTCTGAACCAATTCTAGAACGGCAGAACCCACAGAACAGCAGAGGGAAGCAGGGCTCCAGCCCAGGACAGCCCGGATGGTCTTTGGGTGAGCTCTATTCCACACGGAGCTGGGAGCTGGGAGCTGGGAACGGAGTGGAGCAGAGCCCAGCCTGAGCAGCGTGGACGATCCAGGCCAGAAGCCGGGCGGAGGGGGCCCTAGCGCCCTGAATATGTGAGCTGCAGCAGTTACCAGACCCCTCGACCCACAAACACCAAAGACTGCGGAGAAGGTCAGTGGGAAAAGCTGCAGGAGTGGAAGGAGTTCGGGGTTCGGCTTCCAGCCCCGGGGGCAGCGGAGGTGGGGCAGCTACAGCTGTTGTTACTTCCGGCTCCAGGCCCACCTGGTGGGGGGAATTAAGTGGCGGATCACAGCAGGGGTGCACAGCCTGCCGAAGATCTGAGCCCAGTCTGGACTGGGGGTCCTTGGGGAAGGAGGAGTGCGGCTCTGACAGAGCTGGCACCTCCCCCCCAAACGTAGAACATAGAACTCTGTAATCTACAAGCAGTCATACCCCACTGAAAAACTCAAGGGTCAAGTTAGTTGGTTGGGAATATGGCCAGGACGCGAAAACGCGCCCAGATTCAGTCTCAGACTTTGGATTCTTTCTTTGGTGACAAAGAAGACCAAAACATACAGCCTAAAGAAGACAGCAAAGTCATAGAGCCTACAACCAAAGCCTCCAAGAAAAACATGAACTGGCCCCAGGCCATAGAAGAACTCAAAAAGGATTTGGAAAAGCAAGTTAGAGAAGTAGAGGAAAAATTGGGAAGAGAAATAAGAAGGATGCAAGAAAACCATGAAAAACAAGTCAATGACTTGCTAAAGGAGACCCAAAAAAATACTGAAAAATACACTGAAGAAAACAACACCTTACAAAATAGACTAACTCAAATGGCAAAAGAGCTCCAAAAAGCCAATGAGGAGAAGAATTCCTTGAAAGGCAGAATTAGCCAAATGGAAAAGGAGGTCCAAAAGATCACTGAAGAAAATACTACTTTAAAAATTAGATTGGAGCAAGTGGAAGCTAGTGACTTTATGAGAAATCAGGATATTATAAAACAGAACCAGAGGAATGAAAAAATGGAAGACAATGTGAAATATCTCCTTGGAAAAACCACTGACCTGGAAAATAGATCCAGGAGAGATAATTTAAAAATTATTGGACTACCTGAAAGCCATGATCAAAAAAAGAGCCTAGATACCATCTTTCAGGAAATTATCAAGGAGAATTGCCCTGATATTCTAGAGCCACAGGGCAAAATAGAAATTGAAAGAATCCATCAATCGCCTCCGCAAATAGATCCCAAAAAGAAATCTCCTAGGAATATTGTCGCCAAATGCCAGAGCTCCCAGATCAAGGAGAAAATACTGCAAGCAGCCAGAAAGAAACAATTTGAATATTGTGGAAACCCAATCAGAATAACCCAAGACCTGGCAGCTTCTACATTAAGAGATCGAAGGGCTTGGAATGCGATATTCCGGAGGTCAATGGAGCTAGGATTAAAACCTAGAATCACCTACCCAGCAAAACTGAGTATCATGTTCCAAGGCAAAATATGGACTTTCAATAAAATGGAGGACTTTCAAGCTTTCTCAGTGAAAAGACCAGAACTGAATAGAAAATTTGACTTTCAAACACAAGAATCAAGAGAAGCATGAAAAGGTAATCAAGAAACGGAAATTGCAAGGGACTTACTAAAGTTGAACTGTTTTGTTTACATTCCTACATGGAAAGATGATGAGTATGATTCATGAGACCTCAGTATTAGGGTAGTTGAAGGGAATATGCATATATATATGCATATATATATGTTTATGTATATATATAAGTGAATGTGTATGTATGCATGTATCTATGTGTATATGTATGTATGTGTATGTATGTGTATATATATATATATATATGTAAAAGAAAGAGAGCAGATACAGGGTGAGTTGAGGATGAAGCGAAGATAGCTAAAAGAAATAAAATGAAATTAAGGGATGAGAGAGTAACATACTGAGAGAGGGAGATAGGGAGAGATAGAATGGGGTGGATTATCTCCCATAAAGGTGGCAAGAGGAAGCAGTTCTAGGAGAGGAGGGGAGTGGGCAGGTGAGGGGGGAATGAGTGAATCTTGCTCTCATCAGACTTGGCCTGAGGGGGAATACCATACATACTCAGTTGGGTATCTTACCCCACAGGAAAGAAGAGGGAGGAAGATAAAAAAAAAATAAAAGGCAGGGGGATGATGGAGTGGAGGGCAGATGGGGGTGGAGGTAATCAAAACAAACACTTTGGAAAGGGGACAGGGTCAAGGAAGAAAATTCAATAAAGCGGGATGGGTTGGGAAGGAGCAAAATGTAGTTAGCCTTTCACAACATGAATATTGTGGAATGGTTATACATAATAATACATGGGGGGCCTAGGTTGAATTGCTCAACTTCTTAGGGAGGGTGGGTGGGAAGGAAAGAGGGAAGGGAATTTGGAACTCAAAGTTTTAAAATCAGATGTTCAAAAACAAAAAAAACTTTTTGTATGCAACTAAAAAATAAGATACACAGGCAATGGGGCATAGAAATTTATCTTGCCCTACAAGAAAGGAAGGGAAAAGGGGATGAGAGGGGAGGGGGGTGATAGAGGGGAGGGCTGACTGGGGAACAGGGTAACCAGAATATACGCCATCTTGGAGTGGGGGGGGAGGGCAGAAATGGGGAGAAAATTTGTAATTCAAACTGTTGTGAAAATCAATGCTGAAAACCAAATTTGTTAAATAAATAAATTGCATTAATAAAAAAAAAAAAGAAATTTGTTCTTTCCATATTTGTCTCTTTTCCCTGACATTTGCCTTTGCATTCTTTCCTTATGCTTCTTTCTCTTTCACTACTGGATGTATTTCTGAGATGGGGCTACTGGTCTTCAACCTCTTAAGTTGCAGATATGAGTTTATACAAACCTGGATTCTTACCCTGTTTAAAATCTTGGGGATGAGGACTAATTGTAGTTGAATTTCCAGTTCCCTTACCATCAGGCACCAACATTCTTTCTCATCTAACCTGAAGCTCCCAGTATACTTCAGATCTACCCATGTCCTCTGCACCCTTCCCAGGCCACTTTCTCTTTCCTTCATGAACTTGGATGCAGTCAGTGTCAGCTATTTCTTCAATGGTCAAGTTGGTTCAGGCTCAGCCACCTCTGTGGGGAACTCCTAAAGCCAAACTCTTGAGACATAAGACTCCAAATGTGCTTTTACTCACTGAACCTGGCTTGAGAGTGGGTTGTTGTTGGGAATGTTGATTGGGAGCCGTGTTATTTAAGTTTTTTATGTAAATTTATGAATTTTTAATTTGTACAGGATTCTGTTTTCTTCTCTTGTAAAGTCAACTGTATAGGCTGTCCGAAAAGTCTTAGTGCAATTTTAAGCTATTAAAGCTTAAAGTTTTAATAGCTTAAAATTAAACTTTTGTAGTTTTAAACTATTGAGCTATAAAGTTTAGGATACCTGTATATTCCAGACTTTGTGTATTCTGTTTTCTGAATTTTTGGTTTGTTGAAGGTTAGAGAAAGCAGCTGTTTGACATTTTGCAAGTCACATGATCTCTCATCCCTCATACCTTGTAAGTAAGATTCAGGAATCAAATCAAAGTCTCATAGTTATCATCTATTGTCTTAGTTTTTGAAAGCTAGAGAATTAAAAAGTTTTAGAGAGATCTTCTAGCCAAACTCCCTCATTTATAGATGAGAAAACCAAGCCACAAATCGGTAAAGTGATTTTTTAAAGTCACTTAGCAAAAGAGCTCTAGAGCCAATACTAGAATTCATATTGCCCAGTTCCCAGGTCAGGGTTTATTTCAATATATCATACAACTCTCACAGCATCTGGGCCTACAGATTTGGCAGTTCTTTGCAATAGTAATTATGTTCTCTGAGATTTTGTTAGTATTGCTTGTCTACACAACAATGCCAAGTGCTCTAACTAGCTGACTCATTAATGAACTTTAAGTCGCTTAAAAGAAATAGGAGATGGTAAACTTTGCATTATATTTTTATTTGAAAGTTGGTGCTAGTCTCTCAGACTATTAATCATTTGCTCTAACTCATCCAGGATTAATACAAATGCTTCTACTTTCTGGAGAACTCAGCCTAATTTTTCAGTCTGCCATAAATAGTCTCAAAAATACTAACACCTACACTTATTCAGGATCGGCCTTTACATTCTCTTTTAATGATCTAGAGTACCTGGAACAGAGCTGAAAACAGAATTATCTGGAGACACAGATAATAATACTTTTGTTAAGTCAAACCAGATATTCATAATAACTAAATTGCAGGCCAAGTTTTTGATCAATGCTAGTGTCAATGAAGCAGGAGTGAGATGACATACTCAAAGATTCCTTTGGCGTTGTAACTTCCTCACTTTAATTGGTCTGGTATGATCCACCTCAGGCACTGTCAGGCCCTGAAGGCACAGCAGCAGTAGCATTTTCTGGATAATGGCGGTTCCATCTTTGCTTGCATTAATACCAGAATATATAAATGAAAGTTTGCTTTTCAAACACTGAATAAGCAGCAAAAGCATTCCAAATAGCACCTTAAACATATTAATGATGAAGTCCTGAAGATGAACCTTTTTCAAATGTGTATAGTCAAAGTCAAAGTAGGGTAATCAAATTCACTGCAATCATACCTGGGAGAGCAGCACTCGAGCTCAGCTTTCTATGGCTACATACTTTGTTTTGTAAATGGAACAAATGCACATAATATTTCTGCTCAAAAAGATGCACTAAAAATGAAGATTTTGATCAAAAGTGCAATGCTGGACACTTACTGAATGAACACGCATTAGAGTTCATTTTGTGGGGGAAGTATCAAAACACCATCACACAAGAGCATAGGCATATAACAGGCATGCCCAACTGAATATGACAGGATCCCTTAGGTGACAGGTTGCTTGCTGGGTAAGATAGACTGCAGTTTCCTCAGATAATCCTCACATAAAGGGTTAATTCATAACTTCTGACTCTACCCTTACATCTCTAGAAATACTTCCTCTTCCTTCTCCAAACCAAACATTAAAATTCATCCTATTCTAATGAAAAACTTGATAGCTTAATTACTAAAATTGTCATGATAACAGCAGTAGCAACAGTAACAGGAACCATAACAAATCTCAATCTTTACCTCTAAGGACAAAGCATACTCTCTTGGCTCACTCACCTGTGCCTCCAGAGATACAGGAATTAAAATAAGGAAGTTGGCATGCTTAAAATAAAACTGCTCCCTACACACACACACACACACACACACACACACACACATCCCCACACCACTTTTGTTGTTCAGTTGTTTCAGTCATGTCCTACTCTTCATGACTCCATTTATGGTCTTCTTGGTAAAGATACAGGAGTGGTTTGTCATTTCCTTCTCCAGCTCATTTTATAGATGAGGAAACTGAGGCAAACAGGGTTAAGCCACTTGCCCAGGGTCACACAGCTAGTGAGTGCCTGAGGCCAGATTTGAACCCAGGAAGGTGAGTCTTTCTGACTCCAGGCTTGGCACGCTATCCATTATATCACCTAGATGCTCACATACACCACAGGGTCCCTCATTAGGAAAGCAGGTGACCACCAACTTGGATGTAATCAGCTTGACTCAGAAATCAAATGATCCTCTGTACAGTCAGATGGCATGCTGGGAGAAGTTTAACAATCAGTTCTAACCCCCTCTACCCCCCACCCCCAAAAAAGGATGGCTGACATACTTTTAAATTTAATATACATAATTTACATTTCTCAATAAGCTTCTTATTTGTAGACAATCAACAAAGCAATAAATCAAGCCCTGATTTGTAGTCTTTTCAGATTTCAGAGATATAAATGCTCACACTGATAATTTAACAATAAGTGCTACTGAGCCAATTTGAGCTGACTCCAAGACAACCTTGCCCTTTAGTGTTTGACAAAGCTTCACCATCTTCAACAGAGTTTCTGTCTTGGGAACATTACTCTTTCTGGCTGCTCCCAACTCTAACTGTCTCCCTGGTTTCACATCGTGGCCGTTGTGAGAGGACCACCCTCAGTACATGTAACCTGAAGACACAAGGGATATGGGCGGTAACTTCCTTACTCTGAGTCTAGTCCCTTCTTATTCAACCAACCTTTGCAATTTAACTTTGCAGTCCGATGTTCCAGTGACCTGTTTCACTACCTCCTCAAGTCAGTTCCTCTAATTAGAATCTGTGTTAGGCCACCGGTACTGACCGCCCTTAGCTCGGTCCGCGGCTAAAACAGGGCCATTGGGAAGTGCAGCCCAAACACTCCAGGACCATATCTGAACCGGAACATATGGTACATTTACATTCCAGAATCTCTCTCATCATCACTGTTTATGTGCAGGTGTGAAAGGATATTTAGACACCCTCTGGTGAGCCTTGTCCTCTTGCTGTAATCATACCCCCTATTTTGATACTGGCAGAGGGGAAACCATGCCCTTCTTCCTCCCCACCCACCCTCTGTTTGGATCTGCCAGCTTTCTCCTTGGTTGAGGAAACATAGCTCTTAGATTGTGAAGAGGGTATGAAATGCTTGTGGACAACACTGAAGTCTCTTACTAAGGTAAGTCTGACCTAATGTTGCCATCATTATGTCGGTCTTCAGTTTGAAAACAAGGATAGAGCCCCGGTTTTACTGAAATTCACCTTTAATAACAATAGCTAACATTTACATAGTGCTTGCCATGTGCCAGGCACTGTGCTAAGAGCTTTACAATTATTGCCTCATTAGACCCTCACAAGGACCCTGGGAGGTGGGATGAGGAAACGGAAGCAGGTAGAGATAAAGTGACTTACCTGGAGTCAAACAACTGGGAAATGTCTGAGGCTGGGTTTGACGCAGGTCTTCCTGATGTTAAGACCAGTGCTCTATCCACCAGGCTACCCACTGTAAGTGATAAGCCACAATAAATTTTATAAAAGTTATTTAATTTGTGTCACTGTACTTGGGGTGATTTTAATCTTTGAATCTATAAGGTATAGCGGGCTTGAGCCCTCACACAAAGACTTTTGGTGTTGAGTAATAATATGCTCAATAGACTGCTTGGTATTCTTTAAATGGACTTAGGAACCCATTAAGATACGTGTCACATAGATTTTGTTGAGACTTTAATTGTTGAGACTTTTTAATGCAAATAATTAAAGGAAGGCACTTGAAAGAATGGTCCTTAAGTTCCCCCAGAAAACTTTATAGAATTGGGAATATAGACATATGTGTCAAATACATTCCAGTTGAATTGCTAAGGATGGCAAATTTCAAATGGAGACGGTGGCCATCCCATGGAATATGTGTAGTAATAGGTTTGGGATCTGGACTCTTATAGTGACCCATGTGCTTTGGTTAAGGCACTTCGCGTGAAAGCTGAACCTGCAGTCTGGTGACTTCTTCGGTCACATGTACATATTGCTAAAGGACTTGGCACTTTGGGACCACATGGCAAACCCAATGGTCCCTCTTTATGCAATAGAGAGCTGTTCCAAAGCTGTATCAGAGACAATTGGTCACTGAACTAGGAAGATCATCACGCTGAGTAACTTTAAAAGTAGTGATTTTGTTCTACCCAGAAGTCTGCTGGTAAGTGTTGAAAAATGTATACAGAACATCTTGAAGCTTAATCTGTAATATTAATATTTTCTTCATGAGTTTCTTAAGTCTAAAACAATAAATTAAGCCCTGATTTGTCTCACTTGCTGATTTTCGAGATGTAAACACTCATAGTGAAAACTTAATAATTTCTCCTGAGTCAGTTCAATTTAACTCCAGTACAACACCCCTGGTCCCACTTCTTTATATAAAAGAAAAATCTTGCTGCAATTAGTGCTTGTGGGGTGGGGATGGAGGTAGAGATTTGGAGAAAGGTTTGATTTTTTGTCAAGGGCTGGAAATGCAGGGAAGGAAGAATCAGCAATAGCTCCATTCAGAAGACATCAGTTCAATGCATGCCTGCACAACCTGAGGCCAGTCAAAGGATTTGGGGAGGGCCCTCGAAAAACGGAGAGGAAAACATCCTATACATTTTTGGTGTAGAGGAAAGCACCCTCTACATTTTTTTGCTGTAGAGGAAAACAACCTCTACATTTTTTGCGGGCCCACCGAAATCTTTTGGCAAGCCCACAGTTCATAAGCAGCCCACAGGTTGTGCAGGCTTGGTGCAATGTATGCTTCCTTGAGCAAACACAGGTTTTCGTAAACGTGAGAGCCCCAAGGCAGAGAAAGAATATTAACCTAGATATTGACCCCCTAGTCCTAATAGAGATAAGCCCTAGAAGCAAAAGTAAACCAAGCTCGGGAAAAGAGGGATATGTGCTACCCTTGGGGCAGGAATCCTACCCTTTAAACTTGCCACTTATGGAACATCCCTTCAAGGGAATAACACTCCCAATCCCCACTTAAGTGCTACCTGTGGTGGCCCCATACAAATGTCATATACCTGTACACCTCTCTTTATCCCTCTATGATGCTACCCCTACAAAATAGGACACAGATTTATATTAATACTAAGGTACTCTTTTAAAAGGGGCAGTTATATGGCACAGTGGATAAAGTGGCAGGCCTGAAGTCAGGAAGATTCATCTTGCTGAGTTCAAATCTGGCCTCAGATACTTACTAGCTCTGTGACCCTGGGCAAGTAACTTAACCCTGCTTGCCTCAGTTTCCTCATATGCAAAAATGAGCTGGAGAAGGAAATGGCAAACCACTCTAATATCTTTGCCAAGAAAACCCCAAATGGGGACAGTGTGAGATACAACTGAAAAATGACAGAAGCTGAACTTTTTAAAAAGAAACTGTTATAAAAGATGTGGATGACCATACAAATGCAAAGCTCAGCTCTAAGAAAAGCAAGTGCCTTACATGAGTTGATGCAAAGTAAAATGTACTGTGTACGAAGTAACAACAATATTATAAGATGATCAGCTATGAATAACTTAGCAATGATCCAAGACAACTCTGAAGGACTTATGAAAAATGCTATCCAACCGCAGGCAAAGAAGTAATGGTGTCTGAATACAGAATGAAGCATACATTTTTTACTTTATTTTTCTCAAGGGCTTTTTTGGTCTATGTTTTCTTTCACAACATGACTAACATGGAAATATATTTTGCAAGACTACACATGTGTAACCTATGTTGAATTGCTTTCCTTCTCAATGAGGGTGGGTGGGGAGGGAGGAAGGGGGAGAATTTGGAACTCAAAGTTTTTTTATTAATTTTTTTATTTTTTATAAATTTTTATTTTTAGTTTACAACATTCGGTTCTATGTAATTTTGAGTTCCAGATTTTCTTCCCTCCCTCCCCAAGATGGCATGGAATCCCATATAGCTTCCTTGTATAACTTTGCATTGTATTAATTTACACACTAGTCAAGTTATGGAGAAGAACTTTGATCAATGAAATGAATCATGCGAAAGAAGAAACAAGACCAAAAAAAAAACCAACCCAAAAACAAAAACAAAAGAGAGAAAAGGAAAAAAAAGGGGGGGGGGTGGAAAGGCTAGCATGAAGTGTGCCTCAATCTGCATTCATACTTCATAGGAACTCAAAGTTTTAAAAACAAATGTTAAAAATTGTTTTTACATGTAACTGGAGAAAAATAAAATACTAAATTTTTTTTTAAAAAAAGAAAAAAAAAGAGCAAGTACCTAAGGGTACCAGTCACTCAGTCAATAAACCTTTATTAAGTACCTACTATATGCCAGTCACTGTGCTAAATGCTGGGAATAAAAAGAAAGGCAAAATACAATCCCTTCCCTAATAGGGAACTCAACATGTAAACAACTATGCACCAACAAGTTATATACAGGATAAATATGAAATAATCAACAGAAGAAAGGCAGTAGAATGAAGGAGCAATCAAGAAAGGCTTCCTGTAGAAAGTTGGGTTTTATTTGGGGATTGGAGGAAGCCGGGAAGTCAGGAGGCAGAGATAGGGGTTGGGTGGGAGAGAAGTATTTCAGGTGTGAAGGGCAGTCAGTGAAAACATTCAGAGTTGGGACATAGAGCATCTTGTACAAAGAACAGCAAGTAGGCCAGGTAATGGAACACAAAACATGTACAGGAAGTGTAAGATGTAAGAAGACTAGAAAGAGTCACTTAAGAGGGTTTTATATTTAATTCTTGAGGTGATAGGGAGCCATTGAAGCTTGTTGAGTATGAGGCAGGACTTTCTTGGCTCTTACAGCCTTTGATACGGATGAGCCTTCCTTGACTGGTATTCAATACAATAAAATGTCAATTAGAGAGTTCTGGAAATGGAGAATCCTAGAATGTTAGAGCTTGATGTGAGCTTAGAGATTTGTTTCACAGATGATGATGTTGAAACCTATGCAAGCAGAGTCAGGACAAAACCGGGTGTTCTGACTTCCAGCTTAGTGACACAGTCACTATTATGACCCTGTATCTAAAATTAAAAAGTGTCATTGATATGCATCAAGGTATTTATTAGCATACTTTTGTGATAGCAAATATTTGAAACAAAGTAGATACTCATCAATTGGAGAATATCTAAACAAATCGTAGTACTTCAATGGAATGGAGTATTATTACTGTAAGAAATTATAAATGTGATGAATAGAGAGAAGCATGGAAAGAGCTACATGAACTGAGGTGTAATGAAGCCAACCCTCCCCCCAAAACCAATGTGCACAATGACTACATATGGTTCAACTCTCAGTCGTCTTCCTATAATTCCTCCACATTGGGTCCTCCCAACACTCAAGGGGATGTTCTTTAGACCTCTTGACACTGTAGGGACACTAGTAGAGCATATCTCTTTTTCTCTTGCTCCGTGTCACTTCCCTTTGTTTTACTAATACATCTCTCTGGCAATGTGCCGCTTTTCTTGTGCTTCATTGTTAATATATCCTTTTCATACAATTAAGATGTCTGTGGAAGCACCGTGTTTCAGATTTTGTCCTTTATCTCACTTTCTCCTCTAGTGTCTTTTTCTTTTTCAGAGATATTTGTCTTGAATCAGCTGTATCCAAATTCACTGAGAGTCTTGTTATAGTAAAGATCTGAATTAGGTGAGAATACAGCTTTAATGAGGATTTCTAGCTTTGATGGTTAACCCAGTACTGCGTTAGATTCCCTAATGCATTCTCATCCTAGCATGAGTTGTTTATCATGTTAAATATGGGATGGATTCTTCACAGGCTATCCCTTGTTTTAAATCATGCAAGCTGGAATAAAGGTTTTCCTAGGACATACACTGATATATCGAAATAATCCTTCTAAAATGTTGTTGTCAACATTCTTCCCTCCCACAAGTCTAGACAGACTCATTCAAAAGAAAAGTTTGACATCATTCCACAGATGTTTTGTTTTAGCAAATACTTAAACTTTCTGAAAAGAGTGATCATCTCCAACTTCTTCCTCTTCCTTCTGGCTTTATCTAAGATGAAACAAAATGATGTATATTATTTAAAAATTAACTATAGAGCTTATAGCAAAGGGTGAGGCAGCACACAGTAAATATTAACTTGCCTTTATAGAAAAGGTGAATATTTGCACGAGTCAAGGATCGGTTTTACAGAAATGAAAGAAAATGAACTAAACCCTGAACAGCTTACAGGAATGGCTCTTAAAAGCTGAGGCACACTTAGTGCAGACAAAGCAGCGAGCCTCGGTGGTATGACTCCAGAGCCCACACACAGCAAAGGCAAGGATATAGAGAAAGTCTTAGCTCCTATTTTTTATATACTTTTATTTGATCTGAGTTTGATTCCTGGTGACTGGAAAATGTAAATCACCCTGTGCTGTTTAGAAAGAAGCCACAATTTTGTATTGACAGCTGCTGCAACAAGACTTCCTACCTCTGTGCATTTGCCTCTGTTATGATCAATGCCGGGAACGCTGTTTCTGACCCCAGCCTTATTCTCATCCACAAAAAGAGCTGCTATAAATATTTTTATACATGTGGCTCCTTTTCCCTTTTTTATGATCTTTTTGGGATACAGACTTAGTAGTGGTATTGCTGGATCAAAGGATATGCACAGTTTGGTTGTCCTTTGAGCATAGTTCCAAATTGCTCTCCAGCGTGGTTGGATTAGTCAGTCTTCATTCTTACTACTCACTCTCTTCCCTTAGTTTCAGTGAATATTTCTTTCCTGGTGCTCTTCCTACCTGTTTGACTGCTTTTGTTCTTTATTTGTCCTCTTAAATGTCAACATCCCATTCCTATCTCTCAAGACTCAGCTCAGGTACCAGCTTCCTTCCCTGAAGCCAGAAGTGATTGCTCCCTCCCCAGAATTCTCCTAACAAGTTGTCTGTACCTCTCAGGCACACTTAACATATTCTATTTTATATGGTCATTTGTGTCAATATCTTATACCCCCGAATAGATTATGAGCGACTTGAGGACAAGTTACAAATTTTTATAAATTTAGGTGTCCAATAGGCTTTCAATAAATGTTTGTTGAATTGATATGGTTTTATTATTTGTAACCAGAGAAAGAACTGATGATAGAAGTATTTATAGAATAATTTCACACACACAAACACACAAACACACACACACACACACACACAAATATATCCACCTATTTGCATCTAATGGTAGCCATCTCTAGGGTGGGGTGATGATAAATTTATTATATATTTTAAAGGAATAGCAAGTTGTACATAATAGATTTGTAGTTTCATGTGCAATAATCTTTTATTATACATTGTCATGGAAATGCTTATTTTATTCCATAAATTAAAAATAAAATATATAAATGTGAAAAAATATAAATTAAAAAATAAAAAAGACAAGCCAGCAAGCTATTGTTCTATTGATCTTCATTTTCCTGCTCAGCTTCTAGAAAGAAAAGTCATAGAGGTATGACTTTTTTATCCCTTCCTCCTCTCCTCCACCCAGACAGCAAGCAATCAGATATTATGTAGCAATTATGTATGTCCTTTGAGCATAGTTCCAAATTGCTCTCCAGCATGTTTGGATTAGTCAGTCTTCATTCTTACTACTCACTCTCTTCCCTTAGTTTCAGTGAATATTTCTTTCCTGGTGCTCTTCCTACCTGTTGGACTGCTTTTTCTCTTTATTTGTCCTCTTAAATGTCAACATCCCAAAGCTCTGCCCTTGACCGTCTTCTTTCTTCTCACTACAACTCTTCCTTGATGATCTCATCTACTTTTACCTTTATGTAAACAACTCCCAAATCTATGTATTATACCCTGATGTCTTACCTGAGGTCCTGTGCAACATCTTCCAATGAACATTATTTATCCCCTGAATGTGTTATCGCCTTAGTTTAACTTATCCAAAATTCAACTCATTTTGTTAAACCCACCTCTCATCCCAATTTTCTGTTTCTACTGATGGTACTACCATGCTGCCAGTCTTGCTTTCTTTTCTCTTTTCTCCATTAAATTGTATTTTTATTTTCCAACAAAGATTAACCTTCTCTCCCTCCCACTTCTCTCCTACCTCCCCACATTGAGAAAGGGAGAAAAAGAAAACTCCTGTTACAAGAACATATAGTCATGAAAAACATACATACACACATATACATGTTTGTTATGGGTTTTATTTTTCTTGTGTTCTCAATGAGGGGAGGCATAGAGTGAGAAGGTGGATCTTGGATGATTAAATTATATTTATATATGCAGATGTATATTTCTCTCTGCTTACAGTATTTATTTTACTTATAATTAATAGATAAAAATTGTTTGTTCTATTGAACAATAGCTTGTTGGCTTGTTTTTACTATACACATACACACACAATTATTACCTATTGCTTATAAGTAAGAAAAAATACTGTAAGTAGCAAGAAAGAATTTTATGCACACACACACACACACACACACACACACACGCACACACACTTCCTTTTAATTACCCAAGATCTACCTTCTCACTCCATATCCCTTCCCCCCATTGAGAATACAAGAAAAACAAAACCCATTTCAAACATGTGGTCAATTGAAACAAATAAACACATTGGCTATGTTCTTAAAAATATTTGTCTTATTCTGCAATTCTGCTTCTTTCACCTCTCTATCAGGAGGTACATAGCATGTTTTATCATTAGTTGTCCAGAATTCTTGTTGGTTATTATAGTGATGAGTTCAGCACAATAGTATTTCATCACATTCATATACTATGACTTATTCATCTATGCCTCAATTTATGGCACCCCCATCAGATTTCCATGCTTTTCTATCCCCAAAATGAATATAAATATTTTTGTAAATCCTTAGAATGTGTTTTGCTTAGTACTAATCATTCCCTTAATCTACCATACCTCTAATTCCTCCTTCCCCCTTCTCCCCTTTTCTTCCTATTTCCCTGTAAAACAAAATGCATTTCTATACATTTAATGTGTACATTCTATACATATATACATATGTGTATTCCTTCTTCTGAACAGCTCAGATGAGAGTGAATTTCAAGTGTTAGCCACTCCCCTCAACCCTCTCCTCCTTGTTTATATAGATATCTACTTCCAAACTCTGATTATGTAATATCATTTCCCCTAATTTTCCTTCTTTCTCCATCCCTCTGCAGTGTATTTGTCTTCCTTTGCCTTTCCAGTATTTTTTAAGATCATCAAGACATAACAGAACCACTCCCAAGCCTTGTTTTATTGGACTCCCTCTATGAACTTTGATGGTAATAGTAATCAGAGAGTACACTTGTATGATCTTCTCATATTTGAATGTTGACCAGTCTTTCCTTGTTTAGCCCTTTACCATTGTTCATTCATACTCTTCATTTTTGTGTTTGACCTTCAAAATTTCTCCACAGCATAATACTTTATTCATTAAAGGTACATGTTTTTCCCAGTAGCATTCAGTGTACTCAGTTTTTCTGGTTAAATTATCCTTGACTGTAAGCCTGTATCCTTTGCTTTCTGAAATATCATGTTCCAAGTTCTCCTTTTCTTTATGGTTGTGGCTGCTAAAGCATATGTGGTCCTGACTGCAGCTCCTTGGTACTTGATTTCTTTCTTTCTTGCTGCTTCCAATATTTTTTTTCTTTGGCATAGAAGTTCTGGATTTTGACTATGATATTTCTAGAAGTTTTCATTTTGGTGTTTCTTTCTGGAGATGACCAGTAGATTCTTTCTATTTCCACTTTGCTGTCTGATTCCAAGACATCTGGGCAGTCTTCTTGAAATAGATTATCTTTTGTCTAGGCTATTTTTATGGTCATAGCTTTCAGGTAATCCAATGATTCTTAAATTCTTTCTCCTTGATCTGTTTTGTGGGTCAATTGTTTTTGTTATAAGATCCCTTACATTTTCTTGTATTTTGTTTTTGCCCTTTGACTTTGCTTTAATATTTCTTATTGCCTTGTGGAATCACTTGTCTTTCTTTGGCCCATTGAAATTTTGAGGGAGTTTGGTGCTTTTAGAAAGTTTTATACCTTATATCAAGCTGTAGATAAACTCTCTTTCTAATTTTTTCTTGCATAGCTCTCATTAATTTTCCTTTTTTCTCTTCAGGCATTCTCATTCCATTCATAAAATAGTTTAAGCTCTTTTTTTTCACTCTTGCTTCATCTCTTTCAGGAATTCTATTTGAATATGTGCCCAAACTAAATTTTTCTCTGTGGCATTGCTTGTAGATATTTTGGAGTAACTTTGTTATTCTGCATTTGTGTCTTAAGTGTCAATGCCACCAAAGTAGTTCATTGTGGTGGAGGTTTTTTTGTTTGTTTGCCCATTCTTCTAACCTACTTACTGACTTTGGTCTTGATATTAGAACTAGGCTCTACCACACATTCTGTAGAGAAGGTCTGGAATGATCTTCTTGCTGCTTTCTTGTGGTATTAAGTGTTTTATTACTCCGAGATCTCAGGGATAGGCTGGGGACTTGAAAGCTTCCAGTGCTCTCTAAGTGATCTGATCCATGGCAAAGTCTTATTACTGCCCCCATCTTCTCTTTCTGAGCTCTGAAAATTCCTGACGTGAGTTTGGATTTGTCCCAGAGTAGAGAGCTGCTGACCTCCAGGCCCATCGGTCAGTTGAAAAGCTCTGTTGGCTCGGCAGTCAAACTGTAGAATTCCCTTTGGTCTAGGATTCTGGTCTTGGTTATTCTTCTACAAGCTGTGCAAGACACTGGAGTTAGGATCCTGCTTTGCACCCAGGGTCTGAGCCATGTCACTGCTGCTGCTGGCTTCTGAATGTGCTCCTTTCTCAGTACACCATCTAGGACCTCCCTACCCAGAATGGCACTCCCCTGTGCAAAGTTACATATTTATTTAGTGGAATAGCTTGGAATTGAAACAGGTTTTCTGACTCCTGGTCCATTATACCACCCAGAATAATCTGTAAATACAGAAAGGTTTGAAAGAGGGATTATTAACCTGGGGTCTGTGAACTTCAATACACATGCATATATACATACATACATGTATGCATACATATATACATATATACACATACACATGTGTATATACATGTGTATTGCGTATATATATTTGATTACTGTTTCAATACAATTTGTTCCCTTTGTAATCTTATGTACCTTATGCATTTAAAAATGTTATTCTAAGAAGGGAGCCCTATGCCTCACCAAAATGCCAAAAGGACTCATGACACAAAAAAGGCAAGGAACCCCTGGTTTAAAGGCTTAAATTACTTTATAGCTATAGCCAGAAGGCAGCAAGTATTGGAATTTATTGTAAGGAAACAAAAGCTAATTAATCTAGTAACTAAGAATTAACTGAAGAAGAGGTGTAAATTGGATGGTCATCTAGCACAAGGACAGGAAAATTTAGTGATTGAAATCATGTAAGTTATCATCCACAATTGGAGAAAGATTAAGGGAGTTTCATTTATTGCCAGGAGAAATCACTGTTCTGAGTTTATTAGGGAGGAGGCTTGGTCTACATGAAGACGGATCTAGATTTTGTTGAACACTTCAGCCTGAAACATATATAGTATGAACATAACTTGGCTGCTGTCCCAGGTTACAGTTTCAGTCCTGAAATCAGCTGAAGGACAAACATGCACAAAATATTTATTTGTTTGGGGTCTGTGTAAACTAAATAGAGTGAAAGTGAAATCAGCTCCCTTCTCAAGACGGTCTATTCTGCCACCGTTCAGAGACTGAAATAATTAGCTGAGCACTTGTTCTCACTCTGGGTCACCTCTGAGCCAGTCAAATGAAACTAAATGGGTCCAGCAGCTTATCATTTCCCCTTTAAACAGGAAAAAGAGAAAAAGACATTAATAAATAATCCAGTTCATCCCTCCTGCCACAACGAAAATTTTATTGACCCAATTTTCCTTGCCAATCCACAGGTGGTGAAGCAAGTGACTTTTTGTGGCTCCCACAAGTATGTCTTATGTTCAATAAATATGCTGTCACTTTGTCACTCACCAGGTATTTGAGCATCCCCAAACAATATCCTGGGGAGCAGACTGCATTAAGACATACATGAATTGCTTCAGTTGTACCTTAAGGTATAGCACAGTATAATGAAAAAAGTAATGGATTAGAATCTAAAGACCTGGGATCAAGTACTAGGTCTGTGTGAACTTGGACAAATCATTTCTTCTCCTTAAATCTCAGTTTCTTCATTTGTCAAATGAATATAGCAATATATCTCTTTAACTCAAAGGCTTGCTATAAGTATGGCAAGGACTATACGTCCTTCCCTTTCTAAGGTCCAACTTTCTCATTTTATTGGAAGCTATCTTAAAAAACTATCTTGTCTAACTTTCTCATTTTACAGATAAAGAAACAGTCTCAGAATGGTTGAATGACTTGGCCAAGGGCACCAACCTAGGAAAGGATAGAGATAGAATTTGAACTTGGGTACCTCTACCTCAAGGAAGCTAAATGGTCCAGTGATAGAGTCAGGGAGACCTGAGTTCAAATCTAGCTTCAGACACTTGTATGACTCTGGGCAAGTCACTTAACCTCTATTTGTTTTGGAGGTAACTAGGTAGCTCGGTGGATTCAGTGCTCAGCCTGGAGTTGGGAAAACCTGCGTTCAAATCTGGCCTCAGACACTCACTGGCTGTGTGACCCTGGGCAAGTCACTTAACTTCTGTTTACCTCAATTCACTGGAGAAGGAAATGACAGACTACTTCCAATATCTTTGTCAAAAAAACCCCATGGACAGTATTAGATGCTATTATGGTCCGTGGGGTCATGAAGAGTTGGATACAATTGTAGGAATGGACAACAACCTCTGACTCAATAGTACTTTCCATCACACCTTGTATCCCTAGCATATACCACACCACCTCTGGCTATTGAACCAAAAAAAGTTGTATGCCAGCTGCAAGTAGGGTGGACAATCACTAAGAATCTTCAATTATTCACTCTAAGCTGAGTATCCCTTGACAACAATTTAACCAGTCTTCCACCATCAACAACAGAGAGTTCAGAAGTTATTCTCTTTGAGGGATAAACAGAAAGACTGGGAAAATGACCAAAAAAACCCCTTCTAACACAGTATTGAAATACTGTGGCTAGTATAGATAATCACAAGATAAAATTCCAAAAAATAATAAGCATGTATTAACTACAACTACAACCCCAAGAAAAATGTAGACTGGCCACAAACAAAACCTCTAAGTATGACTGTAAGGTCTAATAAAAGAACTGAAGGAAGAAGTAAATAATGGAACTTGACAGTTTAGAACAACCTCAGCAAAGCGATGGATACCCTGAAAATTAAGAGCAGAGGAATAACATATAACATATTATACATAATCATTATCTGCAATGATACAATGAGAAATAGGGCAAAATAAAAAGGCAGCAACATTTTAAGAATGGTGAAATAGCTATAATAAAAAACCAACTGACTTGAAAAATAAGATACAGAGAAAAATCAAAGAATTTTTGAGTTCCTAGAAAGCATGATAAAACAAACAGCTTCCTCCCCAAAAAATCATTTTTCACATGATTCATTTTCAGGGAAACGTAAAAGAAAATTGCTCAGAAGTACTGGAATTAGGAGTTAAATGAACTTTGATTTTATCTACAGGTCCCCCACAAGTGAAAACTCCAGATATAACACGTAAAAATGTGGCTACCAAAATATAGAACTCTCAGGTCGAGGGGAAAAACGTTGCAAACAAAAAGTAAGACAGAGAGATCACAAACAATGGGAATTCCAGTGAGGATCATATAGAACCATATATCAACTGAGAGAAATGCAATAATAGATGGAAATATGATATAGTTAGAATATTTAGAAATGGACTTTTAATAGAATTAATTTCAAACACTCTTCTTGAAGTTAGAGCTTATAAGAGTCTTTGAATTTACTTAAGAAAAGTAAACAATTTTGAACTACTTGAAAGGGTTTCATGATGATCATCTACTTAACTCCTAAAAGGAGGAGAAGAGACTATATTGACCCTTCAGAGCCGCAATATCTCTAAGGACAAATGAGAATAAAAAGACACAATCTTAAAAGCCCCCACACCTCAAATAAACAAAAATTTACCTAAGGAAGGAGAGAGAAAGAGGAAGAAGGAACTTATTTCTTATACAGAAAAAAAACTTCAAATACAGAGGAATGGGAATGGGAGTAGAGAATCTCATTAAATGCATTTTCATATGTGGTGGGCAAAGAAAGCCTTAAAATTTTAAGACTAGTGGTAGAAATAGAGTGAAATAAATGGGACATTGGATGGAGACAAATGGAGGAGTTGAGAATTTGAGAGGGAAGGTTGGATAGCCTCAAGGAAAACAAAGTACAGTAGAATATAAATTTCTTGAGGTGAGAATCTGTTTTATATGCCCAGTACCTTTTACAGTACCTTGCCCTTAGTATGCCTAGGAAAAGGACAGGGATTGAACTTGTGATTTCATTGGTATAAGGATAAAAAGAAAGAAAATGGGCAAGACCCAATAACTTCAGTATGGGTTGAAAAAATAGGGGGAATGAAGAAGGCTATGTACTCCCAGAAAACATACCGGGTTTCACATTTGCTCTTGTACCCCAATCAATCAAGAAACATTTATTAAGTGACTACTAAGTGCTTGGCTCTGTTCTAAGCACTGGGGATACAAAAAGAGGCAAAGATAGCCCCTGCCCTCAAAGTGAGCTATAACACAGGATAAATAAGAAATAATTTTAAAAAAGAGGAGGGGGGAGTGGGGAAGGCACTAGAATTAGCAAAGTACTTGATACATATCAGGGACAGAAAGAGGAATTTCATTACTCTTACCCTGCTGAAAAACTCAAGGGTCAAGTTAGTTGGCTGGGAACATGGCCAGGCAGTGAAAACGCACCCAGATTCAGTCTCAGACTTTGGATTCTTTCTTTGGTGACAAAGAAGACCAAAACATACAGACAGAAGAAGTCAACAAAGTCAAAGAGCCTACATCAAAAGACTCCAAAAAAACCATGAACTGGTCTCAGGCCATGGAAGAGCTCAAAAAGGATTTGGAAAAGCAAGTTAGAGAAGTAGAAGAAAAATTGGGAAGAGAAATGAGAAGGATGCGAGAAAACCGTGAAAAACAAGTCAATGACTTGCTAAAGGAGACCCAAAAAAATACTGAAAAATATACTGAAGAAAACAGCACCTGAAGAAAACAACAGCTTAAAAAATAGACTAACTCAAATGGCAAAAGAGCTCCAAAAAGCCAATGAGGAGAAGAATGCCTTGAAAGGCAGAATTAGCCAAATGGAAAAGGAGGTCCAAAAGACCACTGAAGAAAATACTACCTTAAAAATTAGATTGGAGCAATTGGAAGCTAGTGGCTTTTTGAGAAATCAAGATATTATAAAACAGAACCAAAGGAATGAAAAAATGGAAGAAAATATAAAATATCTCATTGAAAAAAAACCATTGACCTGGAAAATAGATCCAGGAGAGATAATTTAAAAATTATTGGACTACCTGAAAGCCATGATCAAAAAAAGAGCCTAGATACCATCTTTCAAGAAATTATCAAGGAGAACTGCCCTGATATTCTACAGCCACAGGGCAAAATAGAAATTGAAAGAATCCATCGATCACCTCCTCAAATAGATCCCAAAAAGAAATCTCCTAGGAATATTGTGGCCAAATTTCAGAGCTCCCAGAGGAAGGAGAAAATACTGCAAGCAGCCAGGAAGAAACAATTTGAGTATTGTGGAAACCCAATCAGAATAAACCAAGATCTGGTAGCTTCTACATCAAGAGATCGAAGGGCTTGGAATATGATATTCCAGAGGTCAATGGAGCTAGGATTAAAACCAAGAATCACCTACCCAGCAAAACTGAGTATCAAGCTCCAAGGCAAAATATGGACTTTCAATAAAATAGAGGACTTCAAGCTTTCTCAGTGAAAAGACCAGAGCTGAATAGAAAATTTGACTTTCAAACACAAGAATCAAGAGAAGCATGAAAAGGTAATCAAGAAAAAAGAACAAGAAAAAGAGATTGCAAGGGACTTACTAAAGTTGAACTGTTTTGTTGACATTCCTACATGGAAAGATGATGTTTATGATTCATGAGACCTCAGTATTAGGGTAGCTGAAGGGAATATGCATATATATATATATATGTTTATGTATATATGTGTATATGTGAGTATGTATGTATGTATATATGTATGTGTATATATACATATATATATAGAGAGAGAGAGAGAGCAGGCACAGGGTGAGTTGAAGATGAAGGGAAGATATCTAAAAGAAATAAAATAAAATTAAGGGAAGAGAGAAGAATATATTGAGAGAGGGAGATAGGGAGAGAGAGAATGGGGTAAATTATCTTGCATAAAAGTGGCAAGAAAAAGCAGTTCTGTAGGAAGAGAAGAGAGGTCTGGTGAAGGGGAATGAGTGAATCTTGCTCTCATCAGATTTGGCCTGAGGAGGGAATACCATACATACTCAATTGGGTATCTTACCCCACAGGAAAAAAGGAGGAAGAAGATAAAAAAAGGGGGGATGATAGAAAGGAGGGCAGATGGGGGTGGAGGTAATCAAAAACAAACACTTTCGAAAGGGGACAGGGTCAAGGGGGAAAATTCAATAAAGGGGGATAGGTTAGGAAGGAGCAAAATATAGTTAGTCTTTCACAACATGAGTATTATGGAAAGGTTATACATAATGATACACATGTGGCCTATGTTGAATTGCTTGACTTCTTTGGGAGGGTGGGTGGGAAGGGAAGAGGGGAGAGAATTTGGAACTCAAAGTTTTAAAAACAGATGTTCAAAAACAACAACAAAAAAAGTTTTTGCATGCAACTAGAAAATAAGATACACAGGCAATGGGGCGTAGAATTTTATCTTGCCCTACAAGAAAGGAAGGGAAAAGGGGATGGGAGGGGAGTGGGGTGACAGACGGGAGGGCTGACTGGGGAACAGGGCAACCAGAATATACGCCATCTCGGAGTGGGGGGGAGGGTAGAAATGGGGAGAAAATTTGTAATTCAAACTCTTGTGAAAATCAATGCTGAAAACTAAATATGTTAAATAAAAAAAATAATAAAAAATAATAAAAAAAAGGGGAGTGGGGAAGGCACTAGAATTAGCAAAGTATTTGATACATATCAGGGACAGAAAGAGTAATTTTGTTGGTATAGAAGGTGAGGAATTTCACTCTATTGATTGCATGTTGGCAGTTTTTTTTGCAACTTGTAGTCTTAGAGAGTTGCTTAGAATTCTGAGTGGAAGTGACTTGCCCAGGGTAATACTGGCAGTATGTGTCAGAGGCAGGACTTGAATCCAAGTCTTCCCAGCTCTGAAGAGGCTTTTCATTCACTATGCCATTAAATATACTTTTTTTTAATTCGTTAAGCATTTATTGTCTCTAGGCCCTTGGCTCAGTGCTCCCCATTCATCTGCCAACTGCAGGCCTTTGCACAGGCCATACGCCCCAGGCCTGGATCACACAACCTCCTCCTTCTGGCTGGTCACAGTGCTTTTTAATTGTTCTCCCAGAATCCACTCTGCCAATGCACTGCCCCAGACACTTTCCTCCCTTCTCAAACTCCCAGAGGGCAGGCCTGGCAAGGTTGCTGCTATCCACTTGTTCAGTGGCATCTGACTCTAAGTGACCCCATGGACAATTTTTCTTGCCAAAGATACTGGAGTGGTTTACCATTTCTTTCTCCAGTGTGTCCTTATTTTATAGATGTGGAACCGAGGCAAATGGAGTTAAGTGACTTGCTCAGGGTCACATAGCTAGAAAGTGTCTGAGGCTGGATTTGAACTCAGATCTTCCTGACTCCAGGCCTGACGTTCTTATCCACTGTACCACTCAGCTGCCCCCAAGGGCCTGGCAAGGAGTAGGGCTTAATCCAAATTCTGTAAATTAAACCAACCCCCACCCCCAAGTCTTGGGATGGGCTGCCACAGGCCTGCCGTCTTGGAGTCTCAGACTGGCTAGAATCAGAACCAGCGAGTCAGATAATAAGCTGAGAAAAGAGGAAGTTGGGATGAGGTGAAAATGTACCCAGGTTGGATGCTCGGACGAAAGATCCTGATCCCCTCCCCCAGCTCTTCAGGGCAGCTGGGGCAAAGTCTGCCAAATGTACCTGCTGCAGAGTCTACAGGAAGCCTGGAGCCTTCAGTCACCCAGATCAGCAAATACACAAATCCCCACAGTCAGCCCAGAAGCCTAGCTAGGGAGCCCCTGGGGCCTTAGTGAGGTCCAATCCCTCTCATTTTACAATTGAGAAAATTGAGGCCTGAGGTGGGGGGAAGGGGGTGTCACTAAACATACTTAATGCTTAAACAAATGCTTCTTGATTGATTAAATTATTTCTTCCTTTTTAATCTTAAGAGGGCAAAGAGGAGAGAAGAAATATTTTAACAAGTTTTGATGAAAGTAAATATTAACTTAAGACTCCTAGCCATTGAAGTGAATAGTATGAACTCATGTATGAAATGAGAGTGGAAGAATAATTGATTATAAAATGAAAACCCCAAATTTTTATTTGCAAAACGAAAGATTCGAAACGTTAGGATGTGTACGGAGTCAAAATGATGGTTTGGAGTAGACGGTACAATGGCCCAGCAGAACTCAAAAACTGACGCGTGGTGATCATTAACTCTGACAATGAAACAATAAAATACAACTTCTGGTCCCTCTCCTCTTTAGTTCTCCTAGCTTTCAATAAGCTAATAGAATGCTTCCTTCAAGAATCCTTCTCCCATCTCCCTGAATGCCAGTGTCTGTCTTCACAAAGCATCTCAAATTTATCGTGTATATATCTTGTTTGCACATTATTGCTTTCCTGTTGTCTCATCCATTAGACTGTGAGCTCCCTGAGAGCAGGAAATGATTTTTTGTCTTTTTTTCTATTTCTATTTCCAGCACTTAGGTCCTTAATAAATTATTTACTTGATTTGATTTGATCCTTCCTTCAAAGTTTAGCTATTACTCATGATGTCTTCCCAAATCCACAGTCATCTTCCCTACTGTATCCCACACTTTCTATATCCCACATTTCATGTCACATTTTAAAATAGTTATTCTTTTAATTCCCATGTTCTGTCCCAACTAAATTGTTGGATTCTGTAGAGCAAATACCTTACATCTAGTAAACATTCAATTTATGTTCAATGATTGCTTCATTGAACCTTTTGTGATGCTTTCAAACAAAAGCCATGAAATCTTCAGGTTCTTCAGAACCAGCTAGATCTCTTGTGGTATGGCCCAGAACCACCCAAAGGCCCTATGTTGTTGAAGCTTCCGAAAATCCTTACCACACAGGCAATGTGTCAGTACATTCAGGTTTATTAGCTGAAGTTTATTTATCTGAAAGCCTCTAAAATGATTTTCACTGTCTTTTTCTAACAGCTATGGGGCCTAAAGATGATATGTCTATTTTATCATGATTTTGCGGATTTGGATGTCCCACTTACAGGCTTTCTACACCAAGAGTATTCAATCTTCTAAAGTGCAGGCTTTTCCGTTTAGACTAATGAGCAAATTGAATTTGTCTTACTTATTTGGCACAACCTTCTACCTCCTACTGTATTTGGTTTGCTGTTTTTATTCCTTAACCAACCAATTAATCTTAATTATATTCAGCTGTCTAATCTCCTGTTGGGATTTGAAGCTTTAGAGTTCAAAACAAGTGAATCTAATTTAAATTTAAAGACATTAAAAATAGGAGATTCTGGAAACTAAATCCACTCAGGGTACAGGTGAAGAAAATGAAGAATACAGCAAAAAATATGAATGGCACACTTTCATCTTGGTGGAAAAAGGGGAAGAAAATGAGAAGTCTTTGAAGAAAAGGAAGATTTTGAGACTGATTTTATTTGTTGTTAGATTTGCTTCAAGTTGAACTTGAGTAGAAAATGCCATTTGGAAATCTGAAATAGTCTGAAGCTATTGATTTACTTAAACCTGTGGTAGAGAGTGGAGCCAAAACAACACTTTTGAGTTATAATGCTCTTGGAGAAATTATATCATAAGGCATTTTCTAAGGGTACTAGAAATGTATTTTCTTGTCCAGGTTGGCAAGTATGAGCTTCTTTTCTAGTGGCCTCCCCTTCTCCTGGTGTCAACCTGCTCCTGTCACTGCTGCTGCTGCTGCAACTGTAATCCACCCCTCCATTGGATACTGCAGCTACTGACTTGCTGGACTACCCACTTACTTTCTGAAACTCAGAAGGTCATCTGGATTCATTATCAATAAACATTTGTTAAGTTGTTGTGATGCATAAATTCATTAGGACATTCTGACCTCACTCAATATGCCTGTAATCTGACTCTAACTAATCTTATTCTTAGCTAGACTTTGAAGGACTGTTTAGGATGTCTACTCCCAGGAAGGGCTGGCCACCCCTGCCAGAACCAAGCATTTCTAAATAGGAATGCTCTCAAGGATGTTTTGAGAACAGCTCCTTTTCCACTGATCATGCGTTTAATTGGTTAGAAGGAACTACTAAAGACAGGTAGTCCTAAGCCATCTTTGGGAGTCTCCCCCATGATATGGACATGTAGCCTGGGGCCTTCCTGTCAGGATGCTGGAGGTTGACCCGGGATTCCCCAACCTCCTGATCCAGATGTAGATAATTCCTCCCATTGGTGCTGATCAATTGTGGTAAGATTGGATAACTATTGAGATTTACTAATTGTGATATACCTATTGAGATTTACTGATTGTGACATGACTGTGGGGATTTAGTGATTGTGACATGACTCTTGGGACTTACTGATTGAGACATATTATTATTCACTTACTGATTGAGACTTTTATTATCATTTTATAAATAAATACTAGTTATATATATATATATATATATATATATATATATATATCAAACTTGAGACTCTGTGTCATTTCTAAACCAATCCAAACTGAAACTAAATTAAGTTGCAGCAAATAAGGTTGCTTTGCAACACAATAAATTGTCAATAAATATTTTTCAAAATTAGCATAATTACTGAATAGCAACTCCAAATTGTAGTACCTGAATAGAACAGAGATAATAAAGCACTTATTTTGCAAAACTTTTATATGAGGCATAAATATAAGAAAGTAAGTGCAAGCAAATAGTCCATACATAGGAAGGAGACTAGATTTCAAAAGCGACTAGAAGAGCAAAGAAATAATAAGGGAGTGGTAAATTAATGTGTCTTGAAGTAGGACACCACTCATGAATCTTATGGAAATTAAAAGGTTGGATTGAGGAAACTGCATATTTGTCTGAGCATGAGGGAGTATAGAAAAGAGAGAGAAGCACAGAGAGACAGATAGATGAGATAAGATAAGATGAGATAGATAGACATGAAGAGACAAAATAATTTAAACTTAACTTGGAATAGTAAAGTGATTAGAATGTTCATACTAGGGAAACACTTCAAGGAGGTTAATGTCAAAAAGAAAGATTTAATTACCAATATACCACATATAGCAAAGTATTTACCAACTACCAATATGCCAAAATATTTCCAGCAGCACATTTTTTTGGTGGTTGACGCACATTGTCTGTGGAACAGCTAAACAATTTGTACATGAATGAGATGAAATAGTTCTGTGATATAAGAAATGATAAATCTGAAGAAGATGGAACACTTTTGAATAAGATTGATATGTGAAAAGTCATAGGGAAGCCTAGATTTCTCACATGAACCCCAGTGAGCATCTAAAAATTATACCAGAAAGACTAATGATAACAAAAACAGAAAACAAAAGGTTCAGCACCTCTGACGCAAAGATGACTAGAGGCCAGTAGAGGCAGGCAAGGGAGACCCAACTATGGGAGCGAGTACAAACACATGTAAATATAGCATCTGGCAGAACCAGGAAGAGGAGCCACCAGGGAAACCAGCAAAAGCACTGGTAGACAGCCTGGTTTCTGGAAGAGAAAGGGAAAGGAATTGAGCCAAGGAAACCAATGCAAGTTCTTGAAAATAGAACTGAAGACAGCGCTCTGGTCTGAGAAGCTACACTCATCACAAGTTTAAATAACTTGGGATCTGAAGCCAAATCCTGACCCTGGGCCTGTGAGAATAAAAGTAGGGATGGAACTAGTCCTATAGACCACAGCTTCTTAAACTTTTTTCCCACTTGCAACCCCTTTTTGAGTTGTTGCATGGCTTGAGGGCATGAGCAGCACAAGGTGCACACGCTTTGTGTTCAGAACCAAAGCTGTAGTGAAGTTGTGCAATGCAACATGGGCAAGCATTGCCAGAAACACCTTGGATTCATTATATGTTTAATTTTGAATTAATTTTGGGTTGTTGTATGTTATGAAACCTTTTACTGTTGTCAAATTTTTCAAGACCCCATATTTAAGAAGCATTAATAGACCACCATGCCCCTCCTCCTGGGAGCACTGGAATTCACAATATGAGACAGTACAAAGAGAACTATGCTGGTGATCAGAGACCAATGTGATCTTGAAACACCCTGCAAGTCCTGTCAGTGCCATATCAGGAGCCAAAACTTATTTTTTATTAGGGATTTTGCAAAGAGAAAAAGGCTGCATCCAACTAAGAGAAGTAGCCACAGTGGATCACCAAGAGATATGTTGAGCAACCAGGGAATGAAGCAAAAGGTGGGGTCTAATATCAGCCCTGCCCCCACCTGAATTGATAGTAGCAGTAACGTCTAGGCTATATAGATGATAGATTTAAATGAGGACTATTCAAGCTACTCAAGAAAGCTGAGGGGGATAGGACCAAGCACAAAATCTTAAACCAAGAATTGAGGCTGAAAATATAATTAAGCAGAAGAAAGCATTGATCACAATGAAGAAACACTATGGGTTAATAGAAGCCCAAGAGGTACACCCGGGAAAAGACAGTAAGCCCACAACAACTATAAAAAGAACCATAAAGAAAAAAAAATGGCTTGGCCATAAGGACTAGAAGACTGGAGAAAACGAAACTAGAAATAACCAAATGAAATTACAAATAAAGTGAGAATTCAGGAGAAAAAAGTTGAAAGGAAAAATTAGCTTAGAAATAAAAGTAGAAAAAGGGCAACTAGTTGGCACAGTGGATCAGGCCTGGAGTCAGGAAGACCTGAGTTTAAATCTGGCCTCAGATATTTACTAGCTCTGTGATGCTTGGCAAATCATTTTACCCTGTAAAATGAGCTGGAGAACGAAATGGCAAACCATTCCAGTGCCTTTGCCAAGAAAATCCCAAATGGGGTCACAAAGAGTCAGAAACAACCACTACAAAGGTAGAAAACCTTACCTAAAAATAGAATGAAATAAAACAGCATCAAATGACTAAAGGAGGCAGCAAAAATAAAGCCAAAGATATAAAAATAGAGGAAAATATCAAGTATGTATTATCCAAAATTGACTTGGAAAACAGGTTGAGGACAAATGACTTCAGAATCCTAAGTACTATCTGAGTACCATGACTAAACAAAAATGTGAACATTATATTCTAAGACACCTTAAAAGAAAATCACCTAGACCTTTCAGAACCATAGGGCAAAGTGAAAATAAAAAGAATCTCCAAACTGAAAACTACCAGAGAAAGTCATAGCTGAAACCTAGAGCTCTGACATTAAAGAAAAAAATGCCTCGAGTAGCCAGAAAGAAAGAGTGCAAGTATCAGAGAACCATAGATAGGATCATGCCAGACCTGGTGGCAACAACAACAAAGAAGAAGAAGAAAGCTTAGAATACAGTATTCAAAAAAGCAAAAAATAAAAGCCTTGTAACCAAGAATAATTTAGCCTGCAATACTGAGCATAGTCCCATAGGAGTAAAAAGATCTTGAATAGAATAGAGCACTTTGAAGAGTTCCCAATGAGAAGATCAGAGTAGAGTGAAAACCTTGAAATGAAAATACTAGGGTCAAGAGAAACTAAAAATATACTGGAATAATTGGAGGGGCAAAATGTTGATGAAGTCCTAACTTTATGTTCCAATGGTGGGGGGATGGGCAAGGGTCCTTTAGAATCCTAATGTCTTCAAGGATCACAGAAGGAGTAAAATAAGACAAGCACAGTACCTAAGTATGGATTTGTTCTGTGTTGTTGGCTTTAAGAGGAGAAAAAAAGAGAAGGAACACACTAGGAAAAAAATGAATAGAAACTTACCACGTCACATAAATGGGGTATTTATGTAGAGGTGTATATATGTGGAAGATGTGGTTGGGTGAGTGGGCATATCTTGACCTCACTCTTATTTTAACTATATAAAGAAAAATTTAACACAGATTTTGACATAGAAATGCATTAAACTTAATAGAGATATATGAGGGACAGGAATAACAGAATGAAGATATAAGAATGAGAGTAGATTTAAAGAAGAAATACAAGTAAAACAAATTTCAACTTCAGAGGGCTGATGATAATGCGTGATCAAAGAGAGGGGAAAAAATATAAAAACCAGAAATCAGAGTTTGAGTTTAGTCAAGAGCAGATGGTCAGAGGAGTGGAAACCTACCACATCAATTATATTTTACTAGTGTTTATTAGATCCCTTCTCTTTCTTCCCCTTTTCTTCTTTGGCAGAGGAAAAATGAAAAAGAATAAGAAGTTATGATGGAAGGAAATATACTGTCAACAAGTCGTAGTGGTGAAAAGAATGGGAAGAAATCACCCACAAAATGAAGAAGTATAGAATGATGGATTAGAAAGAAGAACCCAACAATATATTGTTTAGAAGAAACACATCTGAAACAGAGAGATCCACACAGAGTTGAAAGGAAGGGCTGAAGCAGCATTTATCATATGTCAGGTGATCTAAAAAAAAAGTATAGCAATTGTGATTTCAGACAAATCATCGGGAAAAATAGACCTGGTTAAAAGAAGTAAGCAGGGAAATGACATTATACTTATAGGAACTATACATATAGACATAATAAAAGCATATAGTATTTGCATCAAATGGCACAGTATCTATGTACTAAGCAGAGAGAGATAAAGTAGAGAAAGACAATTATAGACAAATGTACCTGATGGATATTGATGTAAATAATATTTGAATAAAATGTATACAAAATATTATGTGTCTAAAAGATTATAAACTGTGACCAGATTGGATTTATACTGGGGACACAAGGTAGTTTCAATATTCAGAAAAAATAATCCATATTGAAAAAATAGTCCATATTGATATCAAAACAAAAAAAAGATTATATGAATTGATATATAAAAAAGCTTTTGGCCAAATAAGTACTTCTTTTTCTTTAAAAAAAGAATTAGAAATCACAAGAATAGAGGACAATTTTAATATGAAAAATAATATCTAAAACCAAGCATTAACTCTATCTTTCCAATAAACAAGGATGTTCATTGTCACCATGACTATTTGATATAGTTCCAGAAATACTAGCTATAATGATAACAAAAAAAGAAATTAAAGAAATAAGCAAAGATTTAACAAAAGTATCACTTTTAACCAAGTATATGATAGTTTATTTATAGAACCCTAGAGAGTCAACTAAAAATAATTCAAAGAATAACTTTAGTGAAGTAGCAAAATCATTGGCCTTCTGATATATTATCAATAAAACTCAGGAGGAGATAGAAAAAAATTCCTTTCAAAATAATTGTTGCATGTATAAAATATTTTGGAATCTAGCCACCAAGACACATTAGCAGGAATTACATGAATACAACTACAAAATAATCTTTATGACTATAAAGAGACCTAGCTAAAGTACATAGATATTAATATGTGGTGAACAAAAGCCTTGAGAGACAGAGTTTCCAGGTGATTAGTAATCAATTTATTAATTAAACCATCTGGAAATCAATAAATTGATGGGCAGTGATTTCTCTTGGTGACCACAGAATCCAAGGGAGACTCTCAAATGCCTTATATACCTTCTTAAACTCCCCTGACAAGTGAAATTCAACCCTGATTGGTGGACATTTAATGGGGAGGGGGCAAAAAATCTTCAGCTCCTCCTTCTGAGAAAGTGGCTTAATCATGAGACTTAGTAGCCTCAAGGCATATGGGCTGGGGAAGCTATTTCTATATGGGCCTCTCTGACTAGTTTTCTCCTTCATGAGCTAGGTTGCCCTAAACTCCAATGGAGGGGATGAAGGACAGAGAGTTTCTCCATCAGGCAAAGACTCACACAGCCTTGATTCTGTTTATAGCTAAACAGAAATTAGGTTTTCCAGTTGGGTGGAATCCTGCCCAATCTAGTTAACAAGCATGTGCCTTGTGGGCTAGGAGTAATAACACTCAGTCAGAGACTGACTGACCTTTTCAGGAGTTGGGTCTCGATAGAAATAGAAGGAAAAGGGTGGATCACAAATTAATAATTATTAATATAATATGATAATATTAATTTATTTCAGTTGATGGTTTGGATATGCCAATAATAATAAAAATGACAAACCCACCTATGTTAATTTACTGATTCAATGCTATCCCAAACTAGTAAAGGATTACTTTATAGAACCAGAAAAAATGATAGTACAATCCATCTGGAGGAACAAAAGGTCAAGAAACTCAAGAAGAAATAATTGAAAAAATAGGAATGAATGGGGTTGGCAGTAATACTGGATCTCAGATTATACTACAAACAGCAATTATCAAGATGATTTGTTTTTGGTTAAGAAAAATAGAAAAGTTGATCAGTGGTTCAGATTAGGTATACTTGCCCCAAAAGTAATCAAAGGTAGCAGAATAATGTTTGTAGAATCCAATGGTTCCAGTTAATAAGTAGAAGAACTCAATACTCAACAAAAATTGTTGAGTAAAAATAAATGCATTTGGGTAGAAATTAGGTTTAGACCAACATTCACACCATATATAAAATAATCTCCAAATGGATACAATGTTGTAGCTATAACCTGATGCAAGAGGTTCAAGGAACATGGCTAATCCATGTTCAAGTTACTCTGTTGGTGTGAATTCACTCAAAACCATAGGTCACAAACCACTACCCTTTGTTAGTCAGCCAGAGGACATATTATCAAAGTCAAAGTCATTCGGTGAAGTAGCATGGTAAGAAAAGTAGCCAGGAAACATTCCTCCAAAATCCTAGGACATACTCATGGATACATTCACATGCTAGGAACAGTGGACACACATAGGCAATATGCATAGACACACTCAGAAGGAACACTTGTGCCTAGGTTGGGTGCTTAGAAAATTAGGACTAAGACATATGTGGGTGGGCCCTAACGTATAGTTAATGCATGTGATCGTGACATGCGTAAAGGGATGATTCACATCTCCGATGCCTCAAGGCTGCCAGTGCCTTCGGATGATGGCATTGTGCTAGCCTGTTGGACACCTTGCCTTTGCCAGATGTGGTTCTGTTGGATAATTAGTTTTTGCCAGATGCTGTTCCACTGGATGCATACATGGTAGCTGCTGGCCACTGTTAGACATGGTTCTGCTGGGAAGCTTCTCTGTGCTTCTAGCTTCTGGTTTCAGCCAGAGTCTTTGGCTGGAGTGCTATGTCTTCCTTATTTGAAGAGTATGCTTTGCCAAGTTTTCTAAATTTAAAGACCTGAGGCTTTCTATAAGCTCTTCTAGAAAAGAAGCAGTTTTTTTAAAATTAAGAAATCATAAAAAGCACTTTGGTGGGGGTAGAAATTCTCCCAAGTTTTCCCCTCACACCCAATCCTTCCCATGCTTCATCCCCACATCATTTCTATTTAGACCCAGGTTAGAACTGGTATTTCATCTTCAGCAAAAGATTCTTTGCCCCAGATATCAATCCTTTTAGAACATAGAGCAAGATCATACTCAACTTTTTATTGACCTTAAACTTTGTCTTTTGGGTCCCAATTCCCAGTCACTGGGGCTTTATTATCTCCATCAGAGACCTCACTTTAGTATAGGGTGAGCATTCCTTATGCCTCTTAATTTTAATCTCCATGAATTAGACTATATTTAATTGTGTGTGGGACAATAATCCCCCAGAATGAAATAACAATCAGTGGTTTCACAAGGTAAAGACAGAGGCTTTATTTGCAAGTCTCCAGCAAGAGTTGGGCATCACCCACTTCAGAATGGTCTGGGGTGGGGAGGCAAGTTTCAGAAGGCAGTCAGTTTATACACCTCTCTAAAGGTCCCCCCAAAAGCTCCCTTACGTAACAATGCTAAGAAGCCCCCAAAAGCCTCCCCCCTTCTGGACCTCCATCCCCATCCATGGGGGTTGTTGGCCTCACATTCTTGAAACAAAGAAAGATTCTTAATCTAACACCTTAACCTCAAACTAACAGACAGCAGCTACAGGTGGTATTCACCCTATGAGTATGCAGGATGTGGATATACGTGGTGTATGTGCAAGTTTAAGCGGGAGGGAAAAGGGGGAGTTTAATTCTTAAACTTAAAGATATAGTTCAGGCATTATGGAAGCTAAATTATTAAGTATCCTCTTTACCCTAAATGGGAGACTTTCATTCATCTCACTCAATTGTCCCCTGCTCAGAAGGCATCCCCACACCCAACATACTTCTAGGGCTCTCCGGATCCTGGCTACTCCATGGGGTTTCTCACTTTGAAAACTTGGATTCACCCGTATGCAGATAAGGGTGTGTAGGAGTGTGAGGGCAGGAGTGGAAGGGAAGAAGAAAGCAAAGATCCAATTCAGGAGTCAAGATTGTTATCATTCCTCTTCCTAGCCATATTCATGCCTATGTTACATACATATACACACATATATACGTAAATACACACACACACACACACACACATATGTATATGTATTGCCAGTGTAGCCTAAAGTTTTTTCAAGTTTTGGATTCCTGTACAGAGAGAAAGAGAGAGAACCCCACATACGTAGAGAGGTTCCACATATGACTTGGGGCCTGTTGTGTGGGCCTCAAAGGGAGGCAAAATAGACATCTTCAGCCTCTTCTCTTCCCCTCCCCCAACTCCCCCTTCTACAGAGGAAACTTTCATTCCTGTGAGAACAAGAAGCAGGAGGTTCAGGCTGGAAGCTACCATTCTACCCTTCTCAGAAATAGGAGGTACTGGGCTAGAAGTATATCTGTCTACTCCCTTAAATATTGTTCATCTAGGGGTTATGATCAGGTTCCATCTACCTTTTGATTGCTTTGTCATGTGGAGGAGTGTTAGGGAAACCCTGAGCTCTATATCCAAGGAATGACCCCTATCCCATCTAATACCAGTTCCACAGTGAACACACATAAGAAATCCATTTATCCAAATCAATGCAAAATAGAAATCAGCGAAGGTATATGTAGGAGAATATATATCAAACAATACAGGATGAAGGAGCTCTCCCATTGGGAGTGAGATAACTCAGCTCAACCAAGACGGTTTGAGGGGAAACTCCCCAAAGTCTCTAGAGTAGCAAACTGGGAATAGGGACATGATGAAGACTACCTACTCCTCACATATCTTCCCAGAGTCTTCCTTCAGCAACCTGAAGTGTGGTTGGCTTCCTCCATCTTCTCTCTCAAAGTAGGAAGCCAGGAGCACCCAAATGATGTATTCCCAAAATGGGACTGTTTGAAAACTGAATCTCTCACCTCTCACCACCACCACCCAGACCTCATGTAGCTCAGGGCATTCATTCCACCAATAAGAAGAATGTCCCATATCTATGGCCTTTGGAACAGAGGTTGCACATAATTACACAGATTTTATAGATAAGAAAACTGAGGTTGGAGATATCTGCTTCAGTTTCTTCAGGTATAAAAAGGAGATAATAATTCCACCTAAAGCCCAGGGCTGTTGTGAGGATCAAATGAAATATTTGTAAAGCGCTTAGCACAGTGTCTGGCATATAGTAGGTGCTTAATAAATGTTTGTTGCCTTCCCCAAGCCTGGAATAAAATAAAACATTCAGGGAGCATCCATCAGCCAACAAAAGAAGGTTTAGCCAGGATAGATGAAGTCCATTCAAAGCAGGGGAAAGATATTCAGTGAAGATACAGCTTCGATTTATTTGAGCACAGTTGTAACTGCCTCTGTGGTCTTTGGTCAAGCCTAAGGAAGCATTAAGAGTTCCTCTTACCCTAGCTTTTTTTTCATGCTCAGGTGATCAGGAAGCTGCCCATTGTCTGAATCTTAAGTCTCCTGAGCCGATTAAGTCTCAAGGATGGCTTTCATACCTTTTAAGCAAAAAAATAAAATTTACTTAACAGTGATATGCTGGTAATATTTAACAACCAACTCTGGGGGGTGGGGCAGAATATACATGTGACATACTTGTAAGTTTAATATGCATTAACATTTTCTCCATCACTTTCTTAAGCTCAGTCAATCCAAAAAATAGAAAGAGCCCTGATATGTGGTTTTTATAGATTTCCCAGACATAAATGTCTATACTGAAAATTGAACAATTGGCTTTTCTGAGCCAGTTTGAGCTGGCTCCAGCCTACATTGTATGGACCCTGGTAGATATTCTCCCTATCACACCTTCTAAAATGCAGATTGGACCTTTTTCTATGTAGTTCAGAGATAAATATTGAGAGGAATCTGTGAAGAGAAGTGAGGGAGAATCTGCCTGTCAGACTGCAAGGTCCACATTCCTTAGATTGAAGGCTAGAATCAAAGCAACTTATACTTAGTTCTCATATGTACCTTTTGATCTGGCCTTCTTAATTATGCATGTGTGTTTTCACAGAAAGACACTGTGCTTGCCAAGTTCAGTTCTGTAATACCACTTGCTGTCCTTAAAACACACAGGCTGGGCAGAGAGACAGAAATTGAACATGATGGTATGAAGACTCCAGGCAATTCCCCAGGTGGCAGTGAGCTGCATTGTTTATTATGACATAAAGGAGGGTGACATTATACAGCATGCCGTAAATCAAGGATTCATCTCCTGCCTTTGTGGGAAAGGTGCTTTTAGGGGAGGGGGAGTCACCAGAATAAGTGAGGATTTTTACCAAACTACAGCTAGTTAAGATGTTTTATTACTCACTAGCACATCAGCATCAGGTCTTCCGTGCATGAAGCAATTGGCTTATTGAGTAATTATTGTTCTGTTACCTCACACTTGGAAAGCCTAGAATTATGAGTAAAACTAATTTGAAGCCACAAAGCAATTCTTCCTTTTCACACATATTTCTTTCTGATGACAAAAAATGCTCATTAGGACACATTTTCCTTGTTATTTTTTTCCTCTTTATCATGATGAACTCAGCATGAACAACTGACAGTGAAGACATTTAAATCATGTACTTTAGAGTAATTTCCAGCGCCATAGAGCATGGGGCTTGTGACTGAAGCAATGGAGCAAACCCCTCGCTGCCAGATGGCAGATGAAATATAATGGGCTGAAAGCCCTCAACCACAGCCAAAGCCTGAATGCAAAGAGCGTGGCCTTTGTGGCATTTGAAATGGGAAGCGGGGTAGTCACTGACAGTTTCTGTATTGTTTCCAGTTACATACAAAAAAAAATGCAAACTCTTCCTTCTTGTTCCTTTTGCCACAGCTACGAATGTAACTGTATAGGCCTGCTCTGCATCCTGGTACATCTTTTCCCTTGTGCCTCTGTGTATTTCTGGCAAGGGACAGAAATGAAAACCAGAGTACCATTTCTTAACCTGGAATGTGATGAGGGTTCTCTGAGAGGGGATCTTAGACAACAAACCAGTCAGACACATTTCTCCCACTCCCCGAAAACATGCAGTGTCAGAATTAGGTCATATGTTTTCTTTAACAACTGATTTGATTTCCCTAGTTATGACAAGATTGTCAAAGGCAAAATGCACTTTGCCACTGTTTTCTGTGTCAGAGCAGCACCTCAAATGTGTGAAACTTGTTCAGCTAAAAGCTGTCTTTCACATTTCCTGAGCATCTGTTAGAGAGTTTACTTGGATTCATTCAGTCATGTTTAGCCATTTTTAAAATGCCACATAAGAACTGCAGGGTAACTGCTTGAGCAGGGATGGATGGCTTTGCTCAGTTATGATCATCAACCTAAGATGAACACTATACCTGGCAATGCATTTATTCTCATCAGCATGATTATAAAATTTTTTTTTGCTTAAGTAGGGGCAGCTTGTATTTACTGTTACAACTATCTATGGGCTGTCAGGTCACATAAAACAGAAGACATTGCAGAAAGGAGGTTATGTAATCAGATGAAGCCAATGAAACTCTGGCATCTAACAGTAATTTCACTAGTAATGTGGAGACTCTGCTCTCACACCCAAGTCAAGCTATTTTTCTTCTTTCTTGAAACTTCACTGTATCCCCTTCAGCTGTGCAATGAGTCATCAACAAGGAGAAATAAAATGCATAAAAATGGAAGGAAGAGGAAAAATATCCCAGGCTGTCAAATTCATTGCTGGAAAATACAAGGGTTTTTTTATAGGTAAATTTCCTAAATGGGAAAGGACCACAGAGTCTTCAACCATTCAGAAATAAATATGCCATCTTGATTTTATAGTATTCACAAAAACCCTATGGTGCCATAACTCTCATCTTCACAAATGTAGGACAATGGTCATTAGAACTGCCTGAAAAATCACTCAAATGAGGAAGACATCAAAAACTAGTGAAGCAGGCATTTCTTAAGTGTAAGTTAGTAGGTTTTCAATCACTTCAGTTTCACAATTTGACACCATTAAGACTAATATATGGATGCCTGCTAGCAGAGCTACCATTAAGAATCTATCAGTATTTCCATTATAAACCCCATTTTTCAGGGGTTAATAACTTGGTCATAAAAATTCACTGCAGGCTGAAATTAGGTCTTGAAGGGAAAAATATGTCCTTCATCCCAATAGTAGAGTTGCCTCACATATTTCTGAGACTGGGATGAGCAAAGACTAGGAAAGGTGGAGTAAGAGTAACCTTTCATCTCTGGAAAATTAACTTTGAATCCTAGTGCTGGCTAAAGTGGAGTTTCATCTGGCAGTTTAAACACTGGCCCTTTGTAGAAGTTGGTTCTTCTAACCTTACCACTAGATGCCTGGGAATTCCTGGGTTTCCAAGACAGAACTCACCTTGTTTTCTATGGAAACCTACAGAATGCCAGACCCCAGCTAGTTTCCACCCTGGCCTCAGCCCCAAGTCTGTGGCTCTGTATCAAATTTTATTATACAAAAACACTTACTAAGAAACATCTTACTTTATTTTAAAATTTTTGTTGACATCATTTGTTTTTACATAACTCACATTTCCCAATATACCTCTCTTCACTATCTGTACCAGAGAGTTATCCCTTATAACAAAAATTTAAAGAAAGAAAAGAATATTAGTTCAACAAAATTAGCCAATACATCAACCAAGTTTGAGAGTATATTTAAGATTATATATTGAGTCCTTCGTCTCTGAAAAAAGAAGAGAAGGAGGTGAATTCTCACATCTCTTTGTGTGGCCAAACTTGGTCATTACAATTTAATAGCATTTGTTTATTATTACTTTGTTTTTCTTTTCATTTAAATTGTTGTAATCATGTGGCCAGCAAGATATAGGATATATGTTCTCCAATCGTCATCACCCTTTGAGATTTCCTAAAATATGAATTAATTTCAACTATATCCATGGTCTAGGACACCAAGAAAATTTAACAAGGTAAAAATCCAATGACCTAATAGCATAGAATTCCTAACACACTCATCACACCCTTCCCCACCACCCACCATTCTCTGGCAAGGCTAAAAAGGCCAATCTGAAGACTTGTAACAGACCTCAACTCTATCCCATTCCTTCCTCTGCCTCCTAATGTGAGGGAAAACCAAAAGGCAGAGACTTGCTCTGGCTGAGTCTACAGTAATCTGTGCTGAATGTGCTCAGCTGGAACATTACAGAAGATAGGGAACTGATGCAGAATGCAACAATATGCATCAGACCTACATAGAACAAAGGGCCCAGTATCTAGGTGGAGCTGGTTCTGTTCGCCCGGGAAATCACTGGGAGTAGAAACTGAGGCTGGTGAAATGTGAATTTGCCTAGGATGGGAAGAAGCTGACACAGCTTTGAGGTCTAGCCCCCTGGGAAACCACTTAAAGGGGAACATAAAAGAAGAAAAAGTTAGAAAGTGAGGCATAGGGGAATTTTCTAAAGATAGAAATTACCAAAGAACTTGGAAGAAATTTCAGGTAAACAACTGGAGCATAAGCAGATAAACCAATAGGGAAAATCTTAGATATCACTCCTTCATATTGAACTCATTCTGTGCTCTCTGTCTATATATATATATACATACATATATATATATATATATATATGTGTGTGTGTGTGTGTGTGTGTGTGTGTGTGTGTGTGTGTGTGTGTATTCCCTTCAACTACCCTAATACTGAGAAAGGTCTCATGAATTACGCACATCATCCTTCCATGTAGGAATGTAAACATAACAGTTCAACTTTAGTAAGCCCCTTATGATTTTTCTTTCTTGTTTACCTTTTCATGATTCTCTTGATTCTTGTGTTTGAAAGTCAAATTTCCTATTCAGCTCTCGGCTTTTCACTGAGAAAGCTTGAAAGTCTTCTATTTTATTGAAAATCCACATTTTCCTTGGACCATGATACTCAGTTTTGCTGGGTAGGTGATTCTTGGTTTTAATCCTAGCTCCATTGACCTCCGGAATATCATATTTTAAGCCCTTGGATCCCTTAATGTGTAAGCTGCTAGATCTTGTATTATTCTGATTATGTTTCCACAATACTCAAATTGTTTCTTTCTGGCTGCCTACAGTATTTTCTCCTTGAGCTGGGAGCTCTGGAATTTGGCAACAAAATTCCTAGGAGTTTTCTTTTTGGGATCTTTTTCAGGAGGCGATCGGTGGATTCTTTCAATTTCTATTTTACCCTCTGGCTCTAGAATATCAGGACAGTTCTCCTTAATAATTTCTTGAAAGATGATATCTAGGGTCTTTTTTGATCGTGGCTTTCAGGTAGTCCAAAAATTTTTAAATGATCCGTCCTGGATCTATTTTCCAGGTCAGTGGTTTTTCCAATGAGACATTTCACATTGTCTTCCATTGTTTCATTCCTTTGGTTCTGTTTTATAATATCTTGATTTCCCATAAAGTCACTAGCTTCCACTTGCTTCAATCTAATTTTTAAGGTAGTATTTTCTTCAGTGGTCTTTTGGACCTCCTTTTCCATTGGGCTAATTCTGCCTTTCAAGGCATTCTTCTCCTCATTGGCTTTTTGGAGCTCTTTTGCCATTTGAGTTAGTCTATTTTTTAAGGTGTTGTTTTCTTCAGTATATTTTTCAGTATTTTTTTGGGTCTCCTTTAGCAAGTCATTGACTTGTTTTTTGTGATTTTCTTGCATCACTCTCATTTCTGTTCCCAATTTTTCCTCTACTTCTCTTATTTGCTTTTCCAAATTTGCTTTTTGAGTTCTTCCATGGCCTGAGACCAATTCATATTTTTCTTGGAGGCTTTTGATGTAGGCTCTTTGACTTTGTTGATTTCTTCTGTCTGTATGTTTTGATCTTCTTTGTCACCAAAAAAGATTCCAAAATCTGAGTGTGAATCTGAGTGCGTTTTCACTGCCTGGCCATGTTCCTAGCCAACTACTTGATCCTTGAGCTTTTTGTCAGTGTGTGACTGCTTGTAGAGTGGAGAGTACTTTGTCCCAAGCTGTTTTCAGAGCTACTTCTACGCAGGAAACTGCCACACCAGCATTCCTACTTCTCCAAGAACCGCCAAACCGGACCACAACCCAGATCCAAGCAGGCTCTGCACTTCTGCTCTGATCCGCTGCTTAATTCCCCCCACAGGGTGGGCCTGGGGCTGGAGGCAACCGCAGCTGGAGCTTTGGAAGCAGCCTCAGAGCTGCACCACTTCTGCACCCCCAGGCTAGGGCCAACTGCGCACTCCCTTCACTCTGATCTAGCAGTTTTTCCACCAACCTTTTCTGTTGTCTTTGGCATTTGTGGGTTGAGAAGTCTAGTAACTGCCACAGCTCAATGATTCAGGGCCCTACAACCTGTTCCGCCTGGTTCCTGGTCTTGTTGGTCCTGGCATGGCCCATGACTGACTCTGCTCCACTCTGCTCCCAGCTCCATGTGACAGGCTCTTCCCAACGACCATCCAAGCTTTCCTGGGCTAGATCCCTGCTTCCCTCTGCTATTTCGTGGGTTCTGCAGCTCTCCGGAAAATCTTAATAACAGAAATGAATGTAGCCTCCAGGTCAGCCAAATGACTCAGACATTTCTTAGCAAGTATTACAAGACAAAGGGAAATTAATCAATAACTAATGAGGGAGGGGATTCTATGGATTCCCAAGAGAATATGGAACCACAGCAGGATGTTCCTCATTGTTTAAAAGACAAATAAGAATTGTGAGGAAGAATTTATGGCCTACACAGTAGAAATAATTGGCAGAACAGAAAACTTAATCCATGATAACAAGCCTCATGGTAAAGAACAAAAAAAGAGAAGAACAGAGAAACAAAAGAAAGAGTTACTTATTGGGAATGTAAATACATGGAAGTGAAGGATAATGTAGAAGAAAAGCAAAAAGTAATAAAGTTAAAAGAAAATGAGATCTTTATATAAGGAAAACATATTGATCTATAACAATGGTGTCAAATTCAAGTAGAAATGGATCCCTATGAGCTGCATATTGACTTAGAAAACCACAAATTAATTTTATCTATGTTATGTTGTATTTTTATTTATTTTGTTAGATTTCCCAATTACATTTTAATCTGGTTTGGGCTGCAATGGGAGTTTCGCACAGTTTGTAGCCTGCTGGCTGAGTTTGACACCTACGATCTAGAAGACAGCATGTCTTGAGACAACTTAAGGATTATAGGTTTCTCAGAAAAACAAGATAAGCCAAGAAACCCAAACACCATAATGCAAGAAATAATGCAAGGAAACTGCTCAGAATTAATGAATATAGTAAACAAAGCACCAATCAAAAGAATACACATGTATCACCTCCAAGAAAAGATAAAACAAAACAAAACCCCAAACCAAAAACCTCTATGCTGCAAACTCCAAGACATAAAACAGTTAAATTGAACAATTCCAATGCAACAAATTCTGCAAGCAACCAGGAGAAAGACTTTGAAATATGAAGGAAAGAAAATTCAAATAAGAAGAGACTGTAAGAGGAGATTGGAATACTGTATTCCAAAGAGGAAAGAGCTCCAGATGCAACCAAAGGTGACATACCTTACAAACCTGGGGTAAACTATCAATGAAAAAAAAGATGGATATTCAATAAAAAGAGGCAATCAAAGCATTCCTAGAAAGATAACCAGACCTGAAGAAATTATTTGCTTTGCAAATACCCCAGACAACAGATATAAAGAAAGGTAAACAAATATAGCAACAAAATAAAATACCATACAAAGCCAAATCTTCTCCCTTCCTCACTTTCCTATTTCTGTCGAGGGTGTCACCATCCTTTCAGTCACACAGACCTGCAACTTAGGAGTCATTCTCAACCCCCTCTTTCTTTCACCCACGCATATCCAATCTATTGCCAAACCCTATTAATTTCACCTTTGAAACATCTCTTAAATATGTTTTCTCCCCTCTGACACTGCCACCACTCTAGCGTAGTCCTCGCTTTATGCCTAGGGAGGTTACTGCAATTACCCACGGTTAGTTTCTTTGTCTCAAGTCTCCCCTTACTCATTCTATTCAGTGGTAAAATTCATCTTCCTAAATTTTACAGGTCTGACCATGTCACCCTCTTATTTAATAAACTCCAGTGACCTCTTCTAATGGCAAGCAAAGTGGGACTTTTCGCTGTTTTTTCTTTTGAAGTGCTTCTCAGCACTAAGGCAACGAAGTGCCTTTGATTGCACTTTGCCTTTGATTGGATCAAGAGTCTTTGACGACCTACTTAAGTCACAAGAAAGCCTAAATCACATGAGTTTGAGTCACATGGTTGTGATCCCTTCTGACCCTGAAGAAGTGTGTATATACTCTAGGATTAGCATTTTGCTTTGGGGCTCACTTATTGGAAGAGTGTTAGTGTAATTTGGCCAGATGAGACTCTAGGTAGCTGTTAAGGAGTCCCCTGTCAGCTTTTAAAACCAGATTTGGTGCTTCTCTCTCTGGTAACTATGTATGTATTGCTATGGACAGACAGTTAGAAGCCCTGTCTGCTGATTTGTGTTATTTTCTCTGTTTATAGAATTTCTGCTTCTAATTTCTGTTTGTGTTTTCTCTGAAGTTCAGGATGTTGACTTTTTCCACTGAACTAAGTGAATGATATATGTATGTTTAATTAAAGTGAGATTGCAAACCCCTTAAAGTTGTTTTCCTTAGAAGAGCAGATCAAAGAATCTGTGCTAGCAGCCCTCCTGTGTGCTGGTGTTAATGGCCTTGTACCTCCACAGCAGCTGCAAGCAACATTGTTGTTACACCTCTAGGGTCAAATATAAAGTTCTCTGGCATTCCTATTTTATTCCATTCCTTTATAACTTGGCCACCTCCTACCTTTCTAGTATTCTTATACTTATTCCCACCCCCAATGTACTAAGACACAAGCATCTTTGTCATTTCTTGCACAAGAAATTCCATCTCCTAGCTTTTAATTTTCACTTGCTATTCTCCATGCCTAGAATGCTGTCTCTCCTCATCTCTGCCTCTTGTCTTCTCTGGTTTCCTTCAAGGCCCCACTAAAGTCCCACCTTCTACAAATCACCTTTCCCAAACCCCTTTAATGCTAGTTACTTCCTTCTATTGATCATCTTCAATTTACCCCGCATGAATATATGTGTCCACATACAGAAAGATAGATAATAGATATAGGTAGATATATTATTTGTGCATGACGTTTGCATGGCATCATCCTTATTAGAGAGTGAACCCTTTTGCTTTGCTTTTCCCCAGGGCTTAGCACAATGCCTGGCACATAGCAAATGCTTGTTGACTCAGTGACTGACAAACTTTAGTAATCTCTCATCTTTCTAAATGATATGCTTGAATTACTTTTTTTTCCTGCATCCCTGACATCTAATCCTATGCATAATTAACTTTTTTTTTCAATTATTTGATCTTGCTGTTCCTCATCTTGAATGACTTGGACACTGGGTACCTGACTTCAGTTCATCCTGTGTTTGTGATGCTTGAGGGATTCCAGATACACAGCTGCCTTTTCTAGTGACCATAGGGTTCTAAGATAGACTGCCCTAGATTTTTAAGGTAAATTCTTGATTGTGCCGTGTGACCACATCTTATATTTTAGGCTAATTAATGCCAATTTCTGATAGCTGCCTCTTAAAAAATTTTTAATTGCTGTATTCCCTTGTCTTCAAGCTTTGTGGAAGTAGAAGGACTGTCTTTTGTCTGTAATTAGTCATCTAGGCCAAAATATTTTATTTTGCTTTGCAGTTTCTGTCTGAAAATCTATGACAACTTTCCCTCAGTGTCTTCTGTTTTTAATCTTTGTTTTTCATCAATGATAGTTGATTGAAAGCACAAAGGACAGGCCTATTGGGAAATTAGAATTGTAGGATGTGTGTCAGCAGAGTTCCCTGAAAACTTGATAAGGAATGGGAGGTAAGGCTTTGTTTGGGACTTTTATTTTAACCCATGGAAGGGATACACTTGCCCATTGGTACTCATCAACCCATTCCAACTTCACAGAGTATAAATGATTGAATTTTGGTTATGCGGAGTAATTATGATTGAATTGATTAGCTTAGACTGTACTGGGTCACTGTCACTAACTGACCACCCCTGAGGAGTATCTTTTTCAGGTACTATCTTGTCTTTCCGAGTGTCAACATTCCTCCAAATTGGAAAAACTGTGTTCTGAGTCAAATAGATTTTCAATTTATCAATCAACAATAACCTTTTCATCTCCTGATACCATGCTTGGTGCTAAAAGGTATATAGGAGAATAATTGGTCATGATCTGACACAGGGTTTAGGGAGAAAAAAGTTAACAAGAATCTATTAGAATTATTAAGTAGAGAATTGGATGTCCCTTATTTTAAGTGCAGCAGGAGTTCAAGGACTGCAGAAATCCACAAGGCTTGTGGTGGTCAGAGGCTTCAAAGAGGAGGTAGAATTTTAAGTGGAAGCTGGTTCTTTACTTAGTGTCTGTGAATTTGTTTATAGAAGTATCTTGTTCACTATATTTCAATATAATAGGTATATATCATAACCTTATGTATTTTATTTTATTCATTTTAAAAACATTTTTCTGAAGAGGCATCCAGAAGCTTTACCACAGTGTTAAAGGGGCCAATGTTTAAAACTTAAAAGTTGTTTAAGAAATTCCGAGCTAGACCTTGAATGATGGGTAGGATTTGGAGAGGTAGAGGACTGTATCCACTCTAGGCTATAAGCAAAAGCCTACATGTAGAAGTTAGCATATAGTCTGCATGAGACATTAAATGGAATATTCTTACTGAAATAAAGGGGTAAAGCTTAGGAGGAAATGGAAATAAGATTATATAAAAAGTGTGAAATTTTACTGGAGAGGGCCTTGAAAGCAAGGCATTTTAAGAAAAAGAATTATGTATCTATGGAGCTGTATTGGTAAGCAAAATAGGCTCTTAGCCAAGTGCCCTTGAAAAGTTTGACTTTTGTTTCCTTTGAGTAATTCAGCGTGTTTCATTGAGCCTTACTAGGTGCTAAGCCCCAGGCCCAAACCCCTATTAGTTGTAAAACCTATGTGGGTGTGGATTGGTAACTAAGGTGGGGCCCAAGGTGGGGCTAACTCAGGGGAGGGCCTAGTTTACACATGAGTTTGAGTGACATGTCTGGGATAGCAGAGGCTTTTAGACCACATGGGTTTAAGTCGACTCTTTGTGACGACTCTAGGTCACGTCACATGTGTGACTGAAAAAAATATAAAACCAGGGGTTGGCCTTCTCCTCTTTGGAGCTCTTACCTACAGCAGTGGTGGTGGGAGTGACTCTGGGCCAGCCCTCGTTATGAGCTTCCAGGCTGAACCTAGATGTTGGTAACTATGAATCTGTATTTGGTCTGTCCATCGATGTTTGTAATTTGTTTAGGGCTATCACTCATGGTGGTGCTGATTCGGAGACTCAGGGCAGCTGTAGCTAAGAGCCCTCCAGCTTGTAACCTGGATGATGAGACTCTGTTAAACTCTGGTAACTATGTATTGGGATTTGAATCAGACAAGGTCTGTCTGTCAATGTTTGTACTTTGTTTGTATTTTGCTCTGAAGTTCAGGGTGCTGGTCTTTTCCCCTGAACTAGGTGAATGATATTTGTGTGCTGAATTAAAGTAAGCTTGTCAACCCCTTAACATTGCTTTCCTTACTAAAGCAGATCAAAAGAACCTGTGCTTTTGCAGTGTGTTGGCAGCTTTCTGGGTGCTGGTTGTTGGTGGATCTTACACCCCCACAGAAGCTGCTAGCTAGATTGTTGAAACAGGAGCTTTAAGGTTATAAAGATTTCCTCACAATAATTTTGTGAGATAGGTATTGAACAATTCTAATCATTTTTAAGCATCTACTATGTGCCAGGCATTATGCTTGACACTGGGGATATTAAGAAAAAAATGAAACAGGCCCTCCCCTCAGTGAGCTTGTATTCTATCAGGGGAGATAATATGTACACAGTGCAAAAATTATCCCCATTTGACAGAGAAGTAAACTGAGGCTTATTGAGGGGAAGTGATTTGCCTAGCTTGCAAATGTAAAAGTTATTATTATTTATAATTCATTGAGTGCCTTACAAACTAAGTTGCCCAAAGTGGAATTCTAGGATATGAAAGCAGATGTCTTACCATAAGTAAAGATCACTAGTGCCATATAGAGTAATACAGGTGAGAATAGTGAAAGCTGTCCTGCCACAGCAAATTTAGAAGGATCTGGAGGGCAGAGGTGGTCACACATTTCTGAGCATAAGGCTTATATACTAAGTGCACTGAGCTGGGAAATTTTTTGTTGAATAACCTCTGTTATTTATTTTAGTATTCAAACCTAGCAGCCTGACCCCGGGCCAGGTCTCATTGGCTCCCGTGGTTTCTAATCTTAATTGTGGTCACTGACCCTCTCCAGATACAATGGAGACCTTTAGGCCTTCAGTGTACCACTTAAATCCCAGTTACTGATTTTGTATTTTCGAAAAACATTTCTTGCTTATAGCTGTTCCTGAACTCGCATGGGGAGATACCATGAAGGGCAGTAGTTGAACCAATGGGAACAGATGAAGAAGAAAAATCGGGACTGAAAGAGCCTGGGTCAAAACTCTAGTGAAACTGAATGGGAAACTACAATCCACAGGTAGATTGAGTGCTATTAAGATTATATAAAGCTTTTAACTTTGTTTTCTTAGAAGTTCACAATCTAAGCCAGTGAATGTCAGATGATGACAAACTCCTATCTCCCAGGCATTTCCTTAATCACCTATGCTGACATAGGTCCTATAATCACTGACAAGACTCTCAAGGCCTGTGATACAGTCATACTTGAGTAGGGCATAGGTCAGGATTCAGAAGATGTTGCTACTTTCACTCAGAATAATGTAATCTCAAAAGGCCATCACACCTAGATTGAATCAATCAAATGTGTAAATAAGATGTGAATGTCTTCAGTCAATCTGGAAGATTCTAGGATTATAGAGATGTATAAGATTATAAATTTATAAGATTACATATTATATATATTATTATATATTATATTATAAAGTTTATAAGATTATAAAGTTAGGTATTGGATTAAAGGCTATTGACATGACTTCGGAAATATCACATGATTGGGTGTGAAGATGAAGCTATACCCTTTGGGCTAGGTTTAACAACAGTAAACAGTTCAGAATCAGCTAATCAAATGCTAAATCAGTCTAGTGATGGAAGAGTTCCAGTTTGTAGAATTACAGTTTGAGAACTGAAAGCAAGCCCCTGAGATAGAACTGTTCTTAAGTGTCTGGAAGACACTTTTTTCCCTCTATTTTTCTTCCCTTCCCCCTCCCGCCCCAAGCAATTTTATTTCCGAGGCTTAGCTCTAACTCTTAAACTGTAAACCTCTGTGGGGAAGGAGAAAGGGAGAGAGAGAGAGAGAGAGAGAGAGAGAGGAGAGGAGAGGAGAGGGCTGAGAAGGGAGAAGAGAGAGAGAGAGAGAGAGAGAGGAGGGAGAGAGGGAGGAGAGAGAGAGGACAGAGTGCAGGAGAGAGGAGAGAAGAGACCGAGAAGAGAAGAGAGAGAGACAGAGAGGAAGAGAGCAGAGACAGCGAGAGACAGACTGAGAAGACAGGAGACAGAGGACAGAGCAGAGAGGACATAGAGATGAAAGAGAGAGAGAGAGAGAGACAGAGAGAAGAGAGAGAGAGAGAGAGAGAGAGAGAGAGAGAGAGAGTCTTCTCTTGCCCTTCTTCAGAGACAATTGACCAGTAACAGATAGTACCTATCCAGCTATCATCAGAGAGACTGGATAAGTAGCAGATAACACATCCAGTTATTAGCTATAGTCACCCAATGAAAGCAGATTTAGAGAGTGCGATCCCTCATAGCAGAGAAAAATGCTGGCTACAAACTCTACAAAAGCACAAAGTGCCATATCCTAAAAAGTCCTCTCCAAAATGGAATGAAAAAAGACCTCTGCTAACAAGGAAGTTATTAAGTTACCCCTCTGGTTACCCCTCTGCCATGTGTCGTGCCTTACTACCCTTATACATAAGGTTTATGTCCATTCTCCCCTTGTATTCTTTATGTATTCATGTTCCCCAGAGAATGTGCCCTAGATTTTTTTGGAGAATGTTTTTTGTAGCTATTAGTCTTTCTATACCATCATAGTAAATGCCTTTGCTTAAAAGCTAATCATCTACCTAATTATTAGCCTTTCAGTGGGGGCTCATGAGAAACAATTCTAGAAACTAGACACTCAGAGTTAGCCCTAGAATGCTAAGAGTAACAGTACGTTGTTCTATAAGGACCCAATCCCTTCAATGTGAGTGGGATCTTGGGGATATAGCAGTTTTTATTGCACACACGATACAAAGTAATCACTGCTAAACTCTGAATATTTTGTGCCTAAAATCTCAAGTAGCCTTAAACATAGATCAATGCATAAAACATACATAGACATGCAAGGAAAGAGAATATCACCTTCTTTCCCACATTGAGGTCGCCTACAGTTACCACATATAACCCAGGCCTCTGAGTTAATGCTCTTAAATGAAGTTGTACATTGTGGCTTTACAGCTGAGTATATTGGAAGGAAGAAGAGTGGAGCCAGTGGACGTGTTCATGGTAAGTTTAAAGGTGGTAAGCTTCTAACCCAAGGAAAGCCATCCAGATAACCAGACTTCCAAGAACTGTAGTATACTGGTTCTGGGGCAAGTATAGGAATCTGCCGCAAAGAAGCTGCAAGAACACCACCAGAATTAAGATCAGAAACCAAGAAAGCTAGAGCTAAAAATTTCCAATTCTTTGCTGTCAGAAAAGAGCTGCTGTAAATATTTTTGCACATGTAAGTTCTTTTCCTTTTTGTTTTTTTGTCTCTTTGGGGATATAGTCCTAGTAGTGGTATTGCTGGGTTTATGCATGGTTTTATGGCCTTTCGACACAGTTCCAAACTGCTCTTCAGAATGGTGGAATTAGTGTACCACTTCAACAACAGTGCATTAGTGTTTCAATTTTCCCACATCCCCTCCAACATTTTCATTTTCTGTCCTATTAGCCAATCTAATAGGTGTGAAGTGGTACCTCTGAATTGTTTTAATTTACATTTCTCCAATCAAGAATGATTTAGAGCAATTTCTTTTTCTGGTTGCTTGCATTATTTTCTTCTTGACCTGGGAGCTCTGGAATTTGGCTGTAGTATTCCTGGGAGTTTTCATTTGGGGATTTCTTTCAGGGGGTAAGCAATGGATTCTTCCAATTTCTATTTTACCTCCTGGTTCTAGAATATCAGCAGTTTTGCTTGATGATTTCTTGAAAGATGGCCTAGGCTCTTTTTTGACCATGTCTTTCAGGTAGTCCAATAATTTTAAAATTATCTCTCCCGGATCTATTTTCCAGGTCAGTTGTTTTTCCTATGATATGTTTCACATTGTCTTCTATTTTTTTTGTTTTTTGTTTTTTTTTTTAATTTTTCTTGATGTCTTGTAAAGTCATCACCTTTCATTTGCTCAATTCTAATTTTTAAGGAATAATTTTCTTTAGTAAACCTTTGTAGCTCCTTTTCCATTTGGTGAGTTCTACTTTTTAAGGAGTTCTTTTCTTCAATGAATTTTTGTGCCTCTTTTCCCATTTGGTCTTTAAGGACTTCTCTTAAGTGAACTTCTGTGTATCTTTTTCCATTTGTTCAATTCTGCTTTTCGGGGCATTCTTCTCATTAGATTTTTGTCGATCTTTTATCATTTGGTCTATTCTGGTTTTTAAGGTGTCATTTTCTTCAGTATTTTTTTTAATTTTCTAAAATTTAGTATATTTAATATATTTAGTTTTCAGCATTGATTTTCACAAGAGTTTGAATTATTAATTTTCTCCCCATTTCACCCTCCCGCCCACTCCAAGATGGCGAATATTCTGGTTGGTCCATTCCCCAGTCAGCCCTCCTTTCTGTGACCCCACTCCCCTCCCATCCCCCTTTCCCTTCTTCTCTTGTAGGGCGAGATAAATTTCTACGCCCCATTGCCTGTATATCTTATTTCCTAGTTGCATGCAAAAACCTTTTTTTTGTTTGTTTTTGAACATCTGTTTTTAAAACTTTGAGTTCCAAATTCCCTCCCCTCTTCCCTCCCCACCCACCCTCACTAAGAAGGCAAGCAATTCAACATAGGCCACATGCATATTATTATGTAAAACCCTTCCACAATACTCATGTTGTGAAAGACTATGTTTTGCTCCTTCCTAACCTATCCCCCTTTATTGAATTTTCTCCCTTGACCCTGTCCCTTTTTGAAAGCCTTTGTTTTTGATTACCTCCTCCTCCTATCTGCCCTCTCTTCTATTTCCCCCCACCTTTTTATCTTCCTCTTCCTTCTTTCCTGTGGGATAAGATACCCAATTGAGTGTGTATGGTATTCCCTCCTCAGGTCAAATCTGATGAGAGCAAGATTTACTTATTCCTCCTCACCTGCCCCCTCTTCCCTTCCTACAGAACCGCTTTTTCTGGCCACTTTTATGTGAGATAATTTGCCCCATTCTATCTCTCCCTTTCTCCCTCTCTCAATATATTCCTCTCTCATCCCTTAATTTGATTTTATTTTTTTAGATGTCATCCCTTCATATTCAACTCACCCTGTGCCCTCTGTCTATATATATATATATATAAAAATATATATATATACACATACATACATATGTACACACTTACATACATATATACACATATGTATATATATATGTATATACACATACACACATATATATGCATATTCCTTTCAGCTACTCTAATACTGAGGTCTCATGAATTATACACATCATCTTTCCATGTAGGAATGTAAACAAAACAGTTCAACTTTAGTAAGTCCCTTATGATTTCTCTTTCTTGTTTACCTTTTCATGCTTCCCTTCATTCTTGTGTTTGAAAGTCAAATTTTCTATTCAGCTCTGGTCTTTTCACTGAGAAAGCTTGAAAGTCCTCTATTTTATTGAAAGTTCATATTTTACCTTGGACCATGATACTCAGTTTTTCTGGGTAGGTGATTCTTGGTTTTAATCCTAGCTCCATTGACCTCCAGAATATTGTATTCCAAGCCCTTTGATCCCTTAATGTAGAAGCTGCTAGATCCTGTGTTATCCTGATTGTCACAATACTCAAATTGTTTCTTTCTGGCTGCTTGAAGTATTTTCTCCTTGACCTGGGAGCTCTGGAATTTGGCGACAATATTCCTAGAAGTTTTCTTTTTGGGATCTTTTTGAGGAGGATTCTTCAATTTCTATTTTACCCTCTGGCTCTAGAATATCAGGGCAGTTCTCCTTGATAATTTCTTGAAAGAAATTAGGCTCTTTTTTTGATCATGGCTTTCAGGTAGTCCAATAATTTTTAAATTCTCTCTTCTGGATCTATTTTCTAGGTCAGTGTTTTTCCAATGAGATATTTCACATTGTCTTCCACTTTTTCATTCGTTTGGTTCTGTTTTATAATATCTTGATTTCTCATAAAGTCACTAGCTTCAACTTGCTCCAATCCAATTTTTTTTAATTTAAATTTATTTATTTAACTTATTTACTTTTCAGCATTGATTTTCACAAGAGTTTGAATTACAAAATTTCTCCCCATTTCTACCCTCCCCACCACTCTAAGATGGCATATATTCTGGTTGCCCTGTTCCCCAGTCAGCCCTCCCCTCTATTATCCCATTCCCCTCCCATCCCCTTTTCCCTTCCTTTCTTGTAGGGCAAGATAAATTTCTATGCCCCATTGCCTGTGTATCTTATTTTCTAGTTGCATGCAAAAACTTTTTTTTTGTTTTTGAACATCTGTTTTTAAAACTTTGAGTTCCAAATTCTCTCCCCTCTTCCCTTCTCACCCACCCTCCCTAAGAAGTCAAGCAATTCAACATAGGCCACATGTGTATCATTGTGTATAACCCTTCCACAATACTCATGTTGTAAAAGACTAACTATGTTTTGCTCCTTCCCAACCCATCCCCCTTTATTGAATTTTCTCCCTTGACCCTGTCCCCTTTCCAAAGTGTTTGTTTTGGATTACCTCCACCCCCATCTGCCCTCCCCTCCATCATCCTCCCCCTTTTTTTTATCTTCCTCCCTCTTCTTTCCTGTGGGGTAACATACCCAATTGGGTATGCATTGTATTCCCTCCTCAGGCCAAATCTGATGAGAGCAAGGTTCACTCATTCCCCCCTCACCTGCTCTCTCCCCTCCTCCCACAGAACTGCTTCCTCTTGCCACCTTTATGGGAGATAATCCACCCCATTCTATCTCTCCCTATCTCCCTCTCTCAGTATGTTCCTCTATCATCCTTTAATTTGATTTTATTTCTTTTAGCTATCTTCCCTTCATCTTCAACTCACCCTGTGTCTGCTCTCTCTCTTATATATATATACACACATACATATATATATACATACATACACATTCACTTATATATATACATAAACATATACATATATACATATATATATATATGCATATTCCCTTCAGCTACCCTAATACTGAGGTCTCATGAATCATACACATCATCTTTCCATGTAGGAATGTCAACAAAACAGTTCAACTTTAGTAAGTCCCTTGCAATTTCTGTTTCTTGATTACCTTTTCATGCTTCTCTTGATTCTTGTGTTTGAAAGTCAAATTTTCTATTCACCTCTGGTCTTCTCACTGAGAAAGCTTGAAAGTCCTCTATTTTATTGAAAATCCATATTTTGCCTTGGAGCAAGATACTCAGTTTTGCTGGGTAGGTGATTCTAGGTTTTAGTCCTAGCTCCATTGACCTCTGGAATATCGTATTCCAAGCCCTTCGATCTCTTAATGTAGAAGCTGCCAGATCTTGGGTTATTCTGATTGGGTTTCCACAATACTCAAATTGTTTCTTTCTGGCTGCTTGCAGTATTTTCTCCTTGATCTGGGAGCTCTGGCATTTGGCGACAATATTCCTAGGAGATTTCTTTTTGGGATCTATTTGAGGGGGCGATCGATGGATTCTTTCAATTTCTATTTTGCCCTGTAGCTCTAGAATATCAGGGCAGTTCTCCTTGATAATTTCTTGAAAGATGATATCTAGGCTCTTTTTTTGATCATGGCTTTCAGGTAGTCCAATAATTTTTAAATGATCTCTCCTGGATCTATTTTCCAGGTCAGTGGTTTTTCCAATGAGATATTTCACATTGTCTTCCATTTTTTCATTCCTTTGGTTCTGTTTTATAATATCTCGATTTCTCATAACGTCACTAGCTTCCACTTGCTCCAATCTAATTTTTAAAGTAGTATTTTCTTCAGTGGTCTTTTGGACCTCCTTTTCCATTTGGCTAATTCTGCCTTTCAAGGCATTCTTCTCCTCATTGGCTTTTTGGAGCTCTTTTGCCACTTGAGTTAGTCTATCTTTTAAGGTATTGTTTTCTTCAGTGTATTTTTCAGTATTTTTGAGGTCTCCTTTAGCAGGTCATTGATTTGTTTTTCATGGTTTTCTCGCATCCTTCTCATTTCTCTTCCCAATTTTTCCTCTACTTCTTTAACTTGCTTTTCCAAATCCTTTTTGAGCTCTTCCATGGCCTGGGACCAGTTCATGTTTTTCTTGGAGGTTTCTGTTGTAGGCTCTTTGACTTTATTAACTTCTTCTGTCTGTATGTTTTGGTCTTCTTTGTCACCAAAGAAAGAATGCAAAGTCTGAGACCGAATCTGGGCGCATTTTCGCTGCCTGGCCATATTCCCAGCCAACTAACTTGACCCTTGAGTTTTTCAGCAGGGTATGACTGCTTGTAGACTAAAGAGTTCTATGTTCAACGTTTGGGGGGGAGGTGCCAGCTCTGTCACACCAGCACTACTCCTTCCCAAGAACCCCCAATCTGGACTGGACTTAGATCTTCAGCAGGCTGTGCACTCCTGCTCTGATCCACCACTTAATTCCTCCCACCAGGTGGGCCTGGGGCCAGAAGCATCAGCAGCTATAGCTTCCCCACCTCTGCTGCCCCTGGAGCTGGAAGCCAAACCGCGAACTCCTTCCACTCCCACAACTTTTCCCACTAACCTTCTCTGCTGTCTTTGGTGTTTGTGGGTTGAGAAGTCTGGTAACTGCCGCAGGTCACTGATTCAGGGTGCTAGGGCCCGCTCCGACTGGCTCCTGGTCTGGTTGGTCCGAGCTGCTCGCACTGGGCTCTGCTCTGCTCCGCTCCTAGCTCCCAGCTCTGTGTGGGATAGACCTCACCCAGAGACCATCCAGACTGTCCTGGGCTGGAGCCCTGCAGTTCTAGAATTGGTTCAGAGCCATTTTTTATAGGTTTTTGGAGGGACTTGGCAGGGAGCTCACGCTGGTCCGTGCTTTCCAGCCACCATCTATCCAATCCAATTTTTAAGGTAATATTTTCTTCAGTGGTCTTTTGGACCTCCTTTTCCATTTGGCTAATTCTGCCTTTCAAGGCATTCTTCTCCTCATTGGCTTTTTGGAGCTTTTTTGCCACTTGAGTTAGTCTGTTTTTTAAGGTGTTGTTTTCTTCAATATTTTTTTCAGTATTTTTTGGGTCCCCTTTAGCAAGTCATTGACTTGTTTTTCATAGTTTTCTTGCATCATTCTCATTTCTCTTCCCAATTTTTCTTCTACTTCTCTAACTTGCTTTTCCAACTCCTTTTTGTGCTCTTCCATGGCCTGAGACCAGTTCATGTTTTTCTTGGAGGCTTTTGATGTAGGCTCTTTGACTTTGTTGACTTCTTCAGGCTATATATCTTGGTCTTCTTTGTCACCAAAAAAAAAATTCCAAAATCTGAGTCTGAATCTGGGTGCGTTTTCGTTGCCTGTTCATGTTCCCAGCCAACTACTTGATCCTTGAGCTTTTTGTCAGTTTATGACTGCTTGTAGAGTAAAGAGTACTTTGTTCCAAGTTTGAGGGGATGTGCTGTTGTTTTCAGAGCTATTTCTATACAGCCAGCTCTGCCACCCCAGCACTCCTCCTTCCCCAAGAACCGCCAGCCAGGACCTGACTGGGATCTTAAG